>NC_088642.1:70809070-71128237 GCF_036013475.1 Columba livia
ATGTTGCCCTGTCGTGTCCCATTGAGCAATGCAGTATTTGAGAGGCTTTTCTTTGCAGTGGAAGGTGCACTGCACGTTGCGAAACTCTGGTGTTCCTTCTTTGTATAGATAACTTGTACTTGGCTTCATTTCTTTGTACACTGTTTCTTGAAACAGTTACATTAATCATACAAAATCTCTACCTTATATTAGGAGCGGGAATAAATTATGCTTGGTTTGCTTCTCAATATTCTCTTTATCTAGCCTTAATTTTCCCAGTCAGGGCTGCAGGGAAATTTTCAGTGTACAAGGACTTCATGTTGTGTCAAGTCTTCTCCCATCCCATGTTAAAAGATGCAATTTTTAAGGGGCAATTTATTTAACAGAAATTTTGACCCAAGTGTTGATGGAAACCCTTCCAAAAGCGGGCACAAGCCTGGCTGAGCACATATATTGCTGAAATGTTTTTGCTGTGTGTGTCAGATAATGCAGTTGACATATATGCAATATATATGCATATATATGTGTGTATATGTACATACAAACATATATATATGCATATATATGTTGACAGTAGTAACAATTTGAAAACAGCCTAAGTTTTGCTTTTCTTTAGTAAAAATACAGTCTTTGAACTCAAGAATATTTAATATTTTCTGATTTGGAAGAATAAGATTTGACTGGTTTTGCCCTCTTTAATTGTAAACATTCTTTTGCTTTTAAGTAATATGAAAATTCAGCTAATTTTAAGGGAAGGGGACAGTACAGATGAATACTTTGTTCTACCTGGCCACATGGGGAAGTTTGTGTGGTTATCAGTTACAGCCTGTAAGGGAATTTTGTAGATCTATCAGAAGGTGGGAACTAAATTATATAAGCTGTACGCTGTCTTGATTGAGCTTTATGAAGTCTCTCTTGTATAACACAGGCTACGACTACTGAAAGTAGATTTTTTAAATTCAGTACTGTGTCCTGTATTTCCTGCAGTGAGCTGGAGCAACCTGTTATAGCAAATAAACCCTAATCACCCCTGCCTCATTATTTATTAATTCTAACACACTTTCCTGTTTGTGAATTGTCTAGATATAGTCATGATTTTATTTAATTTGCTTGCTGTTCATAAAATTATGCCTGCAAGTACTTCATCTACTATAGCATTTTTTTTTCTGATAAGCCCAGAGGGAACATCTGATAGTCCATATTTATGCTGATTTTTGTGTAAATACTCCAGACACTGCCTTAAAAATTATTTTTCCCACATACCTGTGGAGAACAAGATTTTTCTCAACTGAAACACATTTGATATATTCAGGACACCCCTGATCTGGTCATAGATTTTTTTTTTAGTGTTTGGTAGGGGGTGGTAGCTGATATTAACCTTTTCTCAGCAATCTTTTTTTGAAACATAGCGTTTCAGCAAATAATCCAGCCAGAACACTTTTCTGCTAGGAAAATTGCATAGAGGCGATGTGCTATGCTGTACTTTGTGGTTTTTTGCTTGTTTGCTTTGGTTTGCTTTGTTTGTTTGTTTTTTCCAGGATAAGGCAAGTCACATTTGGTCTGGCTCTGCAAGCATAAGGTACACCAAAACACTAGGCAATGTTATGACTAACGTGGAAGTTCAGCTTTGCTTTTAAGTGTATTTTTATGCATGGAGAGAATATCCAAAGTTCAGAAGAAAGGTGTTTCAAAATGATGGTATTGCTGACACTGGGCTTGAGGAGGTAATCGTAATATTTACACACACAGGAGAAAAAATTGGAGTGACTTTTCAGCAGGTGGACAAGGTTTAGTTTGATGTAGACATCTCTCAAGTCTGATCCAAAAATTTCCCCAGATGCCCAGATCCTGTGTGGACAGCAGTACTTGGAATAAAGAGGGGAAAAATCTGGTCCATTAAGTGCCCTATGTATTAGAGCAGCTGCATTAATCAGAGCACATAAGCAATACCCCTGGCATGTAGCGATGTACTAATTGACCATTAATACACTTGATCTGACAGTCTGGATCCAGAAAGACTGGCAAGAGCCTGTGGACTCCTGGCATGGTACCATAGGTATGGCACCGTTTCATGGATAAGAAAAGACAAAAGTCATAGAAATTAGATAGAGAAGAGCAACAGTCTTGCTTTTAAGTCATGATTGTGACAATTGTCTTTTTTTTTTGCGTATCCTTGCAGAAGCTGGCTGTCAGTCCTGCAGTAGCCAATTTGATCATATCTGCAGCTCATGCAAATTAGTACAAAGTTCTGAATGTACATGCAGGATTGAGTCTATAATGAACTAATTATCTGGCTCAAATTATTTATTTTAGTGACATTAATTTGAAGCCAAGATGAAATATAAATATAAATACAATATAAATTTACTGTGTCTTCATTAGTGAATTTGTGTGAGAAAAAGAAACAGGACTGGGCTTTTTGTAATGTGTAAGCAATTTCCTTCCCATACACACATGCATGGAGGTACAAACACACACACATACACACATTTGTATATCACCTTCTTCACTTTGAGGATGAATGTTATCTTTGTTCTTCTGTTACTTTAGATAAGCTTGACAAGAATGAGCAAAAAGAACCTTATTTTCTCCTCAGAAGGCAAACTCATTCAGCAATCTTCTCTTTAATCATTAGCAGTACTAGGTCACTAGTGGGTCACTGTCGCTAAGTACATTTTATAAATGACTATATCCTATCTACAGGGAGACCTAAAGGTTTTATGACAGCAGCCTCTCTTCTTTCTGGAACATAAATATTCACCCTAAATTTATAAAACCAGAATCATAAAAGAACGGAGGGTTGAATTTACTTATTATTTACCTGATAACATTTTTATGGGGTAATAAACTCCTTTTCAGCCAAAGGCGTATTGTATAGACAAACCCTATTGATGACAAATACTAAAATAAGAAATACCTTAAACCCATTAAACCAAGATAATTATCAACTGTAAATCAATGCCATAATATCAAAAGACACCATTTAATGGATAAGGGACATAGAGGACAAAAATGTTGCAAGGGGCAGAGCATAAAATTTGAAAAACTCAGTATAGTTCATTTAGAAACTAAAAAGCTCTATCTAGCTGTAATTTTGTTGTGTCTCTCCTTTCACTCTAGATACTGCTGTATTTTAAAAATTTGACCATTCCCTCGCTCTAGAATGTGCAATTGTTCTAAGCAGCTGCATGCATGTCTGTAGTTAGATTGCTTTGTGGGTCCATTACATCCTGCACTGGGCCCTAAAAGCTCAGACTCAAGATCTGTCCAGGTCAGTGGAGAGATTATCCTCGACTCTAGTGAGCTTTATAGAAGCAGTTTTTCATCAAGGTTAGTGCTTATTTTGTTACCTTGGGAAGCAAGACTAAAATGGTCAGTGTCTCCCATGTGTCTGAGCTGTATAGCTGTTCCCTTTTGTTTCAGTCAAAAGCAGCAAAGGCAGTGGAGAGAAAACAAAAGGATGCTGCATATGCAAGAACCAAATTGGCTTTTCTCTACAGGGCTACCGCTCCTCTGTGCAGCATGGCCACGTCTGTGTTTGGCCTTTGGTCTCTGAGATGCAGGCATCAGAGTCCCCAAGGAAAAGGCAACACAGCACCCTGTTGCTTCATCTGAATGAAAAGTGATGAGAAAACAAAGCTTGGAGTCATGAAACTGGGCACTAGATGAGACAGAGTGTCCTAAAACAAAGAGAGAAGGTTGATAGTCTGGATAACAATAAGATTGCTAGCAAAAGGCCTTTTGGCTTTCTCTAGAGCTACCCATGTGACATGTGTGACTGGGGTCCCATCACAAATCCCTCAAAGAACCGGTGCATAGAGAATTACAATTATAATGATTTAAGGGTGTATTTGGTGAATGTCTGTACAAAATGTCAGGTAGGGGTTGTGACCGAGGCTGGTGTGTTCTTACTGAAAACCTGGCTGGATGCATCTTGCTTCCCTATGATCTAGAGCTGTCTCTGAGCTCTCCAGAAGCAGTGTGTTTCAGCCCAAGTATTTCTGCTCTGAGAGCATACACCTGTTAACATGTTAATGTGTTCCCACTCAGGATGAGCTTTCACCATCTGAAAAAAAAAAGATACAAAGCTCTGTTGCTCTTGGGTTCAGCGTGTGCTGCCTTTGAAAGGGTATTGAGACCTGATGTCACTTCTGTTGTGTCAGGATGCAGGCTATAAACATTGCAGAAAGCAATGTGGATAGAGAAAGAAATGACAGCTTTTTAGTGGCTTCTCTTTGTCATTGGCTTCTAGCCCTCCAGCAGAGGCACCCACAGCAAAAGACTGTGAGAACTTAGCTCTTGAGTCAGGCTGGACTACTGTTCCTATAGGAGCCCAAAATCAGAAGAAACAGTGACAGAAGAAACTCTGTGACTCTGATGTGTGAAATGAACATAGTCTGGGGGCTATCACACTGCGTAGTTCATATGGCAAATGCTAGCCTAATTGTGGAGGAGGAAAAATCTGCCCATCTCAAAATCCAGATTACTGCAGCTTGGGTGCTTCCTATAGCTGAGGTACTTCAAAGACAGCTCTGATATTTTAACATGATTTCTTGACGTGTGTAAACACACAGGTACCTACTTATGGTTGCACCCTGTTTCTTGGTCTGCTTTGGTGGCAATGTGAGGAGCTTATGGTAAAGTGAGGAACTAGGGCTATTGTTCTTCTGTTTTATTGGGGAAAAAAAGCTAATAACAATGGATTAACTGAAGAAACAGAATTTGCTGTTGTTACAGTTTCAATACGTCATGCAGAAGAAGAGGGTGTGGATTTAGGAATAAAATCACTATGAAAATAACTTAAACTACAATCATTGAAGTTAGAAGAGGAAAGAATAAAGGAAAATGTGTAAAATTCTTCAAATAAAAAGTGAACTTTGATTAAGTTAGCCAGTTACTCTAATGTTATTTAAGCATCAGTTGCTGAAAGGCTTAACAAACAAGTAATAATTATGTATCTATCATGTTTAGAATTCTGTTCATCCAGCTGTATATTGTAAACCTATAATTCAGTTGGGATATTTTAGTGACATGAGATAGAGGCACACAGCGGCAGTAATTTGAAAATGTCACCAATACCCAGGGGTGGAACTGAAAGTGAACATGACTCCTGACAAACTGGATGTCTTCATTTTCCCATGAGGTTGGTGTCCTGTCTCCAAGAATGGATGACACCTGAGGCTTAAAGATCGATAAAATAATATGTAGGATGAACCCTACCTGTTTTATAGTGCTAACCCATGGGTTTTTTTCACAGTATCACAGTATGTTTGGGGTTGGAAGGGACCTCAAAAGATCATCTAGTCCGATCCCCCTGCTGGAGCAGGAACGCCTAGGTGAGGTCGCACAGGAACATGTCCAGGCGGGTTTTGAATGTCTCCAGAGAAGGAGACTCCACAACCCCCCTGGGCAGCCTGTTCCTGTGCTTTGTCACCCTCACTGAGAAGAAGTTTCTTCTCAAATTTAAGTGGAACCTCTTGTGTTCCAGCTTGATCCCATTACCCCTTGTCCTGTCATTGTTTGCCACCAAGAAGAGCCTGGCTCCATCTTCATGGCACTCACCCTTTATATATTTATAAACATTAATAAGGTCACCCCTCAGTCTCCTCTTCTCCAAACTAAAGAGACCCAGATTCCATGCCCCGCCTCCCCTGCTCCCCTTTTTAACATTGAGAACTACATATATTTTGTCAAGCCGGACCTATTCCTAGAAAACCTGGTGAGGGGTTTTCTAACGTCTTATGCCTGCAAGAAGTTTGGTTCAAGCATGTGGCCAGCAAATGTGATAGCAGTTCTTAATGCACAGCGCTTGAGAAGCCAGAAAAAGATGCTGAAATAAGGGTAACAAAAGGGATGTTGTTCTTTTGAATTTAGTTGCTTCTTAACAGTGTTGATGGCAGTCCTACATAGCTGTGGTTTCAGAAGGTTTCTGTAGCTCTGTGACTGCCTGTTTTTCCATGGCTTACTGTGTAGAGGCATCAGCTTGTTCTGATAAAGGTAGAAAGCACATTTTGTAGCCTCTGGATCTTTGTTCTTATGCTGTACTGAGAAGTAGCTTAAGCTAAGCAATGTTACCTGTTCTTACTGTTTTAATATTGCACCCCTGAAATCATAGAATATTTTTATTTTCCTGCTAATGTAATTATGATATTTTTTATTCTACTGCATAGTAAAACATAAAGCTGTATAGTATTATGAACCTCTAATTCTGTTAATCACTTTTCTCTGTTGTCTATACCTCACTCTCTTCTCAAATTTTCTGCTTATTTATTTTTAGTAATTTAGATGAGTCTTGGAAACAGATATAGTTAGAAAATCCTGATGGAAATACTGATAATGACCTTATCAAGGAACATAATGTGGCTAAATGCCATACTAGAGCATCTTTAAATCATAATTTCAGAAACTGTGTTAATTTAGCAGTACTGATGGTTCAGTCGTGCAGAGGAGGGTGATTGTGCTTTCAGGGGATACAAGAAAATGAGCTGAAGATACTTGTGTGGTGGGAGGAGGAAGGGAACATTGCAGTTGCCTGAAAACAAATCAGATACCCATATAGTATCAGAAGTAACTTCATCATATTCTATTTCTGTAAAAAAAAAAAAAAAAAAAAAAGGCAATCCAAATAATTAATCCTAGCCTACTTTTCTGTTAATACTGGCCAGCGATTTCCCATGGATTACTTTTTTTTTCTTTTCTGTGTAAAGTGTGATTTTGGAAGAAAAGTTTGATGTTTTCAAGACTCAACATTTTTTGAACAATCAGGATGAAAGTTGTTAAGTTTGTGTTAACTTTGAATTTCCAACTGGCTAAATAAGGAGCTACAGTTGTCTGAGGTTCTGCAGTGTCTGGCAAGAGTCAAAACTTGGTTATACTATGTTCCAGTGCTTTCCTAAAAACTGACCGGTTTGACTAGGCTACACTTTCTGTGGTGTACAGTCACCTGTCCTCTGACAAAACTAACCTTTATCCATTAAATCTACAGTTAACTATCTGAGAGTTTAGTTTATGTTGGCAATGTTGATTAACAAAACAATCTGGCTGAACTGCAGCAAGGAAATTATGAAACAAATGTACCTATTATAAAAGTAGCTCTTGCTATGTTTAGAGTTTTACTGAAATCCACGGATTCCCAATTCATGCACTTGCACGGACAAATTAGTCATAGCTTTATAAAGCAAGTGTCTATTCATAATGGCAGCAAAGAAGAAAAGTAGAAAGATATGATCTAGGGGTGTCTTAACAGCTTCATATAAAGAAAAGAAACTTGGATATAATGAAATTATTCTTAATAATATGATTGTTTCTCATTCCTCAGTTATCGTGTATGGTGGATTCTAGCTTAGATGTGAAATTTTGATAGTCAAAAGGGGTATTGTTTACAACTTCCAAATAGAAGGAAGTTCACCAAACACCTGTATCCAATTTGGATAATACTCCAGCTAATTTATATGTGACACATCTGTGCAACTTGGAATCAGCTTATCAGGGAAACAAGGAAACAAACCCCTGACCCTGGAACACGGGAAAAAGGTTCTGTCCACTACCTCCTGGGAAGTATGAAAGTATAATTTTTATTTTGCGCCATATAAACAGGTTGTGATGTCTAATATGCACTATATCTTTATGGAAAAAACAAATGGATATTTTGTATATCACAGGGATCTTTGTCTCCTACAGCCTGAAGAAAGTGATGCCTATATTACGTTTTCAATTGATCCATCTTTCTCATGTAATAAAGCATTTCTTTTCCTCATCTAAATAACATGGCAAGTTCCCAGTGAAGCAATCATACTGCAAAAAGAGGTTGCAGTGGAAATGATACCAATCACAGTTAGATAGGACTATTTAGAGAGAAAAATGAACTGGAAAGCATACTTTATGCTAATTCTTGGCAGCAGAAACCCTTGTTGTGGCCCTATTTTGGTTCATACACTGTGCACCTCTGATGAAAATGTATATTAAGCAGATGCTAAAATCATACTGTCTCCAACATGTAAATCTATCTCAGACCCTACTAGGAAGAATCTGCTTATGTTGACCTTTTACATCAGAAGAAATAGTTCTGGACCCATTGGAGTGTTTTTATAGTCCGCACACACTGCTATGTGCTATGTGAAGTTTCAACCTAATATGCATAGGTAAAGAACTGACATTTTTCTAATATATGAGTTTATTAGTGATCTCAGATATGTTTAGGTGTGCGACACATAGTTACTAATAAGCATGACATTGAAAGAGAGGAGTACATAACTGTGTCCAGAATAGCTGAAGAGAAAGAAGCGGGCAAGTTAAATGATTTACTAAGGCTGATGCAAGGATTTGCGTTTGTGGGTCACTGGCTCACAGTCTGATGTACCTGACCCTAGGTGATGCTTAGTGCTTCATTTTCTCTTAACTAAAACCAAACCCAAATATTGCTCAATTAGTTATATATTAGTTGCATATTCAGTTATACATTCAGACTTTAAATTACTTGACAGACCAGAAAAGCCATCACCAGCATTACAATTTGAAATCTTACCATGTTCCTTTCAACACTGGTATGGACTTTGAAAAGTGTTTGGTAGCCGAGTCTGTTCTACCATAACTTCTCCTTTATGTTAGACAGCAAGTGGGGTGTCCATAACCATAGGCTGAACATGGCTTTCCATAACTTGTATCTTGTGGTCTCCTTCACTGAATCACTCTGTTACAGACACACCCTCAGTCAACACAGTAGATAATAAGGTCTTTGTCATCAGGCTTTCCAAACACAGTAGATAATAAGGTCTTTGTCATCAGGCTTTCCATTCACACAAAGACTTGTTTTCTAATTTATCCAAAAGAGCTGCTTCTCTTTTCCCCCTTCCAAAATAAGATTCTCCCTGCATCTTCTAACACCATACAGGGGGTCCTCCCAAGCATTGTTTTGAGAGTTGGTGTTAAACAGCTGCTGGCAAGCAGCTTGACCACTTCTTTTTTTTTTTTTTTTTTTGGTATGAATGGGTCTTCTATGGCTCATGGCCTAACTTGTGAGGTTTGGTGAACAGAAAGAAAATGGCTTCTTCAAATTATAGGTTCATGTTTTCATCATCTTAAAGAAATTAGGCTCTTTGTACTTGGCAGACCAGAAATCTGTATAAACATTACTACACTGAAAGAAGTCTGTTGGCCGGTGGTCCCACCGTGTTCATATAGAGGTCGATCATTTGCAGGTATTAGTGTCAACATAGTTCTTTGCTACTCAGTTTCCTTGCCAACCTATAGCTTTGACAAAACACACCTTGGGGCTTGTGCCACTTGACCCTGTGACTGTTATGTGATGTAACTTGTCTGTGCTGTGGAAGAGCTGCTATTCCTTCCAGTATTGTGGCTACTGATGTTTAGCACTGGAACAGCAGACATCATGATAACATATCCCCCTTTCCCTGTGCAATGACGATTTTTCCTGCATAGCAAAACTTGAAATACGGCCACATGTTGTAGAAACAATGCCAAAAATGATCTTTTGTGGTGGGGTGAGCTCTCAGATCTGTGAAAGAACTGCTGCTAGTAAAGGCAACAAAACTTCTCTATGTGTGACATTGAATTGGATGGTGAACAGATGTCCTCCTTCTATGGCTGAAATGTGTTTGCATTGTATGGGGATACAGTGGAAGATTTGGCGAGGAGATTAGTTAAATGTAAATACGCTTGAGTGACTTGCACCTGTGTGTAGAGAAAGCACACACATCACACTAATTGTTTTACTGACCTTGCGTGCTTCATGAGTAGAACCTCTGTGTCAGATAACACAGGCCTGTGAGAAACTCCAGGCACCTTATCACTATGGCTGAGATTCCTGCTTTGTTGTGAGAAAGAGCGGGAGGCTGCGCCTGCCTGAAGCCTTGAAATACAGGTGAGGTCAGCAGGCCCAGGGATCTTCCAGCAGGGCTGAACTGACCAGAGCCTGCATCCCTGCTTGTGCCACCTCTGCCTGGGAGCTCAGGTGTGGCTTTGGAGATCCCCCAGTAGAGAGGTAACTAAAATAAAACTGGCTCTTTGCAAATGCATTTGTGGCCTCTGGCTCTTCTTGCGACGTGCCTGTGTATGTGTACACAGGATTTACTTGCTGTTCCCTGTTTTATCTATTCTTCGTCTTAAATATGAGTCATTTTCTTGGATATCTCTGGGTAACAGTTGTGTTGGAGTTGGTAATAATTCAATTTATAGTGGTTATCTTTATTGTTACATTATGGACAGGGAGCCATCCAAGAACAGTTATCAAGGTGTGGAATGCTGGGTAAACTGAGAGCAAATGTCCCTGTCCTTGAAGGACAATTGTGCCTGGGTCCTAGTACTGACCTCTGGTTTGAATGACTCTCACCTGAACAGGACGGCGGCTGAAGCAAACCAAAGTACGTAGCAAGAGTCCCGTGCAGTTTAGAGAACTCGCCAGTGGAGAGAAAAATCTCAGCAGCTCTGGAGAATTTATTAGCTTGAAGAAACACCTCCAGGAGAGGCCTAGTAATTTCTGCATAAGTGAGGTCATTAAGGAAACCCAGAGACTGCCAGAGTTAGACTGTTAGCATGAAGCCAGAATATTTTTTAAAAAATAGAGGATCTGGAGTGCTTAAAGTACCATAAAAGTACTGCAGCATGTTGCTCAGAGATTGAATCAAGCTAGTGACATTTGTTGTAGACTATGGTCAGTATCAAATTTGACAGCACATACTTTTCTCATCTCATATTTCTTTTAACTTCTCTAGTATTGGTCTGATAAAACTAGCCAGCCATCAGCCTTTACCTCTTGTAATGGAACACATAATTTTGGGGGATTTTTAGCTTTCACAGAAATTGTGTCAATTTTGTGATGTGTAGCTGGGGGAAAAAGAGAGGAAGAAACAAATATGAACTGCCAAAGTATTCTGTTTGTATGTCTGCCTGAATTTAAGTCTGTCTGCTATAAACAAATGTTATTTATCCATCAGTAGACAAGAGATCGCTACTTTACATATTTATACAGTGCACTTCAGTCACTCCACAAGAGTCCAGAAAACTTCTGATTATGAAACACTTATTTTCCTACAGTATCTAGGTAACAAGCCACTGGCAAGTGGGTAGACTAGTGAATGCAGATTAAGGTACAGTATGGGGATACATGCTCTGAGCAGAACATCGTTGTTGTTGGCTCTTTATACAATGAGGGTGAGATATTTGTTTTCATTTAAATTCTGCTTTTGGTCTGTGTAACTTGGATGGATTTTTAGTTAACAATGGACTTTAGACCTCCACTGCTGGGGGTTTCACAAACTCTTGTAATAACCTGCAATGCTCTCCTCTACCACATTGGCATTCTTCCATCCCACCTGTGTTTATTTTTTTCCTAGACCAGCCACTGCTCAGGAACTGCTTCACTACGTCCTTGAAGTGTCCACCACGTATCTTTCTGTGCTGTCATGAAGACTCACAGAAAGACATCGTATGCTATTTATCAAAAGAGCAACGCTTGTTCTAACAGCAGTATGTCACAGGAAGCAGGATGCAATGGCTGGACTTTTCTTCAAGTATAAGCACACAGAAAATGCTGGGCTGTGCCCTGGAAAACTTACAGTCTTAGACAGCAGACGAATAGTGGCAATGTCATGGTTTAACCCAAGCTAGCAATACAACCACAATAGCCGCTGACTCATCCCCTTTCCTTCCCCCCACCAAACAGGGGAGAGAATCAAAAGGGAAGGGAGAAACTTGGATTGAGATAAACAGAGTTTAATAAAATAACAAAATACTAGTATACTACTAGCAAATACATATGCAAAATAAGAATAGAATATAAAATAAAAGATACTCAATGCAATTCCTCATGAACTCCCTCCACACTGAGCAGCCAGTCCCAGGAAGCAGCACCTGGTCCCAAACAGCCAATCCCAGAGAGAGAAAAGAGGAAAAAATGAAGAAAGGCCTGGAGGCCTCTGCAAAATGGGAAAAAGCTGAATTAAATGTCCCGAACTGAACTCCCCCCACTACAAGAAAAAGAGTGAAGAAGAACGTGAGAGAGCAAGAGAGACTGGAAGATCCCGACCCTCCTTAAATATGAAGCATGATGCTAATGGGACGGAATACTCTTATTGATCAGTCTGGATGTCAGTCAAGATATGTCCCATCTCTGCTCACCTTCCTTGATGCCTCATGCCTGTGGACAGAGTGCTCAGAATGTCCTTGGCTCTCAGACCAGAGCAATTAATAACACTAACTCTGTGCTGGGGTGTTATCTTCTTGTTCTCAAACTAAGTCCAAATAATGACTGTGCTAGCTATGAAAAAGAAAGGTTTCTAACAGCAAGATGAAAATCAATTCATATTCAGTCAAACCAGCACAGGTAGCAAGGAAGACTTACTCATTTCACAGATGCAGAAAAAGTGCTCAGAGCAAGATGATAATTTCTCCAAGGAAGTCTTAAGGAAGCTGGAAAACTGACTTATGTACAAGACTTTTCTTCTAGTGTGGGTTTCATTTCCACTTAAAGCAGCTGAGGGCCGAGCTCTTCATAAGTGCAAATGTGGTTTCCTGAGTTTTTGTGCATGTGTTCTAGTCCTCGAATCATCTGAAATGTTATTTCCTCATCTTGAATATTAATTAATAGACTATGAGAGCTTGTGATGTGCCTGAAACCTTATTCTGTGCTTCAGTTGCAACAGTTTCAGCAGATACACTGAGACCTGCCATTGGTCACAACTTTCTTGAGCAGCTTTGTTACAGTTCGGGCCTTTTTCAGAAGTGTTAAAAATATGTAACTTCAGCTGAAGACCACGGAGGTGAAATGTCTCTAAAGCCCAATTTCTCTGAAGTGGACTGCTGGCCATCATATTAGAATATGCCTTTATGCAGCTTTGACTCCCAATGCTCTGCTGTCAGAAAGTGACAGACTTCAAAATATACATTGGAAAGACAGTTGTCTTTTAAAGACTGTGGGAAGATGGGGTTCTCCTGCAAAGAATGAAAGGTTTATAGGTTAATTTCTAGCTATTTCTTGATGGTTTATGATACTAGACCATGGGTCAGAAGGACAGCTCTGCAGCTGTGTCATGCTATGTGTCATGAGCTTTTGGCATAATAGCTGTTCTAAGTATTTTTACCTTATTTGAATTGGCAAAAATTGCACCATGTATCAATATCTTCATAATAAATGATTATGTGCCCTGAAAAGGAGTAGAAAAGCTGAATCTATGGAACAATGCTTTCTTTTCTAAATGTACCAGGTTTGATTTCTTCCGGGTTTAATGGAAATTACGTCCATTGCCTTCCGCAGGATGTGATCTTGTGCCTTCCTGTATGTCAATGCATTAAACACATCTCTGCGTTGCCTCAGTAAGTGTAGTTCATTCTGAAAACAACTTGCAGGTCTTTGCTTTTGCTGTCAGTTATGAAAAAGGGAGCATGCAGCTCCCATAACTGTATTACAGTGCTGTTGAAAAGACCATTGTTTATAAGGAAAATCCCACGAGAAAGGGAGAACCTTTCTTTCCCTGGACTTGGAAAAGATGAAACAGCATCTGAAGCAGTTTCATCTGACCATTGTTTTTGTTTTATTTCTTTCATGACAGAACAGTAACAGCTCCCTAAGGTACATCACAGCTTTAAGATTTACAATACAGTCTCTGCAAGGCAGGGCTGTGACATCCATACCAGACGGTGCCTGCTAAATTACTGTCAACACTGGCACATTTGTGAATTATCTGTTGCATTTGGAGGCAGACAGCAGAAGCTTTGCTATGTTCTGAGGTCTAGTTACTACACCAGCAAAGATTTTTTTTTGGTTTATTTGTTTATGAGTGAAAGCTCACCACCTGATAGCTCAATTCATAATGCAGTCAGGAAATAGTTTACTCTTTTTTTTTTTTTTTCTTCTTTGTCCTTCTCTTTCACTCTATCTCACTCTTTTAAATGTAAGTCTCACCTGGCTCGTGATGCTACTCACATGTTGAAAAAAGTCTTGTTCCGAGCCTAGCTGAAGGGGTAAAGCAAATCAATCCTTATGACTGAAAAGTATTTTCTGTGTGTTTCAAAGCAGGTAAGAAAAGTAGGCATGTATGTTTAAGAACCGGTAACATCCATTTTACTGTGCTCAGCCTAAACCCTGTTCACCAGGCTTCTTAGCCCGTACGTATGGTAGTTGACAGAGTCAACTTGTTTGTACTGTGGCTACACCAGGCAAAGTGATAGCCCTGCACAGATTCAAATTTCTTCATGATATCTAAACAACGTAGACAATGGAAGCACTAATCACGCTACTAATTAAAGAATAAGCTGTGAAGACATTTAATGGCTTAAAGTTCACTCAGAAAGCCTGTCATGAAACTAAGACGTAATGTCAAATTTCCTTAACCCTGTGGTATACTTTTGGAGAGAAACCATGCTCTTCTAAGTCACCATGGGTAGAAATAAAGTGAGAAATTAAGTTGTACTGAGTCACAGTTTCATCCTGTTGCCCTTTCTTGACAGCTTTTTAAAAACATCATGAAAATCCATGAATCGTCAAGTTTTTGTTGCCATGCCTACCTTCTTTGGAGCTGTTACTGAGTGAAGGTCATTTCTTAATAATTTTTGCTTGTTTGGGTGCAGACTGACATTTTCTTATGTGCAAAATATTGGGGCTGTTTAAAAAGACTTTGCCCACAGTGTTAAAATTTAGAAAAAAACCACTGTGCTCTAGTGTGCTGCACAGAGCTGTCACATCATTCATCTTCTTGGTACTTCTCTCCCTTCTGTCTGTCCATCTCATTTACCTTCATCATGGCTTACAGGATCATGTATACTTATTATACTATAAGATGATAACTAACAGGGTTCAGCAAGTAAACAGATCTTTTCCAGTGAGTTTATTAAATGGAAAAAAAAGTTGTTTTTTTTTTTCAGATTCCAAATATACTGCAAGAAATAGTTATTTTTTATATTTGAAGAACATTCAGATCAAGACAAACAGCTTTGATTATTTTCCTTTCCTTTGCAGCCACAACCTTTTTCTACAGGCTGACTCAGAAGCTGAGGGTCTGATCCTGTGGTGTGCTACATTTATACATCAATCCCTGGCAGCAGAATACACTGCATGAATTAATTCCTAAGTGTTTCAAGAATTCCCTAAGCAGGCTTCCCTCTCAGGTAAATTAGTATAATTTTGATAGCTGAATTGCTAAGAACTTAGTCTCTGATGTACACATCAGCCCAATTTACCTTTTTCCTCAGCATTTACATGCATGTGGCTGACCATGACTTTGGTGATTTTTATTTTATTTTTTCTTAGGTAGTAAACAAGAATTATGGTTATCTTCAGTGTTTGGCTTGGCAGAAATGTTTTCTTTTATAGCAAAGTAGATATACATAACATATTTCTAAATGTGCAAAATGTACCTAATACATGGAGGAAGTTGTGCAGAAGGGGAATCTGAAAGTCTGCTTCAGGAACTCGAGTAAGCATTATGGAAACCACAATCACATTGCAATTTTTTCTGCATGTCAAAATGTAACTACGAATACTTTATCTTCTTGATGAAATCACCATTTATAAGTCATTTTTCATGAAAACCATATGAATGGTAGTTGATCACCGCAAATGACTTTGCCATTAGGACCATAGCTTCAGTATTTTTCTTTCCTTTTCAGTATTAAAACTGCTTTGGAAGGAAGTGTAGAGGAACCTGGATGAATCAATAAGTGATTAAACCCAGCTTTACATAGATACATGCATTTGCAAAAGCTCCATAGGTCGGCTTCTTTGTTAAGTTGAATTACTTTCGACAACAAAGGAAACATTTGTCAGAGTCAGAAAGAAACATCATAATGTATTCTAAAACATGAGCTAAAATGCCTTTGTAAATAAAAGCAAAATAACCTTGGTTTCCAAGAAAAAATCTCCCAGAGCATTTTTACATTGGGTTTGAGGTGAGAACTTGGCATTAAGGGGTAACACACACACAAATTATGCATAAGTATATTTTATCCCATTTTTATTGGCATTGTAGAAGTATCTAGATGCCTACAAAACTGAAATTGTGCCATACCAAACACCAAAACTACCTGACAACTGTCCTTTTGTCTGGCCCAAAATTTTGCAAAATAATGAGGCTAGTCTTTCTCTTCACACTATGCTGTAAGAACGGCAACACTTAGAATATCGGTGGCATGACTGTTCCAAGAATTGTGTAATCAACTGGAGTAGTCCACAGCCAGCTGTTCTGATTTGAAACTAAAATAAGTAGATCCTTGCTGTCTGAAAGACAGAAGGACAGAAATCAAAACCTGATAAGCCCATTTTTAATTTCTGCATATTGAGTGTCTATCAGCCTTTCTTAATAGGGACAATACTGCCTTGGTACTGTAAACACGGGACAAGAGGGTGTGGAAAAAGTTCTATTTAGCTATCATTGCAGCCTGAAGATAGGAATTTCTTTTCCTTCCTGTTATGTTCAGTGTTCGTGTACTACCAGAGGTCTTAAATTGCCTGCAAACGTGATAATTCTTGCTCTAAAAAGGAAAGCAATAGCTAGTATCGAGTATGTGGATTCAGTCTTAATTAGGTTTGCATAGGTACTGTAGGATTGTTGTGTTTTCCCCTGACAAGATTCAGTAACATCTAATATGTGCTTTGTGCTTGTTTTGGCTTATTTGTCAGTGGTCTGGTATCAGTTGAATCTTTCTCATGTAAAACTAGCACTGTAGTTCCAGTAGAAAATTGGAGCAGATCCTCAGTTTATGTAAATTTCTCTATGAAATGTCCATGCAGATTTGTAGAAGTCTTTTAAGGTACAGGTAACCTTTTTTAGGAGCTAAAGCTGATCTCCTCCTTCTCACCTCTTTTTATAAAGCTGTAGTTGTATACCTTGCACTACCAAAATCCCAATCAGCTTAAGGTCATTCTTAGAGTAAGACTTCACAAGTCCATTTGAGTCTTTGCTGGCTCCTGAGAACATGATAATATAAAAGAATATGACTTCACTTGTCTTTTTCTTCACTGTAAGCAGAATTTTTTTAAAAGACTAAGAGACTCAACTCCTGTCTGACCATCTGACTGCACATGTAGACAGAACTGAGAGTTGTCAGAAGACCTTGAACTTTGCAGCATTTGGGTATTTGCTGTGGTGGATTTCAAAGGTACAGTTGTGAGTCTTGTTATATCTGGTAATATTTTTCTAGTCACATCACTCTGCTTGTGAATTTATGTTAAAGAGAAAGCACCTGGGTTACCTTCTGCACATTAATAGAAATGAATGCTAAATGGATCACTTTACACTAAATGCCTGGATGGACTTTTTTCGATTTCACATTAAAATTTTAATTTAATTTTTAAACTGTTTCATGAATTTTCCAGTACACTGTGATGAGACAAGCAATTGTGGTGGGCAAAAGATTTAGGTAAGTTTTTAAATGGAGTTTTTGAAACTTGACTGATTTCCACATATGAAAGCATTAAAGTTAGGAAATGCAAAATGTTGTATCTCTATTCAAACATGACCACATACTTACTCTGTATATTTTATGATTTCTTTTTTTTTTTTCACTGAGACACTGTAAAGGTCAAGCATTGTGTCTTGGTATGTGTTGACTGGTTATGAAGATCAATGGGATTATTTATGGAAATGAATGTTACTGAACTGGAATCTGGAGGTTTAGGTGGTCCATTATTAACAGGAGAAATTTAATTAAATAGGGAAAATGTGTCCTTGTTACTCTTGCTAAAATTTAGGCAGAATGCCATCATTGAGAAAAGTTAATGTGGCTATGGAACAGTTAAAAGAGCTGTCCTTTCTTATTTGTGACCCACAAGCCCATTAACTCAGTCAGTTTCAGTAGGAACAGTAATTATCCTGATCAACGCAACCTCTATTTTGTAAAAAACAATAAAAATATGGTGAGATTGTAACTAAAAAGCAGCAGTTTGTGAGGGTGTTTTGACTCTTAATTAAAAGGTATGAAATAAATTACACCTGTTTTGGTAGTATATTTTCTGCTTTCTTAGGCATTTTGTAGTTATAATTATACAGTTCATGTTTCTAACCTTCCCGGTGATCTCCACTGAAAAAGGGAATGGAGAAAGATTATTTTTTGCTGATTGTGTTTTGTGTCATAAGATGTTCCACAGCATCTCACTGTGTGTATTGATTGGCACTGTCATTGTTGTCATTCCAGTGATGGCACAACACATACAGTTCTGCTCCATGACATAATCTCATCATATGTAATGACGAAATCTCATGACCTCTGTAGATCTTGGGCGGTGGGCATGATGATTTCTATAGTTTTCAAAGTGGTGAGACTTCATGTTAGTGACTCAAGTGAGGGTCTCCTAATACTTTGAGGCATTTCAGTGCTATGGCTATACTATATTTCAGTATATGGCTATACTATTCCCAATTCCACAGTCCTCTTAACTTACATAAATAATTCATATAATATATATCACAGATTGGGCTGTATTAGATAAAGTAAGGTCCACTTGTAGAAGTAAGGTTACTCACAGCTATCTTTTTTTCTATCACTTTAGAACAAAAGGCCTCAGTAGTGATTTGTTGTTTACTAATACGTAGGTTTCCAAGGATTGCATTTTTTGCCATTACTTGTGTTTTGCCTCCTCTTCCCCCATGATACTGAATCTAAAAGAAACAATAATAATAAAAAATGCCTGATGAGTCATGCAATATCACCTATTGTATTGACTGTGCAAGGAAATTTTCAGTGGTGCTAACAATGCTATGGGAACACAGTATCTGGAAATGGATTTGACTCTACAGACACAGAGAGAATACAATTGCTCCATTCAGAGACAGACAGTTGATATGACACGTTAATTGGAATTTACACTAGTTTATTAAAAGTACCGATGGAAGTGATATAAGTGAAGCTGCATAAAGCATTGCCTCTCACACCACTCCACTGCTGTTGTTCTTACATGAATTCAGTGTTGGAATTGACCCTATCAATCACTCAGTTCTTCTTGTGACCCCAGAGCAAGAAACAAGTATTTCCAGCTCTTTGTTTGCCTGCTTGAAGCTTGCAATTCATCTCATTTGATCTCAGTGTTAGTCCTGATGCAATCAATCATTCTCCGCTTTCTGAGTGCCTACAACAAGGAGCTATGATCTTCCTTGCTGCTGTCTCCAGGTTTTACATTCTCCTTCTCTCATGGCTTGTTTTTCGTGACTAATAAAATTAATGCTGTTTTCTAACTCACCCTTCTCTAGTGGAGTCCTGCAAGTCACCAGCCTTCAACTGCTTCTCCATTTCCTTGCTGCCTCTCCTGTGACCTGTTACCTGCTGCAGCTTTGATTATACCTCCTGTGGTGGATAAGGTGGGTTTAAATCTTCTGGTTCACACTCTGATGCCTCCACTGCCCTTGTACTGTGCTGCTGTGCATCTCTACCCTATCTTGCCACTTGCCTGTGTGCTGGGTGAAAACAGATGTTCTTTTATACTTCACCTCCTTTCCCACTGACTGCCACTAAAGTCTTCTGTGATAATGAAGCTTTATTTCCCCCAGTTTGTTCTCTACTTCTGACTCTTAGAATTTACGTGAACTCCTTTTTTAGAGCTTTATCAGCTCTCCAAATGCGTCCTCCTTGTGTGTATGCCTATTCAGCAGCTCCTGAATAGAATCAGTGGAGATGCTTATGATGTCCTTCCCTCCACTACTGGCTTTATCCTCATGCCAGTGTTCTCCCTTAGCAGTTGTCCCCTGTCATAAATGCATGGTCAGGGGGCCTCAGGCAGCTGAGTTAAATGTTATATATAGACTTTTCTAGAGAAATGGCACCAAAGCACCTGCAGCACTTTCTCTTCCAGAGCAGTGTTACCACAGTTGTGCTCCTCCTGTCAATGAGGTCCAATGCCTCCTAGGTCCATGGAAGGGCAGTGACCCCAGAAATTGCAATGAATCAGGGGCTGACTCTGGAACTCCACTGGAAATTATTTTTGAGTATTAAAACATGAAGAAGAAAATGTTAATGATGGTCTGACTTACGATGATTGAAAAGTTTCCTACTAAAGAAAACTCTCACTAACTTAGTCAAGCTTATAGCTGTCTTTAAGGTTAGGTTCATCTATTGTGCCCCTCATAATAGGCATTCAGAGTAAATTCATAGTGGTATTCAGGCACAGGTTTGCAAAAGCATCTGGATGTCTCCTCTCCAATACAGTTAAAATCCTGCCTTGTGCCATTTTGCATCTTTTGAAGTGTCTGGATACCTTGGAAACCTGCTCTCCAGATATTAAAAATGAATGAATAGTAGTTTCTCCTTCTTTTATTTTTTTTTTTTTTCTTTTCCTTTTGCATGGAGCAGTTTGCTATAAATACAAGTAACACCTCAATTACTATTTCAGTAACATTGGTTCACATACTTCCTTGCAAAATATGTCTAGACAGCTGGGGTGAAAGTATTGCACATCTATATTTACTTCCTTGCAGTTTATTTGTTTTTTTTATATTTAGCTTGTGAACTTACATGGTCATAAAAAAGATACAAATAAATCACAATACAATTTGAGTGTAGGATATTATTTGAAAACAGATTCAGTATTAAAACTTGCATTTTGGCTCTTGCTTTGCTAGACCTAGGAAAGTAGCACAAGGAGAACTAACAGAACTAACCAGCTAACTAGCAGAACTAAAGTGATTTGTTCCTCTAAAAAGTGTAGCTTGTTACCGTAAAAAAATCTGGAAATGAGCTTATGGCAATAGAACCATTAAATTTCAGAAAACAATTCTTACTTTTGCACATATGTTTAATACCTTGGTATGTGGAATCACAGCCACTGCTGAATTTAGCTAGATTTTGCTGATTTGCCATCATGACAAAATACCCAGAAATTTAGTAAATTTGTGGCAAGTTGGCCCAATCTGTTATATCACTTGATTGATAAATGGGGTTCTTTCTCCATTTGGTATTTGTTCAATTGTAGAAATAGGAGAAGAAGTAGGTCTAAATAAAACAAGTGAGTGTTTCAATTTACTTTGAATAATGACATAACTAACATTTTTGGCTTTCCCATTAGATAGTTAAGAGAATTTGTTGATAAATTATCTGAGATGTCATGTTACCTTAGCTAGGTTATAGTCCTGTTCAGATATGGTAATTTCTTTGTTTTCTCATAGAATTAGATATTAGTCCAGAGAGAAAATTAAATTCCTAATGAATAGTTAGATTACTTTTTGAAGACATCCTACCTAAAATATTCACCTGTCTCTTCATACAACAAATTAAAACCCAGCAGCACTAACTTTTACTCAGCTTGTCTTTCTTCTGAAGTTGTTCAGATCAGTTTGAGGGAGGAGGGGAAGGGAATGGGTAACAGCGGGAAAATCACATCTTTGCCTGATGGGATTTGACTTCTGAGCCCCCAGCAATCATAAAAAAATATGTTATTGTTTGATATTTAATAGGATTTATGCTGTACTTCTAAACCCTTCTTTACACTGTTAAGCCTTTCTGGACAGAAGACAAAATAAAGGTGTGACTTGATCTGTCACTGTAGATAACTTCAGTAAGAGTAAGGTAGACCTATTTAGAAAATTAAAACAAGTTTAAAGTCAAAACAATATGGATTTTAGGGCAAGATGGCTGCTTACTGCTGTTTTAAATTACATAATGACAAATCTGTTTAGACAAACGATTTTCTTTATGGAGGATTTTTTTTCCCACTTCAGTTTAAATAAATATCCAGAAAATTACCAGAATATGAATATTTCTTCTGTGTTCTATGCTGGCAAAATATTCTTAATTTAGTGGTCAAGCTACAATACTTGGCTAAAATGCTGTCTGTAGAAGACAGGTGTAAGGACCTGATAGGTTAAAGAAGACTATATTTCAGGCTGGTAATTTTCCTTCACTCTATGAGGACAATTTGGAAAGGTGACATGGTTGATTTCATTTGTCCCTGCCCTATGTGTTTTCAGAAGCCAATTCTGTAATCGAAGAATCACCACATTCTTTGACATATGAAAGTATCTCACCATAAAATTGGAAATTCCCCTAATTAACCAGGTATCTGATCAGAAATGTTGGGTTATTCCTTTGTGAGGCTAGAGTTGGGGACATGACAAGACAAACATATCCCACTTTATTTTTGCAAGTTAATTTGTGAAACGATAAAGTATATGTGTAACATTAAATTATTTTTGTGAACCAGTATGCTCTACACTCTGCTTGATAAGCAGCTTTGAGTGAGACTGTGAGTGATTGGTAGCAAAAAGCCAGGACAACAATAAACAGGGATGAAGAAAACACCAATAGAAATGTGCTTCAAAAAGAGTTATCCACATTACTTCCTGGAGCTTCATGATTGTTTGCTTTTCTCCAAAAACAGATTTTGAAAAATATGCAATATTTCAGATGTAACTGTCTGGATATCTGCAGTTGTCTGTCCTTTTCCAGTGGTAATTATTGACATCTAACTAAACATAAAATGAAACCCTTCCATTGGATAAATGGCTGGATGCATGGCAATCTATGTTTTATGCTGACCCAAACCAAACTGATACATACTTAGTAAGCAAATAATAAATACAAGTACAAATCAGTTGCAGGGACCTAAGGCAATATTATTTTGTAAGACAGTGTTATGTCTTGCAAACCTTTGTGTTTGTTGTTGTTGTTGTTGTTGTTGTTTTTTTAATTTTTATTTTATTTTTTAAAAAGTCAGTTAAAAAGTAAATTGAGAAACTATAAAATGCCTAGCTAGAATACAAAGGTTAGTTTTATGGATGCTATAAATATTTAACAGTTTCCTTATTTTTTCTTTGTCTCACCTGATTCTCAGTTTTTAAATGAACTGAAATGTATTCCAAGAGGTCTATTAGTTTTAATAGAATTATTCTATAAGCTGAATATAAAATTATAGAATCATACAATCATAGAATGGTTTGGGTTGGAAGGGACCTTGAAGACCATCTATTCCAACCTCCCTGCCATGGGTAGGGACAGCTTCCATCAGACCAGATTGCACAAAGCCTCACCTGATCTGCATGCAGCTATACCAGTAGCAGTTTGTTTTAAATAGAAAAATGTTTTAAATGGGAAAAGAGTTATTTGATGTGTGTGGAAAAAGTATTTCCTCCCACAGTGCTGGTAACACACTGATATTTTAGTTGCTGTTAAGCAGTTCTTACACAAAGTGCTCCTCACACCACCCTGACTAGGAGTGCACAAGAAGCTGGGAGGTGACACAGCTGAGACAGCTGATGCCAAACGACCAAAGGGTTATTCCCTACCATATGATGTCACGCTTAGCCATAAAAAGCTGAGTGAACAGGAAGGAAGGGGATGTGTTTGGAGTGATGGTGCTTGTGTTCCCAAGTCACTGTTACATGTGACAGAGCACTGCTCTCCTGCAGATGGCTCAACACCTGCTTGCCTGTGAGAAGTAGTGAATGAATTCCTTATTATTTTTTGCTGGTATATGTGGCTTTCACTTTGCTTATTAAACTGCCTTTACCTCAACCCATGAGTTTTCTCACTTATACCCTTCCTGTTCTCTCTCCCAACCCACTGATGGGGACAGTGAGCAGCTGTGTAGTGCTTATTTGCCATCTGGGGTTAAACAATGACACTCCCACTGCATCCTTAACTCTGAAAACCTCATGCACAAATGGAAGTGTGACAGCTGGATGTGCTGCTAACAGAGACTGGCAGGACCAGTTATATCACATCAATTTGAGGTTTACTTTTCTCTGATTTGAGTGTGAAATACAGCCCCTGGAGACAAACTGCATCTCTCACTGTGGTGTGACTCCAGCTGTCACTGCGACAGCTGCTTTTTTGTGTCAGACTGACTTCCCGGCAGGTGACCAAATAACCTGACAAATAATTATGCTGTGTGAATTCTTGTATTTTCATTAACTGTAGATGAGCTTGAACACTTCTTCATACCGGACCCATATGATTCAGTGCATAGGTTGTTGCTCCAGACATACTGCAGTTACTTTTATTTTTTTTCTCATAGGTAAATTGGAAAAACAAGAACATCTAGGCTCAGATATTCTGGTTGTTTTACTTGGTCATAAGTTTATTGATGCTAATGGGATTTTACTTTGAGTGAATTTTACTCAGTATGTGTTATAATTTGTATTCCAGAGCTGGCACAGTGTTCGATTTCATACCAACATATATGGCAAGCTTTCCACTTCACTCTAATGCTATTCAGCACACAACAATAAAATAATGTTGCTGGTTTAGCTTGTCCTTAAAGAGTTTATAGCACAACAATGTCATTAAAGAATGTCAAAAATTTCTGTCTGGTTATTCAATACAGATAATGACCAGATTTGGAGTAGGAAGCTCAGAGATGAATTGTTTAAGATTAGTAAGACTGGGAAAGTCAGTGGCAAATCTGGAGATGGATCCACAAAGAAGAAATGATAGACAGTGTGATGCTACACAACTGATTTGAATGTCTTTGTAATGTTTTCAAGTATTTCCCCTCCAAAATTCCCGATGGAAGAGGAATTCTCAAATTCTACTCATTCTTTCTCTAGAAAAATCAATGGATGAGTAAAGTTATATTCATGCAATCATGCATTCAGGCTGCCCAGGGAAGTGGTTGAGTCACCATCTCTGGAGGTGTTTAAAAGACGTGTAGATGAGGTTCTCAGGTACATGGTTTAAGGGTAGATTTGACAGTGTTAGGTTAACCATTGGACTCTATGAACTTAAAGGTCTTTTACAACCAAAACAATTCTGTGATTCTATGATTCTGTGCTTCAAGCTAAAGATCTCCATCCATTCTGCCCCCAGGTGTACATATTTCAGGTGGATTATGTTATCGTTCTGTGGGCTTATTTCAGCTTTGTAAATGATCTTGGAATACCTCTGTGAAATGCTAGGCTGACAATTTTTGAGGTGAAAGCCTTAAAGCTTGCAAACGAATTACGTCATATGTAACTAAGCATCTTGCTGTGTTGTGAGATTACTGGATGTTTTACATAAAAGTTTGAAGGCTATTAAAACTGTCTTTGTCCCCAGCTGAACAAAGCTGTAAGACATTTGAGTTAATTAAGCAGAAACTCATTCTGTGTTTAAACACTGTATGAAATAGTGATGTCTTTCTCGTCAGTAGAGTCGGCATTCAGAAAGCCAAAGCTGATCCTTAATGCATGAGCATTTTATAGAACAACATTTTAAGCGTAGGTGAGGGCTGAATGACATTCAGAGTGGCTTGGGAATGCTTTAGCTTTTCCTCAGTGAAACCACAGTACTGACACTGAAATGCAAGTTAGGTTATCTGTTCTCCTGAATATGCATAGTTTGCATACACTGGTAGGGTGTCAACTGCTGCTGAGAAAGACTCTTTCCAAGAAAATGAAGTGACTTTTTGCACAGACCTTCCAATATATCAGTTCTTGACCAGTATCAGCCTGACTGGATTTGTTTGTAGCCTTAGCATAAGAGGTTGTATGTTTCATTACTGCTTGACAGACTTTTTGTGGCATTTTTTGATGATAGTCCAGTCTCATCCTTGTCATTCAAGAGCAGCATATCCAGGGGCAGAAATCAGACTGGATGGATTGCCTTGTTGAGGAAATAGAACTGGTTTTTTACCTCCTTTTGCATTCCTGCACATGAAATGTAAGGGTTGCTGAGATGAAGGGTGTCTCATGAAAGGGTGAGGTCTTGTCCCGAGGAAATTACATGAAGAATGAAAGGAAGGCTTACTTTACAAAACAGAATAAGAATGCTCGCAATTATGTCTCAGATGATAGAATAAATAATATATTTAACTTTCTAAAGCTCTGACAAGCTGTGATGGGAAAAAAAATAAAGCTTCAACTTTTGTTTCAGGAGAGCAAAACTCATAATAGAAATGAAGTGAGCGTATGTTACATAAGTAATTTATTTGTGCATCTTTGCCATTGCAGCCCTAATAGGCTTGCTACTAGGTATTCCTGGCTGCAGTTCATCGTGTCTGACTCCTTAGTCTTTTCAAGCAGTTGAAGTAATGGTCTCCTGCAGGCTGTCAGTGTCAGACACCAGCTCACTCACATAGATGCAGCTTATCTAGCTCCTGGAGAAACAACTTTTAAACATCCAATGAGTTGCATCATGAAAGGTGAGTAGACAAGTGTTGCACAACACCAAAATATTAAAGTGGACAAGCAAGAATATCACAGTAGTTGTGATAGATTCTTTCTTTATTCTGTGCTTTCTAATTATTTAGTGCTATTGTGATAGAAGGATCATTTATTAATCTGTTGAAAAATATATTTTTTTTAATTGGCCAGAATTAACTGTTCTGATAGCTGCTGTCTCACCATCTCATAAGCAGCTACCTTGTGTTTTAAGTTATCAGCATATACATTTGCAAGTATATCCTGGGTCAAACCTAGGACTGGATCTCATTATGGAAAGCATATGCAGATTTTTTCCATGGGACCCATGGCTTTTGAAATACCTAATACACATTTACTGAAAGGGCCATTATCAGTGATCATTTAAGAATCTGTGTTTACAATTTGATTATGGGGACTCAGGAATAACTAAGACGACAGAATCTTACAACAGAGGCACTTTAAGTGTGGTGGAAAGTAAAGAGAAATACAGGAATAAGAAATGTAGCGTGGAAGTGCTTGCGAATAGAGAGGAAGAGCTTCCACAAAGGAGCATGGGGACCTTGCTCTCATTGATTTTTAAGACTTTAAATGGAGATGACTTCCAGCAAAGTTTAGAACTGAAATGCCTTTAAAAATATGTCTCTCTAGTCGTTAGTGTTGCTATAATTAGCAAGCTACAAGTCTGCTTTCTGAAATGTAGTTTATTTTGCATACTTTATCAATTTTCTCTCCCTCAAAAGAAGCTCAAAAAGAGCAACCCTCGAAAGCCAGAAAATGGTAGGCCTGGCAAAAGTCTGGGATTGCCACATGAGTATCAAATTTAGCTGGTCAGAGTTTCCAAGCCCTGTCATTTTTTTTTTCCACATCATCCTCCTCCAGACTTTGCAGTTGATTGCATCTTATTTCATATTCGGTGTGATCTGTTCTTGTGTGGCTGTGATATACTGATAAAACCCTCATTTTTTCCTGTTAATGCTTGTGTTTGGAAGCAGACAGCTTGTTACTATGAAATTATGTGAAAATAAGCATGTCATTAATATGTTGATGAAGATTACAAAAAATAACTAGTGACAAATTATTTACCTTTTTCATCTTCAAATTACCTGCCAGTATAATTTGGCAGGGCTTTGATACTTCAGGAATCAAATAAACCTTGATTTTTCAAAGAGAATAGTCACTCCTGCAAGGCCAATAAATGAATTCTGTAAGTTCTAGTCTCACTTTGTTAATGTGATTTAGTTCCATTTGTTTGAACAGGTGACATTCCTAAAATTATTTTCAAAGCATGTATCTTTTTTTTTTTTTTTTTAAATGTAAATTTATAGTTCTAAAGTCATATATGGTTTGTCTTCCCATTATCTCTAATTAATCTACACTTTTTCCATGACCTGGCACTATCCCCTTACAAATTAAATAAGAGCTATAAACAGTTTAAGAACTTAATCCCACTGATGAGCAGGTCCCAAGACTGATTTCAGGGTGAGTTGCATGCTTAAGTAGCTTTAAGGATCTGTACCTCTGGAACTTGCTCAAGGCACATCGAACATCTATGGCAGGGCTGTCAAACTGACTTTTACTGGGACCACATCAGCCTCGTGGTTGACTTGAAAGGGCCGAGTGTAATTTTAGAACTGCATAAATGTAACTACTCCTACATTTATATGGTCCTAAAGTGACATTTGTCACTTTGAAGGCAACTGTGAGGCTGATGTGGCCCCTGGTGAAATGAGTTTGACACCTTGGGTCTACAGAAAAGCATAAGGTGTGGCAGTCCCCTGAATCAGCCTTTAAAGTAATTTGAATTTTTTGCTTATTGAAGCAAATGATAAAATTTGCACCAGCTTCCATTGAAGAAGTTCAGACTCAGAAGGAAATGCATTCTTAGCATCCTGAAGTGCATGGAGGTTTAGGAAAGAAACATGATGGTTCAAATGAGTCTCATAGACGGGGAAGATATGCATTTGTGGTATAGTAAGATTATTAAAAAAAATGTGCTTTTATAACACTGAATTCTAACTTCTGTAAATCTGATGTAGATTGCAAGAACAACAAATCTCCTAGTTGAACTTAGCTGCCTAAAATAATATGCAAAATCCACAAAAAGTATTAATAATAGAATCACAGAATGTCCTGGGTTGGAAGAGACCCACAAGGATCATTGATTTGAACTCCTGTCCCTGCACAGGACAACCCCAAAATTCACCCCATGTGTAATGCCATGCCTAATGCAGAATTACCTGTGGATATTCTATTTTCTGAGTTTTTTGGGAGACTTCACTTTTTTTTTTAATCGCGTATTTTCTCTGTTAACATTGATCTTCTCACTCATTTCTTGCCCATGCAGCAGCCTAAGGTAAAGGTAGGGCAAATATTGTGCAGAAGCGGGTCTAACAGGCAAGGCTAACGAGACCAACCAGCAGAGCTAAACTTCAGTGGTATTTCTGTTTGTAGAGCTGAGTTAAGATTTAATCTCACAAGTCTCTTTTGTTTCCCCTTGCAAACTAGACTTTCTACTTTCCATGTCCCCTTACCTCTCACTCATCTTCCAATCCCACACTGGGACAAAAGCTTGTATGTGATGGGTGTCAGCAGAGCAATCCTGAAAGAGAAGTCTTTAGATGTGAACATGAAGGTCTTCAGGCAATGACACGTGATATTGTGATTGTAACTGCTCATCAGTTACAATCTGAAGATCTGCAGGTTATTTAATGACAGGATAACTCTTCTTTTGGCAAAAAGATTGCAGCATCTTTTCTAAATAAACGCATACTGTGCAAAGCAGAAAAAATATTGCTTGTTTAGGGTAACCTTTATGATTCCTCCCAGGAAGACTGCATTATCTGTCCATCTTAAATTTAATTTTTTAGCCCATTTTTTCCCTGAAAATGTGTTAGACGACAACACAGCCTCTACTTTCTGCCAGTCTTCATAATGTCTGTCTTAGATTATGTTTAGATTTCCAGGAAATATAATCTTAAATGTAAGTTCTTTCATTCTGTTTTCTTACATGAAGCAAATTCTTTGAATACCTCTCTTCGGTTTTCAGACTGATCTTTTGTGTTCAGAGTTTTTCAGATACTATTTATTGTTCATAATTCTGGATAACAATGCAGAGTGACTTCTATTTTTTTGCCTTTCATTGTTTGATGAAGTGGTGTTGGATTCCTCAGGCTGAGAAGTAGCAGAAAAGATTTGATGGCTTCTTGTACTCCATAGATTTTGGAAGATGTTGTTCTTTTTAATTTGTTGGCTTCCCTAGGTAAACCTATAAGGGTTTTATGTCATTACCAAAGTCCATTTATAGTGCAAAACGAGTTACCGTCTAATGAATTCATAAAGCTCAGAGAGAGGCTGTTTCCACACCAACCTTCATGAAATATTTTCATTCAGTCCAAGCTGAAAGTGTTTCAATCTGCCTTTTGTGAGATGAGAAATGTTGTAACATATTCAACATGTATTCAGATAAATTGAACACCTTCAATTAATTTTCATTTTTGTTCTAGAAATAAGCCTGCACACTTGCTGAAATTATATTTGTTGATTTACTTGAATAGTTTTAAAATCTAAAAAAAAATAAAATCTGAAAATACATTATTTGATATCTCATATTTCCCATTGAAAACTTGGCAGCTTTGGGTGAAACCCAGAACTTTGCCATTGGTTTCAGCCAATCCGGGCCTCAAATAGGTTTATTTATCTGACATCTGGGACAGAGACAAAATGAGTTCAAAGCATATTTTTTTAGAGAAAAAAACAATACAGGCATTAGAGAAGTTCTTTAATATTCTGTGCTAAAGCCTGTGACAGCCTGAGATGTTTATAAATAAAAATAATAAACATAAATTATAGGATCAAATTATAATTTTGTGTAGTTAATGGAACTGGTGTTTTCCTGTGTTGTTAGCTTGGGGCTTTAGTGTTGCAGTCTGATAATGCAAATGAAAATATGTTTTTGTAGACCTTAAAAGTAGGAAAGTACACAGAGGGTCAAAACACGATTCTGATATTTGATTTACCATATAATATTTGATCATAATTTAAGAATGCTTTTTGAAACTGTAATATTCATCAGCTTCAAGATATAACATGTTTGATATGGGTGGCACAATCATTCTAGCTGTGTAAGGATGGTTTCTTTACCATTTGTTTATGTGTGTTTAATAATCTGCATACACGTACATTTATGCACATGTGTGCACACACATTATTTTTACCTTGTTGCTTTTCAATAAAAAGTTAATCATGGCTGTCCAAACATGCCTTTTTATTATGTTAATAAAGGAGAAATAAAGCCCCTTTAAGGAGCAAACTGGAATTAGAATTGAATCCAAATGAATACAGTTTAGAAAAAGTACTTATCATAGAGTTGTTTTAAGTTAATATAATGCACTAATAAGGACTAGACAGTATGACTCTGTCTCTTCCCTATGTCTTCCAATTTCCTGAACAGTTTAAGCTCCCTCTTTTTCTTGTCCCATTGAAATAAAGTACAATAATGAATATAAAACACTGCATCTACAAACCATTCATGACTCCGCAGTTTACACCGCGAACAGTACAAAGCAGCACAACATGGTTTCTTCTTTCTTTGGGAAAAAAAATGCAGAAAAAACTCTCTCTATTGAAGTGTTGCTCTACTTTAAGGTTTCAAATCTGCTACTGGGAATTTGGTCCTGGATAGAAATATATCTAGCATACCAATAAAGCAAAGTATTCTTGAATATCAGCTAGATTGGACTTTTCATGACGAGCTAGCGTAACCATATAGTCTCACATGCAAAAGTGTTGAGAGCTGTGTTCTTAACAAGTATGTTTTTGGGTTGGACTTCAGTCCAGTTTGAATATTAACACCAGAGTTACAAGTCCCTTAACTGGAAATATGGGCTTCACCTAGAAAGGCTGATTCAAGTCAACAACAGCAATGCAAATGTTACTATTCTAATAAAAGAAACAAAGGAGATTTCAGTGTGTTGTCTGGGAGGCCTGTGCATGTACATGGTGATTTATGGTCAAGCAGACTACCAAAATAAATGCCTTTTGTAGAAAAGGCACATTTTTCAAAACAATGGTTGCCCCCATAAACGATTCTGCATTCTGCCACTGTACCTGATGGGAAAATATAAGCCTTTTCTGATAGAGTAATGCTGCAATCCAAGATTAAAAACTAGGAAACTTGTCAACAAAAAAGAATGATAAGGTGATGGAAAATACAGCCATCAAATGAAAATGCCTTGAAAGTAATTTTTGTAACAGTCAATTCCACGTAATTTGCAGTTTCCTTTTTCCCTCTTAAGTGAACAGGGTAGTATGGAGGTCATTTTAATATTTTGGGTAAGTATAGCAGGGAAACAGATATTTGAAAGTAAAAGCAAAAGTAAGTCCCTTAGCACAACTGTGACCAGGCTTTGACCTCACACTTTTTCACCCCTGCAAGGCACTGGGCACTGTGAACATTTTTAATTCAATGTGTGAGAACAAGCTGCTTGCATTAAAATGGGAATATTCTCTCCTACATTGTATCAAACTTTTAAAACTATAAGACCCCAGTAAAAATATACAGATGCTTTTCTCCAGCTAATAGGAGTATTCAGGTCAGGGTATTACTGAGCCAGAAGTGGTTGTGGCAGAATGCAAACCCCCCTCCCTCCTTCAGTATGTCACATCTCCCTCTTTCTCTGCTACTTGAGGCTAACAGCTTATTTTGTTTGGCCCAGAGCACCCTGGCTCCTGGGCCATTAGGAGAAGGGAGTGCAGAGCCGCTGGGCACCTGCAGCCAGTGTAAGGCTTCAGGGGCACCCACAGACAGTGTGGGGGTGCAGAGAAGCTTCTAGAGTGCCTACAGTCAGATCTGATCAGATAAAAACGGGACTCTTGTCGAGACTCCGCCCATTGTCGCGGGTCTCTCGGAACACGAGCAAGATGCTGCCGCCGAGAGCCCCCCTACCCGGGATGGGGACTCCGCTTGCCTTGCCGCCACCTGTGTAAGTAAAACTTCTCGCAGGATTGTGAGTATATTTATACTTTTCGTGCACATATGCACGTATAACTTTCCGCGCTCCATATGAGCGCGTGTAAAATTAATCCTGGCAGAATCGCGGGTGTATTTTCCTCCCGTGCACATATGCACGTGTAACTTTCCGTGCACATTTGCACGTGTACCTTAAATTATTTCCTCGCACAATCGCGAGTGTATTTTCCTTCTGTGCACACTTGCATGCGTAACTTTCTGTGCCCAATACGAGCATGTGTATAAATTATTTCCTCGCACAATCGTAAGTGGCCGCCGAGAGCCCCTAGCACAATCACGAGTGTATTTTCCTCCCGTGCTTCCACGTAAGCACGTGTAATATTCCGTGCACACTTGTACGTATAAGTAAATTAACTCTCACAGGTTTGCGAGTGTATTATAAATTTACCCTCGCGGAATCGTGAGTGTACACTTCCCGTACTCACTACGAGTACGTGTATCTCTTTAAAAATAATCCTGCACCGTGTTTAGGCAAGTGTGTACTTCTCCGGGACTCGGAGACGGCTCTGGCATTGTTTTGAGTGAAGCCACGTGCATGCACATTGTGAACCGCCTGTTGTATTAGTTGCTGCCCCTTAAATAATTTTCCTCAGCTGATATTCGAACCTTTATTTAAGTCACTTTTGGAGTGCTAAAACCCTGTTCCTCACTGCGTCTAATAAAAGTTGTTTTGGACCCTGTTGTCCCTTAAATTAACCTACAAGGTTCCTCCGTGACAGTGGTGAATTATGCTGAGGAGCGTTCTGGGAAATTCTTTACATTAATTTACCCAGTTATTTTTAACCAACGTAAGCTTTAGTCTTCAAAACATCTTGCAGTGAGGGAATCCATTGCATGTCAGCTGCAGGGACATCTCCTTTTCCCTGTTTTAAATCTACTATTGGAATAACTTGAGTTAAAGTTACCTGTTTAGGACAGAATATCAATGCCCTTAACAGGAGGTATATAGTATGCTGATCAAGGTGCTTTGTTCAAGTACTGTTCAAGTAAGTATTTCTTAAGTTATATAATCCTCAGATGATCCATAGCATTTTAATGCCATTTAGAAAAAAAAGCTGGGAAAAGAGTCACTTCCTTTGTGAAAATTAAATTTAAAAGCTTAGCCTCAAGCCCTGTCTTCAGCAGTGGGTTCTCTTCTTTTCTTCCTTTTTTTTTTTGTTTGTTTGATTGGTTGGTTGGTTTTGTTTGCCTTGGTAATTTTTTGTGAATTTAGAATTAAAACGTTTTTTCTTTTCAAATGGACATTTTACCTCAAGCAGATACTATATTTCAATAATTTTTCTCCTGTTGTTCTTTTCTGTTTTGAAATAAAATACAATGATTACAGTTTACTTGCTTGTTTCCTTTTCTTATTTTTGTATTTTCCATCTCCAGCTGTTTTTCCCACTGGTAACAGAAAAAAAGAGTGTGTGAGTTTTGTCAGCTCTGACTTCTCAAAACTTCTGTAGCCAAAGATAATTATAACCATAGCAAGTATTGTTTCTCTGCTGATATTTTTAGCTAGTTCTGCATGACAGTCCACTATATTAGCTTGAGTGGACCTAGAACTGTTTTGAAGGAGAGAAAAATATATCATTACTTCCTTACAGTACATAACCACCTACTGCATTTGACCCAGAGGGATAATGGTTTTGCTCTCTTGTCCTCTTTTGTAATAACTTTTCTAGACATAAGCGTTTTAAAGTAGGGAGAAAAATAAATTATTAACTCAGTATCAAACGAATTTCCAGGGAAGCAGAGATGTTCACTTTGAAGTTTGATTTTCATGATTCAGTGTGTCTCTCTTGGGAGCAAGCTACTAGCTGACAAACCATTTGTTCACTGGTGTGATTTGTATACATTTCTTCATTATATACATTTCTTTTTCATCCCCAGCATTATCCTCTTCATGTTGGATGAAATCACACTTAAAAAGTAACTGGTGGGCTTTTGTTAGCCATTTGCCCTTGTCATGGTGGGTTTAAGAGAACTTCCAGCACCATAACCTAGCTGAATTGCAAGATCATTTGAATGGTGGAGAAATCCATATTACAATCAGGCAGGGCCCAATGGTTAAGGTGTTTGACAAGCTTATTCTTTAAGACCTTGAGGCAACTGGAAGCCACAGCAGTTTCTACCTGAAACTCCAGTACAGCATTTAAACTGCAAAGTGTTAACATGGTCCATATGTGACCATGTCTAGGTATGCATATGCATATAATTCTGCCTGTGCTGTCAGAGGCAGTTTTTAATTGTGCATTATGAGATCTAGATTAATGTAGAAGTACTAGGCACACAATAATCAGACATAAAATTTAAAGAAAAAAAAGAACAGGCCTTTTTATGTTGGTTTTGTTTTGTTTTGTTTCATTTTGTTGTTCTGTTTTGTTGTGTTTTTTAAGGATCAGGAATGGCGGAGAGAAAACATGAGGAAGTGATACTTCTTCACTCTCTGTATTGTATTATGTTCATATACTATTTTTGGTGTTGTATGTTTTATGGAATCCCCCGAGATATCTTGCAAGTTGAAGACTGTGACACCAGTGTATAAACCTCATGCCTTTTGGTGGTATTATTAATAATATATTAATGTGCTTTACTTAGACCAGTATGCTAGGAGACTGATATTCTCAGTTACTCAGAGTTAACTGTTGACTTTTAATGCCTTCACTTCCAATTGTGCTGTGCTGTAGTAAATTAAGGGGAATTCAAACTGAAACAAAAGTGTTTGGTTTAGTGATGGTCCAGTGCTGGATTTATCTATGCATTTATATATGAATCATCTTTTACAAAAATCTGGAGGGTCAGGCACTAGGTTTGGGGTTGATATTCTTGCAGTTATCTGCCGGGTAATTAAAGCTGACACATACATAGGGTATTATGGGTAAGTCCATAGATATGTTATCATCCAAAGGTTTTGGAAGAGTTTATAGCATAAACATTCTGGTGTCCTTACAGGATCAATAAAGTTTCACTGATAAGGGACAGTTGTTTTAGAGAAAATTAGATTGTTTCTCTAAGGCAGTACTGGAAATCAGTAGCAACAGGCCTACTGATGAAATTCTAGCTTTGTTGAATCCATCATGATACTCTTTATTGCTGTCAACAAGGCTACGGTAACACTGCGTGTCTTTGGGCCGGCTGTCTTCTTTGCAAACTGTTAAAAACTGTCATTAAAAATTTGCTCATTTCCTCAGAGCTAGACTTTAAGGACTTATTAATATGTTTACAAAAAGACAACATGTATTGTAAAATGTTAACTCATAATTTTTCGACAATATTTGAGAAAATCAGACACTGCTGCAAGTATATTGATTTTTTGAAGGTTAAGGTTTTCATTATTAATGTTTTCCAAACGTATCTCTGCTATATACAGTTAAACATGCTGCTTTCAAAATAGAATATGATACATTTACAGAGGTGGTGTTGCCTCTTAACTGCTCTGTGCTCTAAATACATTGTAAATTATATAGCTCCAGCATGTTTATAAATACATTTATTACTCCCAGTAAGACATTGATAGGTAGTCCTTGTAAAAGATGGAAACATCTTGGTCTTCGTCTCCTTTTATGTCACCTTCTAACACAGCAACATGCTGAGAAATACAAGGCAATAAAGCTTGTTATTTACAAGGCTGTCTCGAGCCTTGCCTCTGATAAATACTTTTATAAAGTTTGTGGGATATCATTTATTCATTCTATTGTTAAAGCAGTGTCCTTTTCCTGACAGATGAATCAGCTTATTATTTCTGGCTGTCTTTGGTGTGTTCATTTGATTTGCAGCATCACCTAAAAAGCAAATCAGCAAGTCAGACCTATAACAAACATAATTTTGGAAGGTGTAACCAAGAGACAGTGAAAGTCGTAGTCCTCAATCAATGATACATTTCAACAGTTAACCTGATATAAAATTATTCATTATGTTTAATTATCTAGGAAATGTTAAATCAGTGGAGCAAGCCTGTTTCCTGACTCTCTTTGTTTCAGGTTGGCCAGAATTTTAACCTTTTACTGTAAAATGCTGTAAAATCAAACAAATGGATTGTCTTAAATGAATCCAGTAAATATTAAATTGTTGATATAAAATGGGATTTGAACAATTCATGTGCTTTTTATCAGTAAAGGATATCCTCAATTTGCATATTCAGTTGCCAAATAGAACCTTCAATGATACATTTTTCCTTAAAATTTTCAAATTGACTTAACTGGAACTTGTACTTGTCTTTTTATGTTCAGCATCCATTGCATAAAATATTTAAACTTAAGCTGATGAGGCCTGGTATGAGACATTTTTTATGTAGCTCCATGAGGATTGCATGGCCACAATAAAACTTAATTTCAGCTGGTTTAGCATCACACTGCATCCCACATATTTTTTTGAAAAAATTGTCAGAAGCTGATTTATAGGGCATGTATACTTTAATAAACATAAAGAGTAAAAGAAATGTGTGTAACTTACCAAGAGGTTTAGAGCCACAATGGGGCACATCCAGAACAGACTTCTTCACATTAAGAGGGAGCTGCGGGACATGAGGAAAATTTAATTTGTAACGAGACCTGTGGTATCTCCTGCTCATGTAGTTAAGCAAGAGGTGATTGACCTTAAGACTGGAAGACAAGGCCCAAACTGAATCTGAACTCAGATCCTTAAAACTTCATTTTTAAATCTTAATTTTTCTGAAGAAGACTTTAGGATTTTCCCTGATGAGTTCTCCATTAGTTGTTGGATTCACTGAGTATTATATTGTGGCTGTTTTCTCATCAGAAAATAATATCTTTGTTTTGGGAATCTGGATGTCAGTCACTCAGTACAAGAGCCTTGTCTTCAGTCAGTTTCACTTTGTGACTCCCACCTTGTCACGGAGGCACCCCGTAGGTTAATTTAAGGGACAACAAGGTCCAAAACCAACTTTTATTAAACCGGTGAGAAACAGGGTTTTAGCACTCCAAAAGTGACTTAAATAAAGGTTCAGATATCAGCTGAGGAAAATTATTTAAGGGGCAGCAACTAATACAACAGGCATGCACTGTGTGCATGCACGTGGCTTCACTCAAAACAATGTCGGAGCCGTCCCCGAGTCCCGGAGGAGTACACACTTGCCAAAACACGGTGCGGGATTATTTTTAAAGAGATACACGTACTCGTAGTGAGTATGGGAAGTGTACACTCACGATTCCGCGAGGGTAAATTTATAATACACTCACAATACTGCGAGGGTTAATTTACTTACACGTGCAAGTGTGCACGGAATCCTACACGTGCTTATGTGGAAGCACGGGAGGAAAATACACTCGTGATTGTGCGAGGAAATAATTTATACACGTGCTCGTATTGGGCACGGAAAGTTATGCGTGCAAGTGTGCACGGGAAGAAAATACACCCGCGATTCTGCAAAGATTAATTTTATACGCACTCATATGGAGCACAGAAAGTTATACATGCATATGTGCACGAAAAGTATAAATATACTCGCAATCCTGCGAGAAGTTTTACTTACACCCGTGGCGGCAAGGCAAGCGGAGTCCCCATCCCGGGGAGGGGGGCTCTCAGCGGCAGCATCTTGCTCGTGCTCTGAGAGACCCGCGACAATGGGCGGAGTCCCATAAACGAGAGTCCCGTTTTTTATAGGCTGATCAGATCTGACTGTAGGCACTCTAGAAGCTTCTCTGCACCCCCACACTGTCTGTGGGTGCCCCTGAAGCCTCCAAACATCCCCCACCCTGGGCGCGGCTCAGTGTGCCTTGGCACTCCCTTCTCCTACTGGCCCTGGCCAGGGTGCTCTGGGGCCAAACAAAAGAAGCTGTTAGCCTCAAGTAGCAGAGAAAGAGGGAGATGTGCCCACTCCTTCCATACTGAAGGAGGGAGGGGGTTGCATTCTGCCACACACCTTAATGACGTCAACATTTTAGACTTGAAAAGAAATATTTCTTGTATTTCTTGTATTGTTGAACTACAAAACCAAAAAACTAGTTTGAGCGCTAGGATAATTTCTTCATTGCAATATACTCCTTTATGCTGGAGATACTTAAAATTTTCATTTGGTGCTTTATTTTAATATAAGTCCTGGTTTTGATAGAGAAAGGTTGACAGATAATATTTTAAAAAAATGTGTTTATCTATTAAAGTCAGCTATTCTATTTGTATCTCTTCAGGTTATCTTGCTAGCAAGAAAGAAATCACTGTAGATTACAAAATGGTGGAAATTCTGTACCTTTAAGATCAGACATGACTGACATACTATTCTGAATTTATTCTTGCTGTACATTAAAAACTCATGGGGATATCACATATTGCTGTGTTTCTGTAACTTTTTTCCTCTAAAAGCAAAACACAGTAGAGATGTAGTTTACTTGTGTCTTTGCATTTGTTCTCCAGTTGGGATTTCAAAAGTTCATAGAAGGTTTAGATATGGGAACATAACTTAAGCTTCCCTGAAAATCTCAGTCTGCATCAAAAAGTTGTACACCTATATTTTAAATCTTCTGCACCTGTAAGTAAAGCTCAGCTATGCTCAGGATTCAAAGACTAATTTTTTTCAAGTTTTCATTAAAAATGTATCACATCAATTCCTTACCTAACTGGAAGCTGAAGTCCTGCAACAATTTGTCCTGTAATATATTTCTGACTCTAACTGCTGCATTCAGTGTACGTGTATATATCCCAAAGGATTTTATCTGCTCCCAACCATGAGTAAAGCTGTATTTATGTTTAAATAAAACTTCAGACTGTTTTTCACCCCACCACTTTAATATCATTCTGTTCCATAGCATGTTTGAAGCCTTGCCTTGCCTCTTATATCTAACTCTTTGTAAATAAAATTGGATCAGTAACAAACAGCAGCTTAATGGTATTTGTACTTGTTGCTCAGAAGCAGGTTGAGTCAAATTGCTTTTTGCCTGACCTCTCTGGATTGCAGAAATAATATTCCCAGCTTCATATTCCTTATCACCTTATCAGGTCCATACTATAAGTATTTTTGATTCACATCCATGTTATTGGCTGGTAAATGAAAGTAGCTGTATCTTATCCCCCTATATTCCCCCCAGTATATAGATGAAAGATAAATAGTGAAAAATTCAAACTTCTAGGAAAAGATACAGTGAAAGGCATTACTCAAGGACACAATTTATACTGTTCTCTTTTTTGTTTGTTTGTTCGTTTGCTTTTGTGTTCTTTTGTTTGTTTGGTTGTTTTTTTTTTTCGTTTGTTTGTTTGTTTTGTTTTTTTTTTGTTTTGTTTTTAGACCTTTTGAAACAGAAAAGATAACAAAACAGAAGAGATCTTTTTTTCAATGAGGGTGGTGAAACCCTGGCCCAGGTTGCCCAGAGAGATGGTAGGTGCCCCATCCCTGGAGACATCCCAGGCCAGTCTGGACAGGGCTCTGAGCAACCTGATCTGGGTGAAGATGTCCCTGCAAGGGGTTGGACTAGACGAGCTTTGAAGGTCTCTTCCAACCCAAACTATTCTATGGTTCTATGATCCTATGAATGGCTGGAGGAGAAAATATGAGACCCAGTCCATTAGATATTTCTCTATACATGTTAAGCTTGCTTTGAAGAAACTAATGTGGCTGCTGTCAAAGCAGGACACTGAACTGGACAGGTGCACGCTATTTGTGCAGCACGGTAATTCTTATATCCTAGAAAATTTCCTGGCATGAAAAACCCAAACATTTCAAAATGTATTTTGATTTTTATGTAGATTTAGTAATTTTTTAAATTAATTGTGGTGCACAAAATCCACATTTGGTCTTAGAAATGTCACATTATTTTGCTTTGGTATTTCCAAAAATGTTTCATTTTGGCAGACACATTATTTTAATAGGTGTGATAGAGGAAACAAAACTTAATCATCGTCAACCAAACGAAATATCTCATTTTTTGAATTGAAATTAAGATTTTCAATGACAATAATATTTTTCTATCAAAAATAACAACCATACTCTGCATGAAAACTGTTACTTGTTTAATTTTACTTTTTCACAAGCTAATCCTCTCCTTCTCCTTTTTTTTTTTTTTTTTTTATTTATTTTCAGAGAGATGAGATCACCATCACCTGGGATATTTAGGTAACATGAGGAGCATCCTAGTTTCTTCACATGTAAGAGGTAGAGTGACTTGGCCTGTATGACAGTTCACCACAAAGTTCTGCTGATACGTAGAAAAAACACTGCTCAGTCCTCAACTTGTTTGTTTCCTGTTCAATGTTGCCTCTTGAAATATTGTTTTATTATGCCATTAAAATGAGACTTTGGTTCTACCCACAGCCTATATTTTGTTCTCAAATCTGGCCTAAAACTGGTTCTATGAGCTTTCACAAGAGATCTACCAAGGCAGAACTCAGGCTTACTGTTACTTTAGATAAAATATTTATATAATATATAATTTTTTAAAAGAGGGAGTAGTTATGTGGTATGTCCCATATAAAAACTATTTTTGTATCCTTATGGCTGTAAACCTGTAGTTGTATAACTGATAAGACTTACAGTTTCTTATTTGTTTATGTATTTTCCCTCTAACTCTGGGACAGAAAGATTCTCTGTCTGTCTTTTCCTGTTCTTACCTGCAGTTGTGATCAACCTGTTCTTGGACATAGCATGGCCTATTTAACCCAGCTTGCCCAGCTAATATGTGGGAAAGGGAATATGTCACTAATTATTCCCACCTAATGAATATTGACATGAATTTTATGCAAAAATAAAGAGAGTTCAGATAATAACCAGTCTCTAATAAAACCATGCAAAGTTTAGCATATCTTTTGAATGATGTGATCAGGTTAGAGAGAGCCAGTAATTCCCCTGGAGATGTTTAGATTCTTTTTAAGGAAGATAAAAAGTGCTTGCAGTGTCTTGATGTGACAAAAATTGAGGGGAAAAGTGACTGAATGTGATCCTTGACTGTATACTGAAGTTTTATAAGGAAAAGTAGGAAACTTTGTGACCCTGTGTACAAACTTACTCCTTCTGCTTGTACAACCTGAAGTAAAGCACCTATACTATTTGTGTCCTGCCTCCTTTTCTTCTACTCCCTTTTCTTCTCCTGCACATCGCAAATATACAATGAAATATTTGCAATGCAATTCAACCTGTCAAGATTTGTTTCCTGGAAATGTACTACCTGGTCGAGGTGAATTTCAAATTTTAGCTGCTCAACATTGGTCGTTTGTGACCAAGGAATGACCTGGCATGGAGGGCAAGAAGGGTTTGACCTGGCTGGGCACAGGAATGTCAGAAACAGAAGGACTCTCTAAGGGAGGGAAGTTTCCCTCAGTGATGAGAGAAGAAATGCCGCAGTGTTGTCTTGTAGCAACCCACTGATCATGGACAGTGACTGGGCTGGGGGATGGACCCAGTGCTGGGCTGGCATGTCCTACACTGATGTTCAAAGGATTGGTGCTGGGGCAAGGGTACCTCAGGAATCGGCTCATGTCACACCTGCGCAGACTCCCCCTAGAACTGCCTGTGGCAGTAGGACTCTGTCCAATGCACTGTGCGTTGAAGCGTTTATATTGAAGCACAAACTTGTGCTAATTCCCCAAGACTGGCATTGAAGTTCTGTCTTTTCTCCTTTTTCTATGCTTTCCCATCTACAATTTTGTTAAAATGTAACCTTAAAGCCTGCAGAAAGTAAACAGGTGGGATTTAAGGTAGCTACAAGCATGCCTGAGAAGATACAGAAAATACAGAGAAGATGTTAAGAGACAGTCTGAATATTAATCTTCCAAGCTTAGCCCATAAAGAGTTGCAATATTGGTTCATTCTTTTTATTTGCTTTTTCCCATTTACTGATGAGAGATCATGGTTTTTAGATCTTGTAGGCAACTGGCAGAGATTTAAAAGCTGAATATCTGTAGGCATCCTTTTGGAAGCTGTAGTTTCTTGTTATTTGTCATAGGTACTGCATTTTTCTGAGAGGCAGTTGTGAAAGGTAGAATTGGCAAGCTGGGTTAATATAGTTTCAGCTAACGACTTCCCAAGACCAAGAAGCTGTCAGAAGAGACTGGTGTAGGTTTAGGGATTGTGTTTTGTGTCTTTGTGAAATAACAAATAATTACTTAAAAAAACCAAACCAAACCAAACCAAAAACGCAAAAAAACAAACCAAAACCAACCAACCAACCAAATAACAAAAGACCAAAACCAAACTAATGAAGACATTTTAATATGATGATGGGCCCAAGCATGTTTTCTTTACTAGTTTCTGAGTATACAAATTGACTTCACATGGGAACATGATAAGTAAATGTTAGTGACAGCTTATTGTTCCTTTTTTTTTTTTTTTTTAAATGCTCGATATTGTCTTCTCTTGATGATTTTGTTACCATCTTTGCATTCTACATGGCGTGACATAGGAAGATAATTAGGATTTTGGAGGTAATTAAAAGGTTTATACTGAAGTTGTTCTGCCTATTAAAAAGATCTGTTGTGAAGAGAAAGTAATTAACATTCTCATAGTGTGAAGACTTTGGAAATAGGTTACTCATGGTGCTGGCTCATTTTGCAGGAGCTGCATGTCTGGGAAGAGCAGAAAGATGTATTCCCTAGATTTTGTAAGAGTAGAAGTAAGTTATTCTGTCCACAGAAATTAAAACTATTAATTACTATTAACATAAAACATTATATCTTACATTTAGTGGCAGCTAATCCACTACAAAAAATCAGAATGTAATCAAGGAAACAAAGGTTTAGCTGGGAAAGAGGTGTGCTCATGGTTGTAACAGCTTAATCAATAATGATAAATGCATTGCAGTTTTGCAGCATCTGTCATTTCAACATTTTGCTCTGTCTTTTTCTAGGGCAGTAATGTATGACTATGTCTGTTCTGCATTTGGGAAACTGATCTCTGGAGAAATTGCTTTGTGAAACTTCCTGTTTATGTGAGATCTTCTGCACAGCTGGAGAGCATCTGACTTGTCATGCAGTAGAGAAAGCATCATCATCATGGGTGCTACTAAAGGAAGGACAGTGCCACATCCCTTCTCTGTTCCTTTCTAAAACACCTTTTGTTGAGTAATCACAGTTTGACAATGGCCTTGACAGAGTGAGAAACCAAGTTTCCCAGGTTCTGAGAACCTTACCTTCATGCTTTGCAGCTCCATCAGCATAACCATTAAGGTAGATCATATAAAGAAAAGAAGTGCAAATGTCCTTTTTGAGGGGAAGCTTAATTTCATGCAGTGTTCCTTCATGTCATTAGTCTTTATTTCTCAAGTTTTTAATTTGGATGTAAATTATTGATTACTAAAAAAGCTTAAAAGACACCATATGATAGAAATAATAATAATAACAAAATATAGCTGAAATGAATGAGAAAAGGGAAAGAAGTAATGAAGACAATTGGTGTAAATCATATTTCTGTTCTAGAGAATAAGCAATACATCACAGACGATCTTTCACTTCTTCATTATTGTTTCAAACACAAAGTTAATGAATTGCTCCTATTTAGTTTCTACTGGGCAAAGTGTCAGTTTCAGAAAGGCAACTTCTCTAATTGTGTCAGCTTTTTTCTTAAGCAGATGTCTTAGCTATAATGATTCCCAAAATTATCAGTAGACATACAGTTTAGTAAGTACCCTCCAAATATTTCATCATTTCTCATTTTGTGGATCAATGAAAGGAAACCCTGTTGTGAACAGGGACCTGCCCTCTATAAAGTACAGTAGGTTAAAAAGAAGAAATCAGGTACCTGGCAATGTGTATGTATTAGTCTCCCATACTGACTCATTAAGTCATTGTTAAGTTTAGATTGAGATTCATGTGCATGTGCAGAAAAATATGGAAATTGTGTGGGAAGTTGATCAATTGGCTCAGACACCAGTCTGGAAGTTTAAAAAAAAAAAAGGTAACTGCGGAGATTTGCCACAAATTTTTGATATGAGTTGGCACTTGCTTTGTACTCTGTTTCTCTGAAATTTTCAGTTATAAGTTGGTTTAATTTAGGTACCTTCAGTAACAAAGCTCTACTGACTCATCACTGTATTCCAGAATAATATTATTGCACAAATGTCAGATGTGCTGTATCAGAACAAAATTTTGCTTTTCACACAGGAATGCAAGCATAGGAGTCCTTATCTTCCTCAGGTATCAAAGAAGGTTGGGCTAACTCCTTTTGAAATAGAACAACTTCACTGATCTGGGTACTGGTGGCCATTTGGGGAAAGGTATTTTTGCATCAGTTTACTGGAGAAAAGAACTTTTTGGTGCAAGCTGAGATGTCAGAATGATTTTAGTGAAGAAAAAAAGTTGAAGCTCCTTCAAGAACTCAGATACTAGTATATAGAAAGAAAAGAAGTAAAAATAATGAGGAAATAAAACATTTTTTCCCACCATTTTTTTAATCTGACTTTAGATTGTCTTCAATGAGTTTATTAGTTTTAATTTTATGAACGCTACTCTAAAGGTGTCTGTATATCTGAAACGCACATATTCCTCCCCTAACATATTTACATTTCTTCTATATTCCACCCTAATACCTGTGCCTAATGCTTATTCAAATGTGATTAAAGCATCTCTATAATTGTTTTTACTCTTTTTTTTTTCCTTCCTTATTAGTACTTACATTTAATTTCTTCTTAATCTACTCTTTATTCAACAATAATGTGTCACTTTCATGTTTTTGTTGTTTTTTTTTGTAAGAAAATTCCCCATTTTTATTTATTCAAGTGAAAGTGTATTACTGAAGCTATTTAGCCTTCACCAAGAATAGTCACCAGTTACCTACCACAGCTCTAAGAATAGTTTAAATTTCACTAAAACAAACCATTTTTTTTTTAATCATAAATAAACTTTGTGCTTCATTGTGTTCCCATTCAAAAATGAGTAAAGCTGAGCAATAACGTTGGAAGGAGAAAATACCTCACTCAACCATATTAGTATTAATGCACTGATGTTAGCAGGGCATTTAACACTTCTAAACAGTCAAAGAACAAAAGCTGCCTTAAAATCAACAACTGCAGCTGATGAGCAGAAGCATTTTTTACAGACAGAATTAATGGTCACAGCATGAAAGTCATGCAGGTAGTTGGTAGTAAAGTAGTTGGTAGAAAGTCATGCAGGTAGATGGTGGTAAATGCTCAAGCGACTTCAAGGGAACCACATGTGACAGTAACAGCAACAGCATCTGCAATTCTTTGCAATTCAGTACTGAACTTTTACTTGAAAAGACTCATCTATACCTCTCTTGTTAAAAGAATAGGTCTACCTTACATATACACAGGACCTATGGAGAAAAATCAGTTTATTTCTTTTGCTGACTGCGTAACAGTAGAGAATTACTAAATACTGAAGGAAGCTAAAAATGTTAATTTCAATTATGATTAGGAATAGAGACAAAGAAATGTTATGTTTGCCAAATGAAAATCAATTAGGTTTTTCAGTTAAGAATTCATATTTCCCAGCTTCTAAGGTAACATTACCAACAAAGCAAATAACAAAAATTAAATGGTTTTAAAAATACCTGCAACTGTGCCTTCAAAAGGAATTACATTACATTGCCATTAAACTTTAAGGTCTCTTCCCAAAAGGACAAGATCTGTAGTTCTCTTAACCGGAGTTTTGTCAAGCCTTCATGTGATTACAGTATTAAATTCTGGGAAAAAAGTAAATTTGGGAGAAACACAATACGTTAAAATGAATTTATAGGAAATACTAGAAGGATTAAAGAAGGTATTAAAAATACTATTTATGATTTGCATACATGTATCTGAAATTAATAGTTATAAACAGAAGTCTTCATTTGGAACTAAACAAAAGTTTAAAAAATGTGCATATTGGTATTTTTGAAGATGCATTCATGCAGCAAACCTGTATAAATTGATAAAATAAGTCTTGGTGGTTTGTGCACTCTGAAAAAAAGGGAACAACAAGTGTTTCTTCAATTAACTGCTGAAGCCTGGTGCAGCACTGATTATTTTTGTCAAACAGTGGGAAATCATGAAAACTGAAGAAGTGTTGGTTACAAATGTACTAGAAAAGGAAAATGAAAAGAAGCATAAAATTTAAAGAATTGTTGTTTACTTTTGAAGCAAACTTCAGAAATGTCTTACAGAAATGCGGTTTCCTTTTTAAGCTTTCACTTCAGGCTTTTATATGAAAAGAATATAAGAAACTTCAAAGGAAATATATCTTCACAAATTTGCACAGTGATTTAAACACTTAAACACATTCACATTTAAATTAATATTTTCTGTAAGCAGAGCTAGGAAAGTTATACAAGCATGTATATACAAGAAACAAATGGTGCAAAATGAAGTTGTTGAATTGAAATTTTGCATTGTTGAAATTTGCCTTTTGATATTGGAATATTGGAATACATTCTTAAATAGATGTGGTTATTGTGGTTATGTTATAATTTTAGTGCACTTTTCTTGCCTTTTTTTTTTTTTTCCTCCTGACTTATTACTTGCTGTTTATTTTATGTTTATTTTAGACTATGAAAATGATGTTAGACGTAAAGCAACATCAAGCACTTTTTTTTTAATTTGGGTTTAAAATGGGTCATAAAGCAGTGGAGACAACTGGCAACATCAACAATGCATTTGGTCCAGGAGTTGCTAATGGACAACAGTGCAATGGTGGTTCCAGAAGTTTGAAAAAGGAGATGGGAGCCTTGAAGGTGAGTAGCATAGTGTCTGGCCCTTGGAAGTTGACAACAATCATTGATGCTGATCACCTTACAACTACATGCTAAGTTAACAAAGAACTCAATGTCTGCTATTCTACAGTCATTCAGCATTTGAAGCAAATTTGAAAGATGATAAAGCTCAGTAAGTGGATGCCTCATGATCTGACTGAAAGTCAAAATAATCGTTGTTTTGTAGTGTCATCTTCTCTTGTTCTATGCAACAACAATGCACCGTTTCTTGGTCGGACTGTGATGTGTGATGAAAAGTGGATTTTATACAACAACCAGCTCAGTGGTCAGGCCAAGAAGAACCTCCAAAGCAATTTCCAAAGCCAAACTTCAATCAGGATAAGGTCATGGTCACTGTTTGGTGTTCTGATCCACTACAGCTTTCTGAATCCCAGCAAAACCATTCCATCTGAGAAGGATGCTCAGCAAACCAATGAGATGCACTGAAAACTGCAATTCCTGCAGCCAGCATTGGTCAACAGAAAGGGCCCAGTTCTTCTCCACAATGCCAGACTGCACGTTGCACAACCAATGCTTCAAAAGTTGAATGAATTGGGTTACAAAGTTTTGCCTCATCTACCTTGTTCACCTGACCTCTTGCCAACTGACTACCACTTCTTCAAGCATCTCAATAACTTTTTGCAGGAAAAATACTTCTACGACCAGCAGGATGCAGAAAATGCTTTCCAAGACTTCGTTGGAGCCCAAAGCACGGATTTTTATCCTACAGGAATAAACAATCTTATTTTTCATTGGCAAAAATGTGTTGATTGTGATGGTTACTATTCTGATGAATAAAGATATTTTTGACCCTAATTATAATGATTTAAAATTCATTGTCCAAACCAGCAATTACTTTTGCACCAACCTTTGCACAACCAACTCATGCTTGTATAGTGCACAATTATCCCGGAACCACTGAAACCATAGAAAAAGGGCTCAAATGACAAGAAGAAGCCCTGCTGTTCATATCTTGTAAATATACAGAAGTGGTTGCTGCTTAAAAAACAGGTGGGGAGCAGGGGGAAGGCATGAGAACAGAGGGAGGAAAACTAGACTTCAGAATGAGGTTGAGGTGAAAAACCTGTAAATAGTCTAAAGATCATGGAGAATTCAGGAAAACTAACAGAGAATCAAGGCTGCAGGATGGAAGAAGTACAGCAAACATTTTCATGTCCTTTAGAGTAGAATCAGTGTAATTTAATAAAGATGAACACATGAAGGTTCAATATAAATTGAATATAGTTCTGCAAAAATGACCCATAAAACCTCTGTAACGTAATAAAGAATTAATGTAGAATCTAGTTGCTATTTAAAAAAAATATATCCAATACTACAGACATGCTATCTACAGAGTTACTTAATTCATAACATAACACCTATATAATCTGACATATTCCTTTTCAGTGTTTTCATCATAGATCATTAACTCCATTCTACAGATGAGATGTCAAGGTACAGAGACATTAAAGATAAAAAATAACATCAGTAGCAATCAAGAAACTTCTGGAATTAGTACAGTGTAACAACTTTGATCAAGTATGTAATTTAGCAACAGAGAACCTGTGTAACTTGACCTCAACATAGAGTAATAAAGTACATGTATGAATAAATAGCTGAAATTTCCAATTAATTGTGTGAGAAAGAGGGTATCTCGGAGAAACAGCTGACTACAATACCCATGTTGGAACCCCAGGTATGCCATGCTCTGGCCTTTGACTTTTGAATAAGTTTCTATTGTGGATTTGGCATTATTTTACCAAACCCCAACATTTCTGGAAAGCAGAGTGTTATATGGTGATTGGAAATAAGCTGATATCTGAGAAAAGGATACTAGTCTTCTATGTCAGCATCCTCCTGCTGGGCATCACCTTCTCAAAGAGAGTTAGATCTATACCAGGAAGATTTTTGCCTAAGAAATATTAATTCTGTGGAGATTAGGCCAAATTAAAAAAAAAAATAACTAAACATCAAACTCTAGCCATTCCACTCTTTCTAGAAGAAAACAAGAAACTGAGTAACACAGATCGTGGAATGCTTTAAAGAATGACAAATGTTTTTCGAAATTCCAGCTCACTGAAGGAATGGTCTGTTCCTAGCTTCAGAACACAGAGTTCAGCCAGTACAAGCAGCATAGAAAAACTGCTAAGTATATAATTTTGCTGGTTTTGATATGCTTTGTTTGTATTTGAGAGGCAAACAGTTAACATGTGGACTTTCAAACAAGTGCCTTCCTTATATTAACAGTGGAATTCACATCCAAATAGTGGTTGTTAAATTAGCAGAGAGGAAAAAACCACACAAATGGTTCATGTTTCTAGAGGTAAAAAGTTCCCATGTAAATTCCTGTTTTGCCAAGAAAGCTAATTCACAATCTCAGTCTTTATTACTAAATCACTCTAACATGTTCACACCCCAATAAAATGTAGTTGTTAGAGTACGTGTTTGGGGACAACATGATCATAGCCAATGATGACGGGCTACGGTTCTACTTAGTTTTGGAGAAATGAGTGAGGAAATAGTTTTTATGCTTTAAAACAATTATTCTTTCCAAAGCTTTGAGAAAACTGACATGCATTTCAGCAGGTTTTTTGTGTCTGTTGCCATCCACTAATTTATTTATTCTCTGCAGCAAACAAAGTAGAAACATGAAAGAACCTTGCATCTCCAGCTTCTTCTTTTCCTCTGTTCATAGTGTTTCTTGCATTTCCTTATGCATTATGATACTGTTTCTCTCTGTCACTCCCCAGAGGAAGTTTTCAAGCTTTTGAGTGGTGCTGTAAAGGCAGAATGTGCAGCTTTGCTCCAGCAATACTGTCTTCAATGTGCAATAATATAGGAACTATTCCTTATGTTTCTTTTGTAGAATACTCAGATTACTCATAGTCTTCCGGAAACATTAAATTTTATCAATTGGGTCCCACATCAGCTCCTTACTTAAGCCTCTTTCGGGATTACAGTGCAGTTTTCTCTTTTTATGCACCTTGTTCAGGATGTGATATATTTGAATGACATTTACTGTTTTAGTTTTAAAAGAGTAAGAGGCCAGAAAGGGGACTGAAGAAAAGTAAGGCTGATCCAAAGAAAATAATAGAAAAATACATGAATTTTTATGAGTATGTTTCACTACAAGAAATGAATATGAGTCCTCAGGCAAGGTCAAAAATTCACTTGTAAGGTAGTGATGGCATAAATCTCAGTAAAATACTTAACTACATGAAAAAAACACTCTTCCATTCAAAACACACACATGGCTATGCAGAAATCTCTTCTGCATACTTATGAATTACCCTTTTGATGACAAGCATCTCCTGTGTAGCCCAGCTCAGAAAAGAAGGCCCTTATGTGCTTGCCCTACTGCTCTTGTATGCAATTTTCTTTTGATTTAATTCTCCTGAAGGTATTATCACAGCACATTTCATCAGACAGGTTTTCTCAGTTTCACAATCAAAAAGGTGAAAAAAAGGTGAAGCTTAGTAAACACAGAACCCTATAAACATCTCAGTGGCAGCTCTTCTGATGAAACTTTCTGTTGCAGTGGATGTACACAGAATATTTAGAATATGCTACAGCTCTAGTAGGAAGGCTTTTATTCCAGCAAAAGGGAATGCAGCCAGGAGCTGTCTGCTGGCTGTGCGCTCTGGGATGCTCTGTTTGTTGTAGGTCATGGCTCTCCTTCCCCTGCACTGTCACACGCCAGCCCTCCCCTGAAAGTTCCTCTGGTTGATGTCTAGCGAGAGTAGAATCATAATTGTCTTTCATCTGGGCACTAGAGGCAGTTGGATAGGGTTTTTAAAGTGCCTGGGACATGTCACTCTCTGTATAACACAGGCACAGAAGCAAGGCTGTTGCAAATTAATAGGTGACATGAGCAGGAATTAAAAAAAAAAAGAAAGGCTGATGGACTTCTGTATTTTCTGTCTTGTCTCCTGCATTGACATATCAGTTTAGTCTGTAACTTCTTTTTTTTTTTATACTGTCAAAGTAGATTTGGTGACATGTCAGGAAAAAAATCCAATGACTTTTATTTTCTGTTATCTCTGAGACGTGCTGGAGCAGTAAGACAATGTTGCCATGTTCCTCTCAAGCAAGAACACAGCCAGCTATGAATAGGATGCTGAGAAAATGATGGAACACAAGTATGAAACTCCAGTCACTTGTGTAGTCAACTGGAAAGAACATGAACCATTAACGCTTTGATTATGTCTTTCTAAAGGCTGTTACCTTTGTAACACTCATTGCTGCTTGATAAAGAAGTGAATAACCCAACTTTTCTGTCAGTATAAACGTCCAAACAGGAGATTATTTTACTACAGTTACCTCTGTGGTGAAAATGCATTTTTATCACTTTATGTGTAACTACACAAATATCAGATGTGCTCAGTACCTTTAGCAAAAAACTTAAGAACATCTTTTACACTTATATGCTAGTGTGGGCTCATCTTGCAGAAAAGTACAACAAAGAAAATCCCTCTGATTTCTGAGAGAAGTGGCCTGGCTTGAAAGAACAAAAAAAAGGCATAAAAGAGAATGTGCAAGATTATATTAAAGTTTTCTTCTGAAAATTTGTATGTTTTCCAAACATTAAAAAAACTAAAAAAAAAAAAAAAAAAAATCAGTAACGATTCTAATATACAGAGACTTGGGTAATGCAAAATTTTACTTAGCTAATTAACACCTTTTTCTGTGTAACTCCAGTTGAAAGAAATCCATACAAAATAGATGACTGCATCTGCAAGTCAGAACAATTTTAGCTCTAATTTAAGAGTTGTTATTCCTATATCTCTAAGACTAGCCTGAACATATATTTCTGCTCTTGGCATTCGAACAGCTGGCAGCATTTTTTTCATCAGTACCTAAATGAACACCACACAGCAGCAAAGCTTACCTAGCAGTCTCATGCGGATATAAATGAATTAGTTAATGATAATATTAAAGAAAACCTCACATGAAAGCCACTCAAAGATTAAAAAATTTAAAAAACAAAACAAAACACTCCCATAGAAAACCATGAGTTCTTCAGACTTTGTTTATTTAATAGGAACCTTACAGCCTAACTAGACAGGAAACCTTAAAACCAGTATGTTCTTTCCTGCTTTTAGCTTCTACCATCATTATACAGTGCAAAGTCCCAAGGTCTGCTGCAGCTGCTCAGCTGCATCAGGACCTAAGTGCATTGAAAGAGATATAATCCATCTGGAGAGCAGGGCTTTCAAGGGATAGTGCAGGACTTTAAAAAAACTTATTTTCAACTTGGGGCTGCAGGGGGAGATCCAGTACTGGTAGGGCCACTGTTCAGCTCTCCAGATGACCTATACAGGTTCAGGAGCCTGAGCTCTTAGGGAGACGAGGCACCCTCATTGCAGTTCCCATCAACCACCCAACAGGCCATGAAGGAAATTCAAGCCAGCAGCTGCCACAAATGTAGGCTAATTCCCAGTGGATCTGATGAGGTGTAGCTTTCTACAGAAACCTGACACAATTCCACCAGACCTTTCTCAAAATCAAGCCACCTTATGAATATTGCAAATATTTTCAAAACTGTAATTGAAGAAAACATTATTATGTTGCAAATTTTTCACCCAGCAGTGTTCTCATCCAGAAGTGGTCTCAACTATGGATTGCATTAGGCACTCAAAAATGCAAAGATTAAAGCCACATGAAATTAAGTATTTTAAAATAACTTTTTTTTTTTTTCTTGTTAAATATATTAAAGTGAGGTGTCAGCGTTTTGATCTTTTGTACCAGAAGTCCATTTCAAGGCACAGAAATCATTACCCAACTAAGATTTCTTGAAATCACTGGGACTTCCTGGAATATTTGCTTAAGAGAAGTATATTGTGACTTGGTCTTTAATGACTTACCCCATATGAAATGCTAACAATCAGACACCTGGCACATCCCTCAAAGTGTGATGAGGTTAGTTGTTTTGTTAGCTGCAAAAGTTTACTTCAGAACCCCAGGAAACATCCAGATTGTGAGAATTTATTTCAGATTCAAATGAAAATCTCCAGATTGACCATGAGCTGTTTCCAGCAAATGTGTAGATCCACTCTCACAAATAATTTCTCTAGGTAAGAGGTTACTTTAGCTATGTTACATTATGTACGTCTTTCTGTTCCAACTATCTGTGAGGAGAAGTGTGAAGTTTTGTGACTGCATAGATTAGGTTTTTTATTTTTCTCCTTTTCCCTATCGAATTCTTGCAAAAAGAAGAGGATTAGCAGAAGAGATTAAGGTTGCTGACAAATATTGATTATTTGGAAGGATAGTTTCAGCTGTCTTCCTCTAAAACCTCCATGCATTTTGTCCACAGAAGTATTTCGTCACAGCTGTCAAGCTTCCTCTACCTTCCCAAGTAAACAGTCAGAATGATTTGTAGAAACTAGCTGTAACTCCTGCTAAGCAATGCAATATGTGAGGAAAGGTTCTTGAAAAACAGAAGATTAAACTGATGGATCACTTGAACTGAAAACTGCAAGGTCAGATCCATTCCTGGTGCAGTTCTACTCGCAGCAGATGAACTTGACCTGCTGTTGTTCATATTTATTATCAACCTGGGATTGTTGTCCAAGGGTTAAAGGCACAGTGCAAATACCTGCTGGCAGCCTTGAGCTCAGTCAAAAAAAGAGATGGGACTCTACTCACCAGTCACTTCCACGCAAACTTCCTACATTATCAGATTTTAAGAAGAGCAGAGTTTGGCCTACTGTGCAAGCAGAAACACAGTAGGTAACAATACAAATAGATGTAGACATAATTCAGAGAATTCACAGAGGAATACAAGGTAGGAAAATAAATGTTCAACGTATTTGATATACAAAATTGTAGGTTCTGAACCTGGAGAAGATTTGCAGAGGGAGTCCTGGATCTTGGATGCCGTTAACAGAAGAGTGTGAGGCTGGCAATGAAGTACCCAGTCCTACTCTTTTGCCTGTCCAGAACATGTCAGCTTTCCCGTCTCCTCCTCTGCTTCTGTCCTAAATGATGTGGTCTGTTTTCATAACATGAAAATAAAAGTCATCACCTACATTTTTAAAAGGAGATGTCCAACTTTTTAAGTAAAAAAAAAGAGTCTAGACTCCTGACAGCTGTTCCTCTGTAAGTTCTACAGATTTTTAATCAGTGTCCCTGCAATCAAACCCATGGTTTGTCCCACCCTGCACTTTCCTAATGCCCTCTCTCTTGAATGCCATCTGTTCATTTCAAAGCCAACTACTCATTTACTCCATCACCACATGAGACACTTTTCCCTGTCCTCATTCTCCCTGTCTAAAGTGAAGCTCATTTCTCTGCCAAAAGGAGTTAGCCTGGATGCCTTGGGTCCATCCCCTGCCCTGCTGAAGCACTGAGGGCAATCCCCATCCCAAATTCCTGTACACACATCAAGTCTACAGGTGGGGATGCAAGAAGAATTAAATGTAACAGAGAACACCATTTTACAGAAAGGACGAGTATTCAAACAAATGGGGCTTATCTGCATTTCCAGCTATCACTGTTTCTGGAGCTGCTTGATCCACAGCAGGACCTCTCCAGTGCATTTTGCCAGCTAAATCAAATGAGAAGCGACATGAAATATCATTCAGAAAATGACATGGAAATGCTGTAGTTCTCCAAAATCAATGTTCTATTTGAATATGATATTCTTCTTCATCCCACCATTTCATATTTATAACAAAGCTCCTTGTCACATGAATCCAAGCAAGCTACATCCTTCAGTTTATTTTGGTTTTGGTTTAGGTGAATAGCAAAACACCTCTCCAAGGTCTGCTTATATCTGACAGTGGGTGGCAAATGCAAGGAGAAAGTCAATTTCAAGATATTTATCAAATCTCAGTCCTTCATGTAGCTTGACTTTTCTCTGAATGCAATGTCACTTATTTTTACAAATCGTAATATATGACACAGTATATCTCTCCTGCTTATTCCTTCTCCCATTAGGATACCAAATATAGTATCCTATGACTTCCCCACCAAGTTGAGGACATTTTGAAACTGAACTTTTTTCCCCCTTTAGCAAGAAGGATGTCTGAGAACACACTGTCCAATGCCAAATCAGAGCAGTGAGGTAATGCCTCCTGTCCAATTTCCCTTTCTTGCCTTCTTTTTGATCCAATTTGCTGCTAGTGCTTGCTTGGTGAACTAATACATTGAATGCTGAGTTCCACCACTCCACAATCAGCAAACCATGTTAGCTTAGTTTTTAGAAACAGGAATAGGACCTTCATACTATGATATCTCAAATGTAGAATATCCTCAATATAATATCTGAAAACTTTGGCCAGAGCACTGATCCATGTAGTATTAAAAAAAAAAAAAAAAACAAACTCTCACTACTCTTCAGGTTGTGCTACAGATAATTTATCAGCCTTTATGCTGGCTGAGGACCTAATGGAACAAAATTTACTTGCACGAAATAGAAGAGGAAGCTGCTGGCTCAGTAGCATTCTGCTTACCTTCACCTGAAATCCCCAAGAAACTCTTCATTTGGCATTTCTTGAAAGACATGGGGGGCATGAGAACTGAGTAAAAGTAAGGAACAGACATTCAACACTTTCTGTGTCCCAGTGTCAGGACATAATCATAGAATCAGAATATCTCAATTCTGTGCTCCTTGCAGGACTTCCTAAGACTAAACCACATGGCTTAGACCATCGTCCAGACACTCCTTGAACTCTGACAGGCTTGGTGCCTGTGCCCATCATTGGTGCTGAAGACAGAGACAAAAGAGGTATTAGAAGTCTCTGTTTTGTCTAACTCCTTATTTGCGAAGTGACCGACCTCATCAGGTAACGGAACAATGTTATCTCTGATCCTCCTTTTGCTATTAACATATTTAAAAAAGCATTTTTTGTTGCCCTTCACAGGGCTGGCCGGCAGTGATGATCCAAGCTGAAAACATACTTCACAGAAGCCAGCTTGAAGGGGACAAGACCTGCCTCTGTGAAGGGCAGGGAATCCCATGACTGCCACTGGAGAAATACTGCAAAGGACAAATAGTCCCAAGCAGTGATCTTCCACAGCCTTTACAGAAATGGACCCCAGATTCATTCTGACCATCTTCACAATTGCAAATTACACATTTAAAACTCTCAGAGGTCTCTGAAACCTCCAGGTATTTCCACAACAAACAATTTAATTCCTATGATTTAATTATTTTCAATCAGCAGTATTTAATCAATAACATAGAAATGTTGCATTTACTTATATTTAGGATCAGTCTAGCCTGATCAATAATGTCTGCTCATTAAATTGAGCTTAAGAAGTTTTCACTAAAATTAACTGCCTTCAGTGCCTCGTACCAAATATTACAGTGTTGCAATTTATGGCACAATACCCAATGCTTAAATCTGACTAGAAAAAAAGAAGGAAAAAAGCAAAAGTATGAGATATATGACTGTTTCTTTTCCTGAAGTTAAAATATTCATTTTGCTCATAACTAAATGACAAATAGAAAAGTATGAAATAGTGAAAAATCACAAGAAAAAAAACTTGAAGAAATAGATATATTTTTAACTTTCACTGTCTCTGTATTTTGTAGCTTATCTTGCAAATTTGTATAAAGCATTCATCACTGAGATGAAACCTTTATGTGTAATGAATACCATTACAAAGATAAAAATAATTTAATACATTAAGGCTGCAATAATTAATGTGAAAATTTCACACAATATTCTGGATTTACCTAAAGTAACTCCAATACTTTACACATAACCACAATTAAACCGATTTTTATCCATATCATAATTAATATCCACAAAAAGAGGGCATTTATCCATTTAGCCACTTCAGAAATAATTTCTACATATCTCTTGGATACATTTGTATTTATATTGCATAATTGCCAAATGTTATTATTTTCATACTCACCTTTATATGGCAACATAAGTAAGAAAATTTATGTGTAAGAAATGATCTGTTCTAAGTTGGACTGGGCAAAAATAGGTAACACATTTATTTAAAAGAAATTATGCTCGTTCAGTACCAACCATCCTCCCTGAAATGGCCCTGTGGTGCCACTCATGAACAAATCAACAGGATTTTTATGAAATCTAGGGTTAGTACAATTGCTGTTCCTAATGACATAGGTGGCACATTGAATGAGATATCATAGAGCATCAGAACACTGCCAAGCTGTGGCATTTCACCTTCACCAGCTGCCATGGTACAGACTCCAGCAGTTGCTTCATCTGCAGAAACTCCACAACTGACATGCTGCTTGCGTGGAGTCCATTGTGTATCTTGCAGGTTTAACTAACACCTCTTCAGGTTAACCTGGCCCTAACCCACTGCCAGTCTCTAGCTTCAGAAATACTTTCAGAAATCCTGCATGAATATGGGCAGGATTTGTAAAAGTACTGCATTTTTTTGAAAACAAGTTTCACTTTCTCTCAGTCTGCCACAGCTTGCGGGTGTTCTGCCAGGGCATGTTTTGATTGGGCTGCTGCAGCTGCCATAATACCAGTTTTAAAAGCATAACGTTGGCAAATTTTGTATCGTGTACGCTTGCTAATTTGACAGAAGCATGATTGTATGCCTGGTCCTGATTGAGACAGATTTGCATTGCCATGTCTTATAGTGTGAAGATCACTCATTAATCTTCGTGAAACCATGGCTTAGGTCTCAAAATCTTGGGTTAGCAAATGTGAATATTAATGAGAAAGCAGCATGCTCATTCTCCTCTTGGATTATTTTTTTTTTTCCAAATCAGAAGGACTTTGAACAAAACTTTTTAACAACAACAAAAAGAGGTGGATTGGTAATGAAATCAAAGAACACAGCTGAGTAGCAGCAAAAATTCCATCTATAATCTTCTACAAACAGAGACTCAACTTCTCAATCAGATTTTTTTTTTTTTTAAAGTTCTAAAAAAAACCTCTTAATATCTTCTCCTGAAGTAACATGAAATTCCAGAAAATATAGTTCTTGTTGTTTGCTTAATTATTCAGGAGTTACAGCCTTAGCAACATATGGGTGAGAGACGGGGAAGTGCAGAGCAATAGCTGATGGAACAGTACCTGGGTCTTATATTAATTTTTGCTCCAAAACTGATTACTTTTTACATGCATAGCTGCCTGGGCACTATTTAAATTGACTTTTAAAATTAACTGTAACTGGGGCTTATTTTTGGATTATGGCTTATATTTTGAGCATCCTCAAAAATCCTCAAAAATCATGCTAGCACTTATTTTTGATGTAGGTCTTATTTTGGGAGAAAGGGTATAAGTGAGCAGAGAGAAAACAAAAGGAAACTAAATGAAACATTCTCCAACATTAATGTGATTATCTTGTATTTCTAATAGGAATTTCTTCAAGTAGATGAAACTTCAAGTCTAAGCAGAGTTCTGAATGAATATTACTCATGAGGACACACAAATATAGCAGGAAGGAAAAGCAAAGATCTGCACTCTCTTGTCTGGAAGCACTAGAAATTATGACAGCCCTGTCAGACGCATCATGTGCACTTATTTTCTAGGATAAGGCAGAGGATGATTAAGAAGACGTTGGAAAGGAAGACAACCTCATGTAGTTCTCTATGTGCTACATTAGAAAATAATCACTTAATTGCTCAATTTATTGCTGAGAGCCTGCAGCCATTCTCCGTCCTGAATAATACATGCATTTTTCAGTTTTTCCTATCTCTGCATTAAGTCCCTCTTACAAGCACCCATCTCCTCTGTGGTTGCTCACTGTGTTAAAAACACCACTGAGTTGCTTTGTTTGCAGCCCCTCATGCACATGTGATGAATGCAGACCTTGGTTTAATACAGGAACTGGCCCCCAACACTACCACATAAAGATCAACAAGCCACTGCAGAACACAGTCAAAAACTTTGCTCTTCTGCCAGCCACCGAGAGGTGTTACAGACACCATCAACTGAGCCACAATACTGCCCATTTTAATAGCACATCACAATTTTTAGTCTTACCTAATGCGACTGGCAGAAGAAACATTTGTATTTTTGATTATGTACTCCATTCAGGCTAAATGGGGATCCACCAATGTGAGCACAACTTCCCATCCTTTTCCTAAGGGCCTTCTCTTTCAGATGAGCCTCCGTTGGCAAGGAAAGTGACAGATATCACTTAAGAATCAAAAGGAGACAAAATATTTTCCATTTTTCTTAATTTTTTCCACAAGCTTTTTCTTTTCCACTAATCTTAACTCTTTTCCAAAGATGTTAAAAATAAGGGAAGAAAGTTTGCCCTGCTAGCCAAGTTTCTGTCATCAAAATATACGTACTCATGCAGAACTCACATTGGAAAAAATAATGACATTAGAATAAAATCAAACTAATATATTGAATGCACCACAAATGGTACAACACTTCATCAAACACTCTTACTGATATTCAGGCAGTTTCATCCAGATTTCACAGTCAGTTTTCTATCAGACATGTAACTATTAAGTGGAATTCTTCAGTATGTGAACCTTCAAGCTCTGCAATGCACAAAGCTGTACTTCTAAAACAAATATATGCACAGCTAAACAATTCTCCCATTTGCACATTTACCAAGACCCAATATTGCCATTTATAGGTATATATAGGTATATATAGGTGACCTTTTTGATGCTGACTGTATGCTCACTTCCAAGCAACCCACTAAAAGCACTTTTTCCCTTCCTCAGCACAGCATACATAATGTTCATAATGTTCTTTCATAGCAAATTTTACTTTGTGACCTGTGACAATTGACTAAATTTAAACCATCAAGTATTCATTCATGCACTGTTCTTTGTGCCACAGAAAGAACTTGTCTTCTTCCAACACTCAAAACGTCGTTGGCTTCTACTGATACATGGGTAAGTTCAAAATATCATAGTGCATGACAGATTCACCTTACAACAACATCAGACAGCATCTCAATATTAAAGAAAGATAACTGATCATTGAAAACACATAAGTCTCTTAGGCATGCAGCTCATTTTCCAGAACAGTGTGGCATGCAAGATAACACTATTAGAAGCTAACCTACTGCCTTACAATTTGTCCAACACGTCTCCAAAAGCCCAGAGTTTGATTCAAAACTCTGTTTGGTGTGTGAGAAAGATGGCCAGTCAGTCTTCACATAAAAGACTTAAAACTCATCTTATCACAAAGCTCTTGCTTATGGAAGCAGCTTCCTATCAGCATCTGTGGGATCGCTCACCTAAGAAGGGGTCCATAGGGTCTGTCTATCCAAATTCCAGTGTCTAAAATACAGAAGTCTGCATCTGAACCAGTTGTCAAGACTTCTTTTGTAGATAGCAAAAAGTGAATGGCACTTTTAAGGTGTATTTCGTCCTACAGCAATGTCCACAGTAAGTCAGATTACTCCTGAAGTTGTTTCTCTACATCAATTGTAAAGTGAGTCAAGACACTAAGTAAAGACAGAAGAATGGTTTTCCAAGGTCTGTTTATAACAGTGTTAGTCTTACAGTGACCAATAATGGACTTAACTGTACAGAACAGCCCAGGGAAAGAGTGTTGGTTATTAGAATACGTCTATTTTTATCATAGATGAAATATGATTTAAGGTCAGAAACTAGACCTCGCGGTCTAGACAAGACTTTGTCCAGTCCTAATACCTTCATCTTCTAGTGCCAGCAGACATCTTTTGACAGATTCATTTCACAATGGACTAATGAAATAGTAAGCCTCCAAAAGTTGTGTTTTTTCTAATAATCCATGTTGTTCATAACTAATATACTGTATCCAGTCTTGTTGTTTATTGGCTGGTACACAGAACAGCCAAGAGAATTAGAAGATTGAATCTTATCTTGTAACAAAAAAAACCAAAAAAAACCAAAAACAAACAAACAAACAAAAAAATCAGAATACACAAGAAAATGTTTTGGTCAGAACTGCATATTCAGAACTGTATATTCAGAACTGTATATTCTGAGGCCAGGCTGAGTTAAAGTAAAAATAATAATAATTAAAAAAGATAATGAAATACACCATCTTAGAAAGACCCAGGCTTTGTATCACATACGACATGGGATCTTGAACACCGACATTAGCTGATAATGTATAGTATATAACATACAAAAGACATTTGCATGGAAATGTAACATGTTCCAACCTGATCTGTTGTCATGTCTAATAGGCAAAGAACTCATGTAGCTTTTTTAAAGCTTCATTTACAAAGTTAATAATACATAGAATTCATCTGCCACACACATTGAAGCTCAGGAAGTTGTCTTCCATATACTCCTGGAGCCTCCTAGGCTGCTTCCTCTCTGCTGTGTTGTATTTCCAGCAGACATACAGTAGGTTGAAGTTCCCCCTAAGAACAAGGGCTAACAGTCAGGAGACTTCTCCTACCTGCCTGCAAAATATTTCATCTGCCTCTTCATCCTAGTTGTGTGGTCTGTAAGAGATCCCAACCAGGATGTCTGCCTTGTTGCCCTTCAACTTGATTCTCACCTGTAGACACTCAACTCTCATCAAGCCCCAGACAATCAAAACACTAATGTACAGGGCTACCCAAGATCCTCTCCTTCCTTGCATATCCATTTTGAAGAGTTTATACCCACTCAGTGCTCACAAGCATCATTCTACTAGTTTGTGATATTAAGATACTAGCAGTAATAATGATGATATGCCCAAGCTCTCTTTCCACATTTTTTATGAGTTAGCACCACAGGCAAAAATATAGAACATGCCATCTCCAGTGAAAATTACTACAGATTTGGTAAAACAAATAGTGTCTTGGACTCAGAATCTTACATAGGTTGATTACATCCTCTAGGACAAATGCCCTCTTCTTTGTAACAAAGCAAGCATGGAATAGAACCGTGTCATCATTAAATGTTTGTACTGAGGAAAATCTTTAAAATATCTGAGGACTCCCCCTGCTCTTGGCACTATACAAACCAAAACCTAACAGACAAAAAGCAGGCTGTGCTCAAATATACTCAGAATCACATGATTATGATTGCAACAACTAATAGCATTTTTTTGTTTGTTTTCTCTTTCTATTTTTCCGTTTTCCCTGTTCTCTTTTAGGGAACAGATGGGAGAAACATCTAAATGGCTCTTGCAGTTTTACTTCTCATACGTTTAATGTGATGATCTCAAAAAGTACTACCTGCTGTGTGCCACCTGCTGCAGACTACTTTAGAGAGCTTGCACTTGAAAAAAAGAAAAAATAAAAAGGAAAATATCTCTCTAGAACTTCTATTTTTTTCCTCATATTATTATCACATTGTTCTTTCTCTATTTTTTTTTTTTTCCCCCCACAAACATGAGTGCTTTCAATATTTTGAGTGCTCTCACAGCTGTTAGAAAGTAGTACCACCCTAGCCATAGTGTCCAAGTAGTTATGAAGAAGGAAACGTGCAAGTTGTGCTCTGCAGGTCACTCCAGGTCTGGGTAGCTCAGTGACCTCGTTCATGGCTATGGACGTGGCAAAGGTGTACCAAAGCTACTTTTGGTTTCCACTCTGAAGGTTTCTCTGAATGGGTAAAAGGAAGAGATGGTACAGCCCAGATCTCGTTCCAGGTTAAATAGGAGATAACATAGCACTGTGTGCTACCCTAACCATCTTCTCTTCATGTTCATCCTTTCCCCAAAAGATGTGAAGAGAACTATGAACAGAGATGACTTTCTGACATGGGCTCAAGTGCAGCACTGTCATTCCCAGACTGTTTAGAGAGGTTTTACTGTCTTCTGTTTTCCTGTTCTGAGAAGACAAAGAAAATCCTTTTAAGCTATGATAGACAGATAATGAATGTAGTTTTAATTCTTTAATAGTCTGATTCTGACAGCTGTCTTTGAATTCACATGATTTGTGGACTCAGCCACTACTCTTGTATTTCTGCTTAGGATGAGACCATATTTAACCAGGCATTACAAAGCTGTATTATATAAAGCTTCTAGAATCCAAAGGTCTTCAAACTGAAGGTGATATGCAAAGAAAAAACAACACTGAAAAAGGTATTTAATAGTATTTACACAGAGACCACTATTGTGGTCACTATTAATTGTGCTACCTCATATGTTAGCCACATGCAAAAGAGTAGGTGAAGTGCACCAATAACCACATGAATATGCCATAAATATGGTTTAGAAAAATCAGACCAGCATCAGCAAGCTGTGTATCCAGTAGGGAAAGTCAACTCCTTTAACTTCATCCTCTCACAAACTTGTTCTGTAAATAAATTTTTTAAATTATGTAAATTCTTTTACTTTTTAAATTTAAAAATACAGAGCAGAACACATTTTCTTTTTGTCAGCTGATAAGAATTTTCATCAACAATATAATTATTATATCTTCTCAAATTCCCATTAATGTTATTTGTGCCCCTAAGAGAAACACTGTCTGGAAATCAAATAAATAGTTGGACTTTTCATAATTTCTCCAGTCAATGGAATTTGAAGTCTATCTTTGTACCTGCGAAATGCAACAAGTTCATGTCCCCTTGGCTCATCACATGTTCACTGGACAGACATGTTCTTCACTCAGGAAAATCTCTTTCCTTCCTCTACAGTGCAAGTTACTACCATCTTTTAATTTGTTTTCTCTACTTCTATTTCTGCATGTTCCTTCATTTGCATAGAGGTAACTCATCTCACCTGCATTTAAGGATGAAGATCTAGATCTCTTCATGTGTCTTACAGAGTGTGTAAAAGCCAAAAAGTTGCTAGTTTCAGATGTATGGACTTTACATGAGCCCAGTATCAAGAAAGAGACTCGGTTCTTCAAAGATTTTGTGGTATCTCCTGCTTCAATCTGCTCACAAGCAAAGATACCCATTAGAGAGACTGAGAGACTGAATCTTCCATATTTTACAGACAAACTCTCCCCTTGGCACTTGATAACAAACACAAATTAATTTTTAAAATTATCCCTGTCATTGATTATAAACAATTCTTCATATTGACCCCTCAAGGAGAACATCAGTATCCACTACTGGCAAAGTCATAACAGGATGTAGTGGCTTCATATCTGTTATTATGATACTGTCTTAGACTGGCTGGAAACACATCCTCACCAGCCCAGGGACACAAGACACCTTACAGCTCCTAAAAATCACCACAAATGGGATGTAAAAGTGAGATAAGATTTTAAAAAAATCTGAGTTTTCAAAAAGCCCAAAAGGATGAGGTCAGACCTTCATTTCACAATAAGTTCAGTGACTTCAAAGAAACTATACACAATCTGAAAAAACTGAGAGATGAAGTTCTACATAAAAAATTCTGTCACTGTTCATTGGCTTCAAAATTAAGCTTATACAATCAAATTCGCTGTCAAGAATTCAACAGACACTCCCAAAGTACTCCAGAAAATATTACTGATATCTCCAAAGTGTTTACCCACAACACCCTCATTTTGGGTTTTTACTTTAAGGGCAAGTATGTTAGTGTCTGCAAGAAAATAGAACAATCAAGCTTAAGAAAAAATAATTAAATTTCATAATCTTTTTTGTGATTGTTTAGTGGTTTTTTTTCCTAACATTATTCTAAGCAGTACTTGAAAAATGACTGGAAGTTTCAAAAATTCTCATACGTGGCAGAGCTTCCTTGCTAGGAGAATTACTTGCCAGTTTTTTGTTCCTTGTTAATTACTTTCCTACTAAGATCTTAATATCCCAAATACTTACATTCTTGGCATTTTACTTTGTGCCATTAGAATTTCATGAAGTAAACCCAGGTGATGGCAAACTTTCAGCCTGATATGACTACAGAGAGAATTAAAACTCAAAGACCTCAGACATTTTTTCTAGCATTCAGGTAGAAAAGGCATAGGTCATTAGATAAGGGAATTAGTTTGTTTTTTTTATTTTACAGTTGAAATAACTCTGCATCAGTGGGCAAAAAGAAGACCTTATACAATCCTGTCCTTCTTTCTCCTCACCTTTTTAAGAAAGAAATCACGCAGACATCATTACAATGTAAGTATCCTTAACACTATTGCATTTTAACAGATTACACTGCTACCCAGTGCTGTTGTTTCCACTGAATTTATACCATACATAGTCAAACAGATTGAGAAACAGACAAATAAATAAAATCATAAATGTAAACATAATAAGTACTTCCCACTAGCTCCTACATAGCTTGTTCGGTAAATCAGCTTTTCTGTCTTATTGCACAGTAGTTAGATCACTTTCAATACTTCTTGAAATAAAATGCAAAGCAAATATACATGTTCAAGGCCTTTAAAATTGTGGAGAATGTGGATCTGAGTTTGAAGAGCTAATTCACAGCATGACAAGTATCACAGGATGCTGTCAATGGGATACAAAGGGGGCAGAAATGTTGTAATGGCTTTGAGGCCTTAAAATCTTCTTGACTGTTCTCAGTTAAAATACTAAAAAAAAAAAAAAAGAAAAGCCAAGACCAAAACCAAACAAACCAACACTAAATCTGGTGATTATATGACTACTTTTGGCATTTATCCTTATCTAACTGCACCGCCATGTTATTGGTATGGAGAGCGTACTCAAGGTCAGAATTTAATTGTAGGCAGGCTGATAAGACATTGCAGTAGAAGAGAGTCAGGTATCCTAGAGCATAAACAGTGTTCATTCCAGGGAGACAGAGGAGGAGAGAAAAAGAAAATGTAAAAGGATGGTGTAGTATCATCCCTATCGAATGCAACAGAACAGCTTCCCAATAACTGCAATAAAATCTGAAGGCTTTTGAGATTATGGGACTGTGCAACTTGGGAGTCTCCAAGCAGGAAACCATCAACCCAGTACATAAAAAACTTCAAATTTCAGTCTCAGTCCCTTTTACAGTCATACATTCATCAGACAGTTCCACTGTCTCTTGGTCCCCCTACTGCTTCCAGGTTTCCATTTAATTATTAACAGGGTGTTCATTTTCTTCCACTCCTGGCTGAGGTGCTCACCAGCCTGGTTTATTTTGTCCTGTCTCTATGATTTTGTACAGTTAATAGGAAATGATCCTGACTGAAGGGCACATATAACTCAGCTAATTGCTTCACACTACAGTACATTGGTATTTTGAATCAGTCTGTTTCTTTTCATTGTAACAGCATGGAAGTAAATAAGCAATTTTCATACACATTAGAAAAAATAAGCATGTCAGAGCTTAATTCATTTTCTTTTGATTAATAGTCCGCAGTGCATGTATAAAACACACCTTCCCTTATAAACACCATTCCATTAGTCCACTCATTTAGGTGTGAAATATATCTGAAATGTGGCTTACTTGACATCTGGGGAAAAAATTAACTAAACAGGATAAGATATGGGAAGAAAGGTTGAAATAGTCTAGTTGGATCAAAATAATAAGTGAGAGGGACCAAAAATAATGTCCATGTTCATTATTTCAGGTGATATCAATCTTAAAAGAGCTAGAAGCACATCACATTACTCCAAAAAGCATATTTTTTATGCCTTGTTTATTAATGGACAGAAAGGCCAGGCTCAAAAAATGAAATGGATTTTATTCACTTGCATTTTCATACTTCATTGCACAACCACTGCCTAGCAAATAGTTCATTAAGAGAGATAATTACTTAATGAAGATTAAGTATAATTTAAAATTCACATTCATCATTATCTGCCCAATGCACATTTGAATTAAACCTGAAATGGGTTCTTCAGTGAGATTTTTCCATCCAGTCCTACTCTGGTTGCCTTTTGTTTCCTGCTTTTTTCCTCCTTTTTCATAACTCACCCATCAGTGTCCTTCACGCTGGCCTCAAACTAAGATTTTCTTTTGTTCGGTTAATACAGGGTTTCTAGTGTCCACTGACACATGCGGAATATTTGGTAATCAAAAACAGAAGAGCAGAAGTGCTGCAGAAGTTATTTGTGCATGCAGCTGTTTAGAGGAAAGCCCTCCAGATCATTGCTAGGTAGATCTGCTAGTAGGAACATCATCAGTCTTTGAAATAACACTAGATCCAGAATCATCTTATGATCTGTCGATGTCATTAAGGTAACATGGATTTTTCCAAAATGGGGAATAGAAAAGCTTCCCAGCACAGAGTAATACTTGAACATCACAACTGGAAATATTAAAGAGCTGAGTTCTAGATTTCATTGGAGGTAGGTGAGAGAGAATAAAACTGTAGCTCCAGGGCTCTTCCACTTTCTGCCTGGGGTATGATATACCTTATTTTCATATATGTGAGGTAGAGGCTCAGCAACATACCAATTTATCCACCATCCAAAAAAGTATAATTAGATTCCTTAGTTATAGCCATTTTCACTCTCTGATTCTCATAGATTAGAACATTGTTGTTGTTTCCAGAAATGTAGAGCACATTTCTAATGGTTTAAAACAGTTAAGATTGGATTGCCATTAAAAATATGTTTGGCAAACTCTTTATTAAGCCGAGCCTGGGTATTATCTGATGGTTTTGCTTTAAAGTAATCTCTGTTTTACATTATAGCTGATGGGAATAGTATTTGATTTTCAGAGCATTTAGCCTTTGTCTGCTTTAAGCTTGTGTATTTTTATGTCTCCTTCAACTCTGTGTAATATTGGAGAAAACTGTTAAAAGACTGAAACCACAGGTCTGCTTGCAGATGGTCTTAGCAGCTGGTTGAATTTCACAGTTTAGACTCCGGTCACCCTCAAGTTCGAAGCACTCAGCTGGTGGTGGATCTTGTGTTTCTATGGACAGGCTTTAGAGACTTTGAATATGTTCGTATCTTAGTACTCAGTATTTTAGATTGTTTATTTTTCATTCTGACTCTTCCCAAATGTTCTTTGTCACTGCCCTGATGTTTTTCATATGTCTTCACTCTGTGACTTCCTGCAGCGTGGTTCTGCCAGCACAGCACACAGATATTGGTGCAAACAGAAGTAACTTGTTGTCTTTCCTGTTAGTTAGAATGCTCAGACCATTGAGCTTATGAAAGATCAATAAAGTTCAAGAGTTACTTAAATGGATTTATCCTTTCTGTTTCACTCCAGTTTTACATAATGCATTTTGTTAATTCTCAACCTAGTTTTTCTACAGCAGCTGTGACATGAGAGGCTCACTTTAAAAAGCTGTTTGGTTTGGTCTAGGTCAGTCTAGCCCATTCACCTTCTTAATAACAGAAGACTACATGAGGTGTCTGCTACCCTTTGATCAGACCTACTAATGTTAGAGTTATTAGTGCAGAAAGATGTCACAGTATCACAGTATCACAGTATGTTTGGGATTGGAAGGGACCTCAAAAGATCATCTAGTCCAATCCCCCTGCCAGAGCAGGAACACCTAGGTGAGGTCACACAGGAACATGTCCAGGTGGGTTTGAATGTCTCCAGAGAAGGAGACTCCACAACCTCCCTGGGCAGCCTGTTCCAGTGTCTGTCACCCTCACTGAGAAGAAGTTTTTTCTCAAATTTAAGTGGAACCTCTTGTGTTCCAGCTTGATCCCATTACCCCTTGTCCTATCATTGTTTGCCACTGAGAAGAGCCTGGCTCCATCCTCATGGCACTCACCCTTTATATATTTATAAACATTAATGACCCCTAGTAAGAAAACAATACTGACTCATTGTTGAGATCTGTGGGCTCTTTAAAACACAACGCTTCAATTCATTCAGTGCCTCTGTAATATCTTAAGGCCCTTTATTATTTTTACACCAGTTTTCAAGTAAACTGAGGTGTTTATAATTTAGTGGAAATTCAGAATTTCATATCAAGACACACATCAAAAAACAAATGAGTTTGAAACAGTGAAATAGTTGTTCCATGTAATGGATAAAGTGAATATATATGGAATTCACTTATATTAGAAACACTTCATGTTTTCCTGAAGTTTAAATCATTGCTGTTTAGTTTTCTTTCCTTGTCAGACTGCAGATGAACAGTGCAGCTGGCTAGTCTCTTCTGTAATTACTGTGTCCATTCACATACACTTTTACTGAATTTTTCACAACCATCCTGCCTGAGGTAGACCACTAGTGGGCCTACACGGGAATTAGGGTAATCTGTGTGATAGCTGAGACCATCATTAGCAACAGCTGTCCTGCTGTATTCAGAGCAATAGCTACGTCAAATTCAGCTTCTAAATGTCAGCTCTGGCTAAAGTGTCCCTCAGGTTCAGTGGTGTGGGGAAAACAGCAATTAGAAAACAAACGAACAAAAAAAGCACAATAGGAGGTACGGAAGAATGAAGGAAATAAGTAAGAACTAGTGAAAAGTGATGAAGTATATCTAAATACGTGTGGAAAAGGCAAGAAAAGAGCTAGAAGGTTTTTGTGAACCTTGTCAGAAGTAAAGGAAACCTCACATCAGTACAGGAGATTAGAAACACAGACAAATCCAATTACTCAAAATCAGGTAGGAAAGGCATAAATGCTTCCTTGCATTTGGAAAGGTTGAAAGGCATGTATTTACCTTACCTATGGATGAAACTGAGGATGCCAAAAACTACTATGTATTTTAAGGTGATTGGTCTTGAATGAAGGTATCTTAAAAATTTTGGTTGAGAGAGACACCATGGAAGTTGAATGGGAAGAGACAGATAATGTAACAGAGCATACATCACATTTTTATTGTGAATAAACCACCTAAAACCACTTCAGTGATATACTGACCCTTGTGTCAAATCCTTAGGCTATCAATCCAGATGTGTGACACCAGCGACTCTTCTGAAATATGGAAGAATGTTGATATGAGCAATAGCAAACAAGGCTACAGAAGAGAGAGGGTTCCACTTTGCCGGTGACTTAGCCTGTACTTGTTTTCAAGAAGTGGTAATGCAACGTTCCAAAAATGACAGAAATAGCAATAGCTGTCAAATAGAATATTTACAGAAAATCTCAAAGCATTCATTGCTGCTGTAATGAAGTCCCATCTTAACACTACCCTAATAGAGAAAGAGGAACGTAAATTTTGAAGTGGATTAGGGATTGCTATCAAAAGCCATCTTACCAAGTGCTCTGAGGGAACAAACAGGAGCTACTTCTCAACAGTTTATCCATGATGCTGAGGAGTCTAAAGAAAAAAGGTGTTAAGGGTCAAACTGGCTGGAGACTCATTGTATACACCTACCAAGCTCACTAAAACATTTTTCAGGCCATCTACTTCAGGAATTATAGGTGCTAAGAATATACAGAATTAACAGTGAGGAATGTGCAAGGAATATTTAGTCCTGAGATCTAACCAGATATTTTGATCAAGCCCTCTGACTTACTGTTTCTGCTTCCGTCTTGCTATCTGATTAGATCATAGACAACAGCTATCTCAAAATAGGCTTTCAAAAAGTGTAGTGGTAAAAGTTAACTGTTCTTTGCATATATTTTATCTTCTGTTTGTGGTCAAAGCATTGGTCTAGGAGTCTAGATAAATTGGAAAATTTGTCCCAGATCTCCTCTGTTACCTTACATAAATACTGTGACCCCTCTTTTCCTTCTCTGGGAAACTATGATCTTAATCCAGACTTTGTACTCAAGCCTTATCATCTGGTTTGCCTATTTTGATAATCTTCAAGGCATGGACTGTCTCCTATGCTCACCCTCACATGGTTAGGCCCTACAACAAGAAAAATGATGCATACCGTACACTGAAGCAACACATTTGATTTTTGCCTGCAGACACATATATTCAGATAAGACAAGGAAGATATAATTCTGATTAATTTCTTACTGTTTAATCAAAACTGGAAAATCATGAAGTGAGAATAATGGCTTACCTTCAATGGTCAGAGAGACAGAATTTAAATGCATTATAGCATTATCAAAGCTAAAGACATATTTAGCGAGGTTTCCAGCTGAGCATGGGAGTGTCATGCCTCTTGATTTTGGTGAGAAATGGGTGTTCAACTATTGAAAGTCCCATAACATGCTTATCTGTGTCTTTAAGCACATTTGTAAATATGGCACAAAAATGCTCTTTAAATATCAGTGAGATGTCAGGGTACATTGCTGACAGTATCAGTTTTTCCCTAATCCTGAAGATTTGAGACAACCCTTAAATACTGCTGTATAGTTTAGCCTTAGTGTAGCAACGTCCTTGACAACTGGTGCAACAGGTCTTTTATATAAACTGCAAAAACATTTTGAGCACTTCTGTCTGTAAAGCAAGGGAGCTGTTTAGGAAGATGGTTGACATTCATAAATATATTCCCTGTGAGTGCCTTTATTTTTAACTATGTGTGTAAAATTCATACCTAGAAATAATAAATTCATTCAAGGTCTTTCTTCCATGCTCATATGGAGGTAGCCAAGAGTATTTTGCAATCAAATTAGTAATTTAGTAATTAATAATTTAGCAAAAGTAATAATTTGGTAATGAAGTTCTGCAGCAAGGTCACACAGAATGAGTAAGAAAGTTATTTTCCAGCCTGTAGGCAAGAGAAAAATATCCATCAGAGTAAAAATCAATGCAAGATAAAGCCCAGCTACAGGACAAGAGGAAGCATGATAGTTTTCTTCAAAGCAAATTAAGTAGGAAGCACCAAACCTGTAACTTTTGCAATTAAGCCCTCTTCTTATAAGACACATTAATGAATGTATAGTCATAAAATTTTTGGTACACCTTAGTGATACAGAATGAAGATAGCACAGGCAGACGTGACTAGTCTTGCAAACTGAAATTAATGGATGATATCATACTGTAATGGAAATGTCATCCAGCAGCAGGAATACTATTCTGTAATAAATGACACATGCAACCACTGTTAGAACCCAACGCCTGAGTAGATCATGTATAAAGTTAGCAGGCATAATATTTTCCTTTGCAAGTTTCCTGCAGTAGCTGAGTCTGCATTTTTCTAGCCAAGGTTCATCACTGTAATGTCAGTTTCAAGGAGCTTCATTTCTCAAAGCACCATATCAAAATACTGTATGAGAAGGAGATGATACTTTGCTGATTACTCTGAAAAATTCAGACTCTTGAGTGTGAAAAGCAGCATTTTAGTCCTTCCTCTGACCTCCCTTTTTATCAGTTCAGCTGCAGATAGGTTATAGCCTTGCTCTGCTATATACTATACATTTATATAGGGACTAACCATAATAGGAAATCTTCAGAGTGAATAGTTTTTCTTCCTGCTTCAACACTATAGGTGAAAATGTAGACACAAGTCAGTGAATACATTCTTTTAAAATATATATTTAAGTTCGTGTGCTACAATTTGATTCTGTGATGTAGCAAAACTGTCTCAGCTCTGTCTACAGTTTTGTACATATTTTGATATTGATGGCATAAAAAATAAGATTTTGTCTTATGAATTAATAATAAAATTTCACAGAGGCTTTGGTCTAGTTTTGACAGTTTCTGTTTGGTCTTAAAAAGCCATCAAGGTACCTACATATTGCTTTCCAAGAAAAAAAGTCTCCCTGTTAGCAGACCAGAAGCACTGAAACTTCAGATGCAGATCTTGTAACTTCTTTAGTTGTTGAGAATGTCTTAGGATAATAGGTGCTGGCATTTGATCTGACTTTCCTAGTCGGACATCTGTACAATAAAGGACATACATGCATGTGAATGAAGGTTTATCAAACAGATAAAAGTTTCTTTTCACAGGACATACCTTTCAGCTGTTTCACCAGCTTTGATACCCCTCTGTGGATGCATTCAAGTACCTTTATGTCCTTTTCAAGTTGTGGGCTCCAGAAGTGCACATAGCACTCAAGGTGAAGCCACACCAATACTGAATATAGAGAAATAATTACCTGTTTTAGCTGGCTGGTTATGCTGTGTTCGATGCACGCCAGGATGGGGTTTGCCCCTTGGCTGCCAGGGCACACGCTGCTGACTCACACTGGGCTGCTGACAACCAGCACCCCCAGATCCCTTTCTGCAGGGCTGCTCTCCAGCCACTCCTCTCCCAGTTCGTACTTGTGCCCAGCTCTTGGTCTTGGGGCAGTGAAGCAACATGATCAAGAAATCTTTGCAGAGTTGAAGTTACCTTTTCAGAACACAACTTCCCTCTTCTTTTGTCACACTCTGCTAAATTTACCAGTTATAGCACATCGCATAAGAGCAGTGCCAGTTATCTGTACCACAATACTGGAACTCTAAGCAGAAGCTTGCATTTCTCTCCTATGTTTTCTCTCATATGTTTTCAAAATCCTAGAAAATTTGGAGTTTTGGGATGGTTATGGTTAGGCATATCATCAGGCAAAGGAGACTTTTGTTTATTTTGCAATACTTCCATGGTTGTTTGTAAAACTGAAATGGATAGAAAAATTGAAATACATTCAAAATAACAAAAGAGACATAGGTTATACTTTACAACAATGATGGTGCATGTATGCTATTTTGTATTTCAAGAATTTTGTTTGAAAAGGCAAATAACAAAAGCGATATGCATTCATGACAATAGAATAATAATTCTGTAAGGTGATCTGAATAAAGGCTTATGTGCTTAATAATATATCTGTGCTCTTTTTTTTTTTTTTTTTTTTTTTCCCCCAAACCACTCTAGTTTCTTAAATAAAACACAGTCCTTCTCCTCAGAAGCCTTATCTTGCTGTCTTACCTCTGACACTGTCAACCCTGACATCTCAACACACTTGGAAGGGATGCAGAGGAATCATGGTGCCTGTTCTTAAGGATGGGGAAAACGAGGCATAGAGAAGTTACAGTGACAGATGACACACTGTTGGTACAGCTCTACTCACTTCACAGAACTGACCACTCTTGAAACTTGAAGAGTTTCAAAAGCACATGCTTAAGTTAAAATTTAAATTTGGAATTGCTTTTAAGCTATGACTCTGAGTGCTAAAGATTGAATGGATTATGGACTGTCACAGGTCAGAAGTCCTGGAATTTAGGAGGATTCAGGTTAAAGATACGCACACAACCCTAAAGGATGGTTGCAGCTGCTAAAAGTGAAAAGGTGTTTCACTGGTTGCTCAGTGTGGTCAGAGCAGCTCTCACCTCTGGCTGACCCACGAGGAAACAGAGTAAGTGAGATGGCTTTGTCAGGATGACCTGTGGGAACGGTGCCAGCAGATTTACAGCATCTGACTGTCAGCACTGAGCTTTTCCCAAGCACTCGCCTGTGACTGCAGTATTCTTGTCCTGCTCTTTGTCCAAATCTTTCTTGTGCATAAGCCATCATGAGTGTAGGCGGAAAAACTATGAGAATGGAGTTGCAAGAAAGCAGTAAGGATTAAAGCCTGTTGGGACCCTGATGCTCCTCTCCTACATGTTACCGTGAAACATTTCCTTACATAGAGGATGTCTTCCTCTGTGCAAGGAAATATGTTGAAACCTAACAAAATAAGCATATATATTATTTGATTTTAGTCTCTGTGTAGCAAGATTTTAAAAACATATTAAAAAGGCAAAAAGGCTTTTGCCAGATGAATTAAACATCTGAACATTAAAGATCAACTAAGCAAAAGCAGAGGTAGGAAAATAGCCAAAACATTCAGAAAATCTTCCTAACATGGTGGTGTTACCATGGCAACAGAAACTCACAATCTTTCCACGTGAAGTTGCCCCCTTTTTATCTATCTCACTTTGGAAAGTAGTGAAAAACAGGGTTCAGTCCTCAGAACTGATAAGTATTGATAGCAAACTCAAAGAATCTCCTGAAACACCTTATAAACCTTCATGATGAACAGTTTTACATGCTGGCAAATAAAAAACAAATCTTTCACTGTTTTATTGCATCTTCAGCAATTTGGAATCACTTGCAAGATGCCATAAAATTTCTAAAGTAATTCTCCTCCCGGATTAGAGATGCATCATAAGGATTTATTAACCATTTAGCTCTTAACAGAAGTGCATGGAATATCAAAATAATTTTCTAGATATTCTGTAAATACAGAGGCTGGTATCCTTTGGTTGCTGACTATTCTCTGCTCATTCTAGGCTAGATTTTTGTGCAATATAGGCACTTAAAGCGTGGAAACCTGAAATCAAACAGTTTATTCACTGATGAAGAGAAAGAGAAGTAATGACAATAATCACACATACAAACACATACACACCATCTTGTTTTAGCAATTGTGTTTCACAGCTTCTGCAGCTCTACTGATCAACAATGTGAGTTGCAGAGAAGACTAAGAAAACAGCTACAAATTTTCTGTCACAGTCTTTCTGCTCAATTTTAAACCTACCTGGAAGAATAGTTCCAAAGGAGATGATAGATAAATCCTCCTCTAGATTAGCTCCTGACTCTTGACACAGAAAGGTCTTTTGTTAATAGAATCAACCTGGGTGATCTAAGAAGAAATAAATTAATTTCTCAATAGAGATACAAAACTGGCCATAAGAAAGACAAGAAGAGTTTTGTTATTGATTGCAATGGACCTATAATTTCTCATTAAGTTTGTAGCTTTCTCGTCTTTTCAGATGCAAATTAGAAAACCACAATTAATTCAAATTGAGAAAGTAATGGTACAGTTTGCTGTATTCTATTTCCATCACAGCAGGCTGGGTGATATAGAGATTCTTCTCCTGCACTACAAATATATAACTCACTGATTAAGTTTGGGAGCTCCTTACTAACTTCTCTATGAGAACCATGCTGTTTATGAATGATGCAGAATTCTAACCCTTTTGGGAGGAAAAAAAAAACATAACCATCATGATGTCCAGATTTGGACCATGAAAATTCAGAAAACATTTCAGTGACCACAATGTTAAATTTTTAGCAAGTAGCACTGGATTATTATTATTATTATTATTATTAAACGATATTTATGCCATAAAAAAAACAATACCAGAGAAAATTCAAATATGTGGTTTCCAGAACAAAGATAATTTTTTCCAGAGCTTTTCAACTTCTGGATGTCTCAGAAAGTGAATACTGTCGGTTTGCAGATTCAGTCTACAGCATGCATTTTTATGTGTCTGACATGTCTGGGACATCTTACCTGTGCTTTGTGCAGATTCAGCACTTCTCTGCTACATGGTTTGTTCACATACTGCTGTTTTGGAAAGCCCAAGCTGATGCATTAGAACTGTGGCCCTGCAGTGTGCTGCTAAATTGAATATTACCAATACTTGCTTGTAAGAGGGAATTCACGCTTGGAAAGAAGCAAGATTTTAGGAGATGTTGTTTTTATGTAGACAACTTGCAAGTCCTTACTATTAGGCTACTTCTTATGGAAATACACTTTTTACAACATTAGCATCAAACACATCAATACACTGTTATTTGGAAAGTGTGCAACACTGGATTTGAATCTGAAGTGAGTTAGTAAAATCTCTTAAAAGACAACAGTACTCACGTTCCATAGGGTACTGACAATGAATATGGTATTTTCATGACTACAACTTCGTGGCTCAAGAATGTATGAGTCTGAGCTTAATTGTACTCAAAGTGCTGCAGACTTCCTCCAGAATGACTGGTCATGTTCTCTTCTGTGAGTGTTTGCTATTTTTCCCTTTTTTGTATCAGCTCAAGTAAAGGATGAGATGGTTCAGTGAACTGATGCAACAGAAAATTATTATTTTTCTTTTTTCTTTTGGTGGATTACTTTTTCACAGGAACAGTAAAGTGTACTAACTCACCCTTAGGTCACTTGGTTGGTAGGTCCCAGGCAAGTGACATGGCAAGGAGCATGTGAAACAAGCAGTGCAAGAGTAGGATAACCTCATTTGAGGGTTGCAAGTGCAATTTTGTGAGATTAAATCTAACATGAAACTACCCTGGGGTCATCAAGCTTTGTTTCAGCTTCCAGTGAACAATACATGACATTCAAATTCAGCCTTATGTGGTCACTTCTTGGAAAATTAGACAAACATCTTACTTAGATTATTTCATCTTAATAATTTCAAAATACTAGAACAAATTCAAATAAATCCCTGATGAGTTTACTAACCATTCTTAGGTTTAAATTACAGTGATTGCTCTTAACTTTGAAAGCTGCTAAGAATGAGAATTCCTATTTTTTTATTTACAGCATTTATTTATGTAAAAAGTATGTAAATAAACACTAGTCATTTTATTTAACCTAGGAGATCAAGGAAGCTGTAGTTTATCAGGATATCACCTTCCAGTGGAAAAACCTACATGCTGTAAGCATGTTCTTTTTTAACTATGCAGCTCCAAAAAGACCTTTTCTTACTTGTGAGTGTTTTTCAGGAATATCAATAGTGATTCACAAGTGTGGACTGGTTTAACCTGTAGGGAACCTCTGGAGTCATACTGGCTAACTCCTCTCTCCTCTTCTACCTCAGCTCAAATGCAGGGAAAATTCTGAAGTTAGATTTGTTTGCTGAGCTCTTTGTTCATTTGATTTTTCACATCTCCAAGGATGGAGATCCCACAGCCTCTGTGGACAACTCCAGCCTTTGTCTACCCACTTGGTGAAGAGTTAGTTCCTTGTATCTGCTTGGATTTCATTTCTGGTACTACAACTTGTATGGCGCACCTCCAGTAAGAGCGTGGCCTATCTTCTCAATAAGTCACCATGCATTAGGTAATTTAAGATAATATTTAGATCCCACAACAGCTGCATTACTCAGGCCAAACAGTCTTTTTCATTCCCTTCTCATTTGCTGTGTGCTCCCAGCCCTAGTTGCCCCATGGACAACTGGTTCCTGGGGACACAAAACTGAACATAGGCCTCCCAACATGGGCTCACGAGTACTGTAACATGAGGCCTGAAGCATAGCTTCTAACATGTTAGCCATTTCTGTCCTCTTTGCCAACTTTCTTAGTTAACACTGTGCTGTTTTTTAATAATCATCAACCCTGATATAAGAGTCATATAAATAAACTCATGAAGAACACGGTTAGATATTGCTGACATTGCTAACAACTTCTATATTGCTTGAATGGTAGTGAAAGGTTGTAAAAGTTACTTCTAAAAATATCATCGGCTTCCTACAGAATCCATTGCCTGATGAACAAGGCAGGGGTGTCATATGGTAATCATAACTGGCCTTCTGTCTGAGAGGTTTCATGACCTGTGGATGCTCTTTTGACCTACTGCCCCTACTACTTCAGATGACTTTAAGACAAGGACAGAGACGACAGCAAGGCCATAGCCTTTCCTTCTGAAGGCCAAAGTGTGTGTTACAGGATGGTAGGAAATAGTTTTCCCTGGATTTGACTGGAGTCTGTAAGGATGTCTTGTCCCCACATATGGGTGACAAAACTGTGTAACTTTTTTCCATTTATATGAAAGCAATGCACAATGAAACTGCGTTCAAATACAGGGAAACTGGTAATTTAGGGTCGAATTGACATTCTTGAAGGTTGCTAGATACACCTTTGGCTTCTAGAGACCTGCAAAGTTAGCTTGCTGGCCCTTGTTATCTTTTGCTGGCTCAGATTTTCTCTCCTCTGTTGTGTTTTTCTTAGTGAGAACTATGCATCAGAGCTCTTGCTGCCCCCAAAATATTGCAGTATAGACCAATATAGAAATTTCTTCTTGGGGGAGGTGGGAAGGAAGGGTGAGAAAGAAAAGAGGAAAATTACCATCTGTCTGATGGGATGTAATGCTCTGTCTTGCAGGGATTTTGTGTTCAGAAAAAGTTAACATTCCTAAAGGTTCCTAAAGCATTTGCTGTTGTCAGGAACAGGAGAGTTATGTTTCTGGAGCAGCAGTGTAATCTTCTGTCAGAACATACTTTTTTAATCAAGAAAATGCTATCTCATTTTTATTTTTGGCCCTCTAATATTCCCTGTAATGGTAATACCATGATATTGTCTTAGAGACAAATTTGGAACTAGGTACTAGGTGATGCTGCAACTTTTACACGTATAGACTGTTCATTTCCTCATATAAGCCCGCTGTGGTTAATATCGTGCTAATAGTATGGCAGCACTTAACTTGCGGAAAGTTGTGGTACAGGAAGGACCTTTTTTGCCATCAGAGGGCAGTGTTTATTTGTGACATAGTTTATGATGCTGTGCATCTTTGTACAATGTTCTCTTTCCACAGGCAAAAAAAAGGACACTACAAACCAATCAGCCATTTGGTTCTTTCTCTTTTACATTACTGTTCCTTGGGGACTGAATGACTTTTTAATGAAGATTAAAAAAAAAAGGAAAAATGTGGTTTCCATATCACAGAATTGTAGGCAGTTTGAGAGGAACATCTTCCTATTGTAAAAATACAACTTGCTGTCAGAAATGTATAGACATATTAAAAAAAACCCCCACTATTTTACAGCCCTCTTTCCTTCCACAGACATGCACATAGTCTCCCTTTCCATCACCAACGAATTTAATAAACATGACAGTGTCCTTTACTCAAACCCATCAGGAGACTGAAGCTCAGTTTATGAAGTTTTATAGTTGGGTGTAGGTGGTCATGGTTTAGGTAACATAATATTAGCCAATTGGGGCACCTTACAAAAAATTACTCTGAAATTGTAGGTATGGAATTAAGGATTTGGTCAACTACTTGAATATAACACAAAATCACTCAGAATTGTAGTGAAGGAAACAAAGTAACCAAATACAATATTTGCATGAGGCACACACTGTTTTCAGAGGTCATTTCTGATCCGGATAAAGTCTATTATTATTATTGTTACTTTTATTATTAAATATTTTGCAGCCAGGTGACATAAAATAAATGATACAGAGAGGTGTTCTACTAATTGTTTTCTTTCTGTTTCTACGTTTTGTCAGTATGAATTTGGAAAATCCTGACCATGTCCTCAAACTCTTCCATGCTGAAGACAATTTAAGTGGTTACAGAGTAGGAAGAGGGAAAAGAAGGAAGTTGACAGACTGGAGAAAAAGTCCAGAACCTAGTTTGTTTTTTTCTTTTTTTTTTTTTAAATCCAGCTTTAACTGAGATGTGAGGCAAGGTCCTGTTTTAGTTGGAAAATTAGAAATTGCATTACAACATAATTTTACAAAGAGAGTGAAAAACATATTTGTCACTGAAAGCCTGTTTTTAGGAGAAAAAGGAATTATTTTAGTTAGAGCATTTGAAGACGTTTACATTATTTTCAACTAAGGACTGATTATCCGTGCAGTTTTGTTGCCTTTAACTCCTGATTTTCGTGCTAGCATTCACTGAAGAGAAAGGCCTTGGTGTCATACTTCAGCCAGAAAAAAAGGTGTTTAAAAGTTGCAATGAAATGCCTCTATGGACATTGTGCCCTTTCTGGCGGCTTATTTTCAGCATAGATTGCTTCTGAGATCTGATTTACAATTCAGCACCAGAAATTGTTGCTCTGGCACAATTGCAGAGTTGCGGGGGGAATGCAAATGCACAGACAGAAAACGGAAACTTATTCTTAATCAACCTCATCCGAAAAACCTAAGTATTAACGGACAATTATTACCCTGTCTGCTACCTAACAGGATGCCCTCAAAGACAATTTCCATGCTGGTCTAGTATTTGGAGAGTCCTGTTTCCAGGGGACACTCTAATGAGCTTTTATATTAAATTGCATTCAGTCTCCTGGGTCCTCTAGAGGTAAAATCCCCCAAACAACTCCTGATACTTGAAAATGTTTACTCTGACAAAAGGGAGGGTGTTCCCTGTGGCAGAAAGTTAGTCATCGAGCTAAGTCTTAGCCTACTTGCTTTCATTTCCTAAAACATACTCTTGCAATTAAAACATCATAAATATTCTTCGCATCATTCAAGGGGTGCAACCCAGTCTTGTGGGGCTTTGCTGTGTTTTTAGGCAGTGTTCATTTTAGCAGCAAAAGTCCCATGGAGCAAAAAACTCCTCTTCATCTTTCCTATCTCCCCTTTTTTCCAAAAGTGTTTTAAGGTTAAATATTAGAGAATGTGTCCCCTCAAATCCTACTTGTTTTGAATAAGGCATCTGAACTTGCCTGCTTGAGTACCCAAACCAAATTCCTCATTCTTAACATCGGTGGAGTTATTTGATAGCTATGACTGATTATAATGGATATTAAGGGACTAATGTTCTTTTTCTTACATCTTGAGATAATAAAAGACAAAATAGATGAGCTTCTTAATTTGTTAGAAGTTGAAAAAGCACTTGGATTAAGATGACTTATTTGACATAAAGCTCTTACAGTAAAGAACCTCTAAAAATTTTATATTTAGTATTTAACTATGATCTATGTATTGTTAAATTCCGAAGTCTCATTGGCAAAAAGAACATCAAAAACCTCTCTGAAAATTAAGGAAAAAAAAGAGGAAAATATCCTGGTGAAATATCAGCACAGAAGCTAAAGTCCCCATACTATACCCAGACCACTGTCTAAAGGTAGTTGTGGTTATTACATGAAGCAAAAATAGTGTTTGAACAAAAAAAATATGATGAAGGATATCAGTTGCAAAAATGAGTCCCATACAAGAAGCTGCTCCAATAGAACAAATTAATGCTGGTCATGACATTTTAGTGACATCTAATCATCAGTGCTATAAACCACATGAGAAACAATGGAAACTTTGTCCAGGCTCGCAGCATTTCCACCAACTTAATACCACCAATAAACTTTACTATCAACCTCAACTGCCTCACTGAAATGGCCAATAAAAATATTTTAGAAGGTGTTGTCAATACGAAAACTTTCCAGATATTGCACCATTGGAAACCTCCCATGATAGCCACCTATTAAAAATTCTTCTATAAATAAAAACAGGAAAAAAACCTCCCAAAACCTAACTTCAAAATGAGGTCAGATGAATTTATGGGAAAAGTTTCTTTTCTTGAAGAATAGAAATTAATAAAATTTGTTTTGGCAAAAAGTCAGAACAGCCTCAAAACCCCTTGCTTATTCTGAGTAGAGAAAGAAAAACCGTCATCTAAACAGGATCATCAGGCAGGGAATTTGTTTATAGGGAGCCTTAGCCTACATAGTAAGGATCTAGCCTGTTGAACACCTCAAAGGGAAACATGCTGTTGGAAAGGTAGATATTAAACTAGCAAACACAAAACATGGAAGATAAAATAAAAGGTTTAATTTATAATGCTAAAAGCCAGCTATAACAGTAAAGCGAATCTCAGCTCTTTGCACTGTGGTTACAGACCTAATGCATGTCTTCCAGTATCACAGGTAGTGGTTTTCCCTGCTCCTGGGGCTTTAAGTACCGATTAGGTTTTAATGATCAGTTTGTGTCCGCACTAGAGTACTCATATGATGCTTTGACGCTCTTCTTTGCAAAGCCAGAGGAGATGCAGTAGCGCATAGTAATTACCACCTCGTAAGGCTGAAACCTTCTTTTGGAGTATTAGCCCTCATTTCAGCAACTAGTGAACATCAATAAGTGCGTATGTGCCAGAAGAAACTCAAAACAGATCAGAGGTGGGTTTGGATTGCAGCACAAATAGTTGAGTTTTTCTCCTTTGGTAACTGAACTGACAACAAACCTGTCAAATATATGTCTTGTATCAGAATTAAGCAGAATTAAGGTTGGCCTTTTTTTTTTTTTTTTTTTGGCAACAATTGGTTTTCATCAAAAATTCGTTTCAGTTCAACTGGAAACTTTTAACTTAGCCTGAAATGAAGCAATCTGGGTTCCTAGGAACTGAGTACCATCCATTAAAAAAACAAATGAAATAATTAAAACAAAGCTCACTCCATAGTTTTGGTGTGCATTGTGGTGGTTTGTGTTTTTTTAATTTCTTTTTTATTTTTAACTTTTTCTTAAATTTATATATTTACAACAACGTATGCGTATTCGTGGTTTGGTTTTTGTTTTTGTTTTCTTTTTTTCCTCCAAAATCCTGTATGCCCTTTCTTTGGCCTAAATGGTTTGCTGAATTTAATCCGAGTGTTGAAATTATTTCATTCGGTCCTCTAAAACACTTTCAAAATCTAAAACTCTGAAACTTTTGAACCCACAGAGTTACTGAGTCCAAATTGTTGGTACAGTTACAAAGAGGACAAATGCTAACAACACAGTCTAAGCTACATTTGGTAAGTCCAGATTTATGATGATTCTGAAGTGTTTGTTTTCCTTATTGACTGCTGAGAGAAAGGTTGTTCCCTGCTTCAGATATACATCCTCACCAAGTACATCCAACTCAATTTTCAGCTGGTAGTTTTCACCTTAATTCCTGTCTTTTTCCAATTTGTACCATTGCCATGAAAAATTGCTTAATGATTAAATTACTAGTTCCCTGTCATCTTCAGTTAATCAGCTTTTGTTTTGGAAATAGTTGTTCTGGCACATCACAGGTGCCTTGCTGGGCTCAATCTGCTTTTTTTCCAGGATCTTGAATACTATATGTCAGAGGACTCCAAGTTTTTGATGCAAATGCAGGCGAAAGAGAGCAAGCCTCCAAGTTTCAAACCACTGCATCTGGCTTCTAGGGCACCTTCCATTTCATAACCCTGTCCGTCTCTTTCCTTTCCATCTGCTCATCTGCTGCCCTGTCACTTATCCAGTCAGGTTTACAAAGAATTACCTATAGAAGACAGGAAGTGTTTTTTGTGACCTTATTAATATTTACAAATATATAAAGGGTGAGTGTCATGAGGATGGAGCCAGGTTCTTCTCTGTGACAACCAATGATAGGGCAAGGGGTAATGGGTTCAAATTGGAACACAAGAGGTTCCACTTGAATTTGAGAAGAAACTTCTTCTCAGTAAGGGTGACAGAGCACTGGAACAGGCTGCCCAGGAGGTTGTGGAGTCTCCTCTCTGGAGACATTCAAAACCCACTTGGACACATTCCTGGGTAACCTCATCTGGGTGTTCCTGCTCTGGCAGGGGGGAATGGACTGGATGATCTTTTGAGGTCCCTTACAATCCCTGACATTCTGTGATTCTGTGATTCTGTGAAGAGTGCTGTGAAACCCTGGAATCTCCTGAACGAGATGTTCCCTATCCACTCCTACCCTGGTCTGAATTGTAGGTCCAGGAATGACCAGTGCACTCGGCTGGCTGGCTGCAAAGAAAGACTCTAGCTCTGCTGCCTCAACTTGTCACAAGTGATCTAAGCATGATTAAACCACCTGTGTGAGATAAATATTCAGTATATGGAGTTACACCTATACAGAACTTTATTAGCAGCCAGATAATTTTTTTATTCCTTAACTCCTATGAACTGCTCTTCTGTGTCTGATCCAGTTAAAAATATTTTAGTCCAGAACCAGCAAACTACCCTATTATTCCTGACTTCTGCTGTTCCAGGCACCAAAGTATAGTAAGTAGGAGAAATTTTACTCAGAATGTATCCAAATGTTGTATTGATATCTCCACTTTGGAGGTCTGAAGTAAAAGTTTTTCATCAGGTTCTTCTTGAGTTGTGGTTGAAGGTGTATGACAGGGATAGAAAGAACCAATAATACATTAGTCACATGAAGTGGAAGGGAGAAGTGCCATTTATTCTTTTGCTTGAGGTTTCAAAGGTAAGAAAATGAAAATTAAGGAATAGGTAAAGGATGAAGAAATTAGTAAGGAATGAAAGTTATTAGAATCAGGACATTAGTGGAAGAGTGTATTAAGGTTAGACTTTTAAAATCCTTGATTCCCGGATTTTTAGATTAAAATATTTTAAGCCTTCAGAATGGAGGTGTAAGCAAGCTTTTTCTGGATCCCTGTTATTTTAATATGTAAACCAAATACTTTTTTGTGTCATTGTCTTTCATTGCTTTCTGGAAGAAGTTAATGAATGAAAACATTCTACTGTAGTAAGCCATTTGTCTTATATTTGATGAATAAGAGCTATCTGTCACACCCACTGCTGCTGAACTTGCATTCTTTAACAACAAAGCACATAAATACTCTGAGTACTTTGACTGAATTTTATCAATAGCAGTGATGTACAAGACACTATGACGAAGCTGAAATGATGTCTCATATAGCACCATCCTTTTATAATCAGGATGAACTGAAGCAAAAGCTCTTATACTTTGGCTTGAACTGTTAGAAATATTTCCTCACTTTTCACTGGCATTTTATGATATGTGACTTTTATTAACGGAGCTTTATGTAGGGCTGGATGCTACGACTGACTGTTTTTTGCTGGTGTTTAATGTCAATTCTATGGAGCCGTGTCTGCAACAATTAAAATGTAGTCCAGGATACTGCTTTGTCACCTTCATGGGCAAGTCATTTACCTTCTTCCATGTGCATGTCCCATATAAAAAAATCAGGTTTCTTCTTGCAAGGATGTTACCAGAAGCAAACAACAGGAGCAAATGACGAGCTTCTATGAAGCATATTTCAGTATTCAGAGAGAGAGGTTTTTCTCCCCCAGGATGGCAGCATCATCATCTTCCTTTTGCAACTAGGTAAAATGAACTTCATTAAAGACAGATGTTGAAAGAGCGTAAAGATTTCCAGAGCCCGAGTCCCCTACACCATACTGCTTTCCTCGAAGTGCTCCAAGACACTCCTTGCCACTATGGGTATCAAGTGATTCCCTTTGCATGCACAGGACACACACACTGAGGAATTCTAAAAGAGGGGAAGGGAAAATCATAGAATCATTTTGGTTGAAGAGACCCTTAAGATCATTGAGTCAACCATGACCTAACTCTAGCACTAAATCATGTCCCTAAGAAACTCATCTTAATGCCTTTTAAACACCACCAGGGATGGTGACTCTACCACTTCACTGGGCAGCCTGTTCCAATGCCTGACAACCCTTTCTGGGAAGAATTTTTTCACAATTCCCTCACCAGCTTCGTCACCCTCCTCTCCACTCTCTCTAGTACCTCAATGTCCTTCTTATGATGAGGAGCCCAAAAGTGAACACAGGATTCAAGGTGGGGCCTCACCAGTGCTGAGTACAGTGGCATGTTCTGTTCTTCTGCTGCATTTGCAAGGAAAGCTATCTCCTGACAGAGAGATCTGTCAATTATATTGACCAATTGGTAGTAGAGCAAAAACGATTTTATTCTGCTTCTGGAAGCTGCAGAGCTTGCTGAGAGTGTCTACTTCAAAATTAGTAATTGCGAGTCCCTTAGACATCTCCTTTTGAAGAACAGAGTACCCATTTCATACCAACTGCTACTGTATGGCCCTCTACCAAGTACTATTGGGCAACTCAGGACCTTGAGAGGTCTCCAGTCTGATCTCCTGCCCAGAGCAGGCTCAGCCACGGGACCACATCAGTACTTTATCTGTGAGGGCTGGAAACCTTCCAGGGAATAAACAGCAGCAACACCTGGGCCCCGGTCCCACTTTCCTCATGGGGAAACACATTCCCTTGTCTCCAGCCTCTCTGACCCTGCTCAGTCTTCTCCCCAGAGCTCTCCCCAACCCCACTGGTATCACTGCTGGGGCTCTGCCTGCCTGGGACAGGGCTGAACAGTGCTCCTGCCTTAGCTGTGTGGGGGCCCTTTGGTCTCCTTCTGGTCCTAGCCCATCTGCATGGGACATATGGACTAGTATTATCATCTTGTTAACAGTGACAGAGTTCATTAGAACTTCCTGGTGTTTGCTAGAAGCAAAACTTGGAGAACTCATGCTATACTTCCTTCTACATGTTCAAGCAGGATAATGTATGAATGAGAGCACTCCTTTTTTCCTGCAGTGGCCTGTCTAATTTACTTCTCCTCACCTTCAAGGTATTCCTGGACCTCCCCTGTTGTCACTGATTCCTGCAGAAAACTCTCTCTGTGCTCATTATTGCTTTATTTTCACCTCCTGACTATACCTTTTTACCAGGTCTTTAGTGACAATAGTCTGTTTTCATAATGCAACAGTCTGCAGTATGATTTATTTTCTCATCTCTAAATTGCTCTTTCTTGATTTGTGTTTGAGAGCTACACAATTTCATTTGCAGTGCTACCTCCAAATGCCTGAAGTTCCTTGGTAGTCAGAGACAAAGCTGGAGCACTTTCTTCATGAGTGAGACATAGTCTTGTATATCCTGTATTTGAATGTTAATAAGAAATCAGATGCTGTGAATTGCTACAAAATGTTGAAAAGAGAATGGAGCACCTAATTAAGCCCCTAATTCTTTTTTCAATCTAGGGAATTTATCACCTCTCTCCTTTACAGGCTTTAAATTCTCAGGGAAAAAGTTTGTTGAGTTAGAGCATAAAATCTGGAGGAGGGCTAAGGAAAAAAAGTTCAATACTTCAGTCTTGTAAGGAGTTCCAAGAAAGACAAGAAAAATACATTTAAAAAGATATATTTTCTGGGTCATGAAGAACACCCTGTGAAACATTGCCTGTGTTTACTATCAGTTAAGGTCTGTCTGTTCAAAGAAATGCAGTTCATAAGTTTCTTTGGTAGAAGTCTTGACTGTCAGGAGCTGCAATTGCAGTATCTGGATAGATTTCAAGCTGCAACAGTAAAAAACCTTGTCTCAGAAATAACAGGATGGATCAGTTAAGCATTTCTTGTGCATAAAAGTTTAATGTAAAAGAAAATGATCTGGTTTGTCATTCTTAAATAAGTTCACACACAATAAAATAATACATTTATCCTGTGCTTTTTTTTTTTTTTTTCTCAGTGTGATGTTCTGCCAGCTTTATGTGATTTTCTGTGACACGTCATATCTAAAGGAAAATAGAATGTGACGTTGGGTGACCTAGGGTTTCTTGTGTTCCAGATGAATACAGTTATTTGAGGTAGCAGAGGGAGGGATTCATTGCTCCTGAAGGAAGTAGCAAAAGAATGAGCCAAATTCTTAAGCATCCTTATGTAATGACATAGAAGGCAGTTTAACTCTTAAGCTTGCCACATCAAGCTCTGGATGCGCCTCTTGAAACATTAAATTCAATTGAATGTTCCCTAAAAGTAAGGAATCTGCTTCTCAAAGTAAATCTTGTTATTATTATTTTTGTCATGGGAACAAATATGAAAGCTACAAATAACTGAACATATAATTTGTTCTACTTGCAAGATGCAAGTTGTAATTCTTATGTCATGGAAACGTTTGAAGCACGGTTAGATGACTTTTTTGGAGTAATCTAATGTGCAGCACAGTCTCTTTTGTTGTTTTGGAAGGGATGCTATCCAGCACCACAGAAGGAGGGCAGTAGAGTTTAAACAGTGGTGGTATTCTTGGCTTTTGCTACTGAAGTGAAACCCTGAGCATCATGCCAATGGGAGCGTGAAAGTAAGGCCCCATTTATAAGCATTGTAGGGAAAAGTCTGCAAAGCAAAAAGATCCATCACACTCAATAGTGCTTGAGAAAATAACCTTATTTTTTCTTTCCAATTGTTCCTCCTACACAGTACCTACAGCTGGTATCAGTCTGGGTTTAGCAATACTGTGCAGCAGAGAAGCTATTCTTCATTGTGAAATTAACTACACCTTTAATCAGTATACCTACTTTTCTTTCCTTCTGTTGTTCTGAACCATAGGTCAAGCCTTCAATCCTGAGAACCTCTATCTTCTGAAGAATTTAAAGAGCTTTGAAAAATTTTGGATCCCTCCATATAATACCCCTTTTTTTTTTTTTTTACCCCTCTTTTTCTTTTTTTCTTTGGTATTTACCTCCTATGTATTTTTTTTTTCCTGGCTGTTTCCTCCACCAGCTCTTCCATTATACCCTCTTTTCCTTTCTAATTATGTTTTAACTCTCATTCTATTGTTTTTTTATTCTTGTCTGTGTGTGAGGGTGGGGTATTTTTAAAGCCCTTTTAAAGCTTTGTTTGACCTTTTCTGCTCCTGCCTGATAATATTTGGCTGTGAATATTTTTGGTACTGTTAATACTTCCTTCGGTGTTTCCCTACCATCACCATGCTGTTTTCTGGATTAATTTAATCTTCCTTCTGGTAACTATCTTAAGACATATTTACATGGAGTTGAGGACAAATGCAACTCTTGCGACTTCTGTGCCTTTGCTTGACTGTGTTATACACAAGTGGTATGCTGCTCATGCAATTCTGTAAAGGAAGGTGCTTATTGTAGATGTGTTAGTACACATAAGAATTTAACTGGTACAATAAATGAAATTCCTGCCCTGCTTTGTCACAATTCAGGTATAGCATTCACCCCAGATGGAAAAAACTGTTATTAGGTTTAGTAGCTTTTGACATGGACTTTGGAAATCAAGGGGTCCCTACCTGTGATTTGTGCATTAAGAAGTCCTTAGCTTGGATTTGTTGATGGAACAAACATACTGCACTGCACTAAGTACTGAACACTGGGATGCTGGAAAATGAGGTGGATCAGTAACAGTAATACTTGTTTTTAAAGGTAATTCAGCTTAGGAGAGCCAGAACACAGCTGGTAGGGAGTATTAAGACTTTTATGACCTAGTTATATGACTGTCTTTACTCTCCATAACCTCAAAACTTGGAAGTCCTCTTGTAATTTTGGATTATTACCTCACAGCTTCTTCTTAAACAGTCCACTGAGCCATCGTATTGACATCATATTAATTATTTTATTTTAAAGCATAGTTTTAGTCACATATTATTGCATCTGATTATTTGTCTCATGTGGTTAAATCTCAATTTTTACTTCATATTGACAGAAGTTTAGTATGTAGTCCTAAGACTGATCCTAGTTATAACATCACACTACTTCCAAAGGAATATTCTAATGTAATCTCTTAAATTTGGAAAGGAAATCACATTTACCCTCACAGTGTAAAGCTGGCAACTTTCCGCCCTAGTAAGAGCACCTAACTAATTTTGAATTTGATTAGTCTCCATAGTCTCAGGAAACACAGGTTTCGTTGGAGGTGAAAATGACCATGAAAGAGCTAAGTACAGATTGATCTTTTGTAGGGGAGGTTAGTAAGTTTGGATACTGAACTGCTAAGCTTGCATTGCCTGTCTGGGTGCTGTTCTGGACAGGCAGGTACAGTACAGTGTGCTACTTCATTAACAAATAAAATTTGAATTACCCCTTGATGCAAAGAACATTACATTTAGTTGTCTGCAGAGTGGAGAGTAATAAACAAAATGTTTCAAAATCTTAATGGGAACAATGGCATATTTCCTGAGATCATTAATTCCTTATCTGTCATGTGCATGCCTCCTAACCAACCTCTTTGTTTACTTCATATTCATCAGTTTTAGTCTCTGTTGTACTGTTGTAGTCTGTACATGCAGATTAAAAATGCTCTGTTTATTAAATTCCAGGAAAGGCACATATTTTTAGTGAAGAATGGAAAACAAAGCAGCCACATAATTTTCACATTTAGGGCTTGGATTTTGACAGAAACCTGATGAATACAAACTTCAGCCCACAGTTTCTAAGGCAGCCGCATTTTTCTCTTGACAATCACAGTTCTGCAAAAGATTTTCTTCTTTCCTAGTGCTCTTTAGTTTAAAAATAGAAAAGTTATGGATATCACGATTTACTCATTATATGCTGCATTATTATAGATGTGACATTTCTCAAATAGCTCTCCCTTCATGGGACCATGGGCTTTGCAAACTGCCAACAAGCATGCCAGTTAGTGTCAGTTCTAGTAGTGTTTTTTTGTGTTATCAACACCTGTCCACTGTGAACTGCAAACTCATTTTGTATAAATAGCTTAACAGCTGTTCAGTAGCAGTGGGTTAGAGAGTCTGACCATGAAGTCCCAATCATACAGCTCTTGCATTAACTGCAGTGAAACTGCTGCCTGATAAAGCAACCAAACTTCAGTTTCTTACATGATGATATTTGTGTTTATTAGAACTAGACTCCAGTTTTGGAGATGAGAGGGTGCGAATGACATCAAAATAAACTAAGCATTAAATTTCTAGGCTGATTTTCCAGCCTTCTGAGTTGTATATTTGCACTGTAAATTGGCTTTTAGGTCATGTGAAATGTTGATTATGGATCCTTGGGTATTTAAAGAAAAGAGAAAGATGCATCTTGGAATCGATTTAAAAAAAAATTAAAGTTTCAGAGCAAAATTCTAACTCTAGTAAATGCCTATACTCTTCAACTGAAAGAGCATTTTACATCTGTTTTTATCTGTTTTTTTTTTTTTTTTTTTTTTTTTTTTAATGAATGTGTTTGTGGTAATGAACTATCTTGTAGCCATTCCTAAAAAGGATTGATCTGGTAACGTTTATATAGATTGCTTGTTGAATTTGTCTCTTTGATGTAACTTTAGAGTTACTGTCTTTCAACACCAACCACGCCAAGTTCTTTATTAGTTTTTAACAAATAATCAGAATTATATGAAATGTCATATAAAGTGTTTGTTTATGTTATGTTCTTCTGGCTCTTATTTATACCTAATGAGATTATACCTAATGAGAAGACATACAGTCTAGCCAGATAGAGAGGCTTTTCTTTCTTCTCCCTCACCAACTGAGTTAGAGATCTGGTGACAATCTCAACTTATTCTTTCACTAGTGCTGAGGCTGGAGCTCAGCTGTCCAGAGAGGCCTCAGGATGTCAGCAATCAAATGTCTGCACTCCCACTGGAGGTGAGTATTGAACAACGTGAACTGGGGCTGAAGGCTGAAATACTGGTAAGACCAAAACTGTAAATTTCGGTATTCATTTGAGCTGAGAACAACTAACTTCCAGACAACCTTCTGTTATGAAATTACGAGCAAGATAATTTTTTTTTTTTTTTTCAGTGGTTAGCATAAAGTTGTTTAGATATTGGTATATATGAGTGATGAATCTGGCATCACAGCTGTCACAGTCATGTCATTGTCATTGTCATGCTAATATCAGTGTTGCAGAAATTGGAGAAGAAAGGTATGAATCTAATTTAAAGAGTAGCAAGGAATATACCTAATTTCATGAATAGCATTTAATAACAAAAGGAACTTTTATTTTGATATAGATCTTAAATTTCTGGGAAGTAATACAGAGAGCAAAGAGCCCAAGTAACGTGTCTTACTTCAGATAAGCAAGCAAGGAGGGTAAATGTTCAAATAATATGATAAATTAACCTCATAAGGCAAACATGGATTTTTCTAGTTACACTTATATGCATTCATATTGTTTTTTTTGATAATGCTCATGTGGAGGATAGACACTTTTCCAGTTTGAGTGCATACCACCATTACTGATGAAATGTATCTATGAAAGCACTTGCCTCTTCTGATAGTCATCAAATACTGATCTGATAACAAATTGTTTGGATTTTGGCCATTAAAGAAATTGCTTCCTTCCCACTTTGTACAATGGCCATGTTTTATTAAAAACTGATTTAAGGCTTGATATTCCCCTTAATGTATGACCATTGTAATTATAAATAATTATCTGTTGCATGATTGGATATGCACCCAGACATTAGCATTTAAACTGGATTATCAATTTAATAATAAAAAAAAGAAGTTTGGTTTTTGAAAACCAAAACAAAAAAAACCTTCCAAAAGATCCAAACCCAAACAAATACGCTGTGCCACTGATACATTGTTTTCTGTCTATATTTCCATTCTGTCAGCACTCTTTTCTTCATTCTCTGGAAAGCACCTAGAGTGATTTTTTTACGTATCCTTCAAAACTGTCTTGTTACCTTCTAGTTTAATGTATAGCAACATGAAAAATCCTTGGTAAGCCATTTATATTACACCTCTAGTTTTCAGTCACTCAGTCTGCCTTCTGACAGGTTTGAATATTTCTTCCAAGAATTGCTCATTACATCAAATGTTAATATAAAAAAGTGATGTTTCTTATATTGATGTCTCTCTATAACGGGTGTTTAAGCTATTCTGGGTCAAATTCTACTACCACTGCAAATCCAATGCATTTCTGTCAAGTTCAGGACAAGCTGCAGTTTTATCTGCTGCTTGATCTCTCCAAGAACACTCTTCTCTTCCTGACTGAAACCAGCCTCATTTTAAGATTCTGTGTACCAGCCCTGATTACCCATCATACCTATCTGGGCTTAGATATCTGTTTTGAAATGGAGATCTATTTTCAGGGTTGTGACAGCCTTTCTAGAAAAAGCACAGTGGTTATAGAGTAACAAACCCACTCAGCAGAAATAAAATCAAAGAGCATGGCTTCCAGCTTGTTGTTATCTTATGTCTGTAGTAGGTCTGGCACCTGCATCCTCTGTTCTGAGAATGTATTTCTAAAGTCCTTTTTATTCCATGTCTCGCTCTTCTTTTTGTAGGAGTGTCATCTATTTGCTAGAGGAAGAGCAAGACACTGCTTCCAATAACAATTTTGGATACTTTTATTTCCTTAAAAGTCAAGTCAATGGATATAAAAGTCAAGTTAATGGATACAGGTCAATGGTTACAATATAGGTGAGTGTGCCCTGAACACACAGAAACCTTTTCCTTTTCCAGAAGAGGGGGCAGAACCCTTACATCAGTGCAAGCCCTTGATCTGACATCCGGCAACTACGTATAAACCCCATTTATGTCCTGGAAGTAATTTTAGTTGATTCCCAGGCACGTGTTCTTTTTTGCTCAGAAAAAAGGTGGTCAAGTTCCCTAAGTATGCAAAAGGCTCATTGACTCCGCTGGTGACCCAGCACAAGAAGGACAAGGTCATGGCAGAAACTACTGGAAGGCTTGGGCAATCAAGCAAACAGCTTCTCAGTCACATTTTATCTCAATCTATAAGTGCTGTGTAGCTGGATAGTTGTCTAACCAGGCACTTGCAAGGTACTTGCTTAGGACTACGCCTTCAGACCAGTAACCATGACTTGGGTAAATATGTTTACTACAGAGAACCATAAAACTATATTCACATCAGTCCAGGAGGAACAATGGGTCCTGGAACCTTCAATGCTCATTTCACAAGGCTGGTCATCGGATCTGTCTGTTTTAGTCCATTTTTCAAAATTGCCACATGCCTGGTGAAGATCAGATGCTGTTTGATCTCAAGGCACAGTATATCTGAAGGCATGTAGGTCATAAAATAAAGCAATTTAAATGTTATTTTATACATATTATTAGAAGGAAGGAAGAAAAGATTAAGTTGCAAACATGTTCTGTTGCTGTTATGCTAGAGGTGCATGAGTCATGAATCAGATTAGACAAACAAATCTCACTGTATTGATGGAGAAACTGATGCTCCAGAAGGGAAAAAAAAAAACCCAAAACTAAACACCACCAGCACCACCAAACCAACAGTATTTCATTTTATACTGAATTTCTAAATGATATTTCAAATCTTTTCAAGCTTTTTGAGTGCTCTTGGGGAAGGTGTTTGAAACCAAAGGTGAGTAATAGCTTCATTTATTGACCTGTGATATCAAATGAGGTGAGCATTGAAACTCTGTGAATCATTAGCAGATCTGTGCTCAGGCAGTGCAATATATAAATGTGCAGATACATGCTCACAATTTTACTTTCAGATGCCAGCCCAGTTTTAACAATGCGCTGACGCCCCTGAGGCCCTCCTTATCTTTTGGTATTGCTGAGCATGGAGAACAAAGTACACAGACTACATTAATTTCAAAGTACATATTAACAAAGCATAAACAGGGATATGATATCTTGGGTTTTCATGAGAGCTGTGAAATATGTGGAGATTTATATTTCTCGGTGAGCTGCAAGTGGCCAATACAAGGAAGTAATTTACCCAAAACCTAACTTCCTTTTGGCAGGCTTAGTACATGCAGGAGTTACCACCAGTACAGTACAGAGCTTCAACTTCTTATCAGCTTAAAAGGTGTTTTCTCCATTGAAAAATGGCAGGTTTTCATGGGTCACAGGTTGCATGATGTACACCCAAAAGGTGAAATTAAGACAGGCAGGCCACAATATTTGTAAACATTATTTATAAACATTAATGAGGTTCCCCCTTAGTCTCCTCTTCTCCAAACTAAAGAGACCCAGCTCCCTCAGCCTTTCTTCATAAGGGAGGTGCTCCACTCCCTTCATCATCTCGGTTGCCCTACGCTGGACCCTCTCCAGCAGTTCCCTGTCCTTCTTGAACTAAGGGGCCCAGAACTGGACACAATATTCCAGATGTGGTCTCACCAGGGTGGAGTAGAGGGGAAGGAGGACCTCTCTCGATCTACTAGCCACCCCCCTTCTAATACACCCCAGGATGCCATTGGCCTTCCTGGCCACAAGGGCACAGTGCTGGCTCATGGTCATCCTGTTGTCCACCAGGACCCCCAGGTCCCTTTCCCCTACACTGCTCTCTAATATGTAATTTCCCAACCACTACTGGAACCTGGGGTTGTTCCTGCCCAGATGCAGGACTCTACACTTTCCCTTGTTAAATTTCATCAGGTTATTCCCCGCCCAACTCTCCAGCCTGTCCATGTCCCGCTGGATGGCAGCACAGCCTTCTGGTGTGTCAGCCACTCCTCCCAGCTTAGTGTCATCAGCAAACTTGCTGATAGTACACTCTATTCCCTCGTCTAAATCGTTAATGAATATATTGAATAATATTGGCCCCAGCACTGACCCCCGAGGCACTCCACTAATACTGGCCTCCAACTAGACTCCACACCATTGACTACCACCCTCTGGCTTCTCTCCTTAAGCCAGTTTGCAACCCACCTCACTAGTCTATTGTCTAGACCACACCTCCTCAACTTAGCTGTGAGGATGATGTGGGAGACTGTGTCAAAGGCTTTACTGAAGTCAAGGTAGACCACATCCACCGCTCTGCCATCATCCGTCCACCTTGTTACATATGTTACATATGTAAAGGGTGAGTGTCACAAGGATGGAGCCAGGCTCTTCTCGGTGACAACCAGTGATAGGACAAGGGGCAACTGGTACAAACTGGAACACAAGAAGTTCCAGTTAAATATGGGAAGAAACTTCTTCACAGTGAGGGTGACAGAACACTGGAACAGGCTGCCCTGGGAGGTTGTGGATTCTCCTTCTCTGGAGATATTCAAAACCCGCCTGGACACACTCCCATGTGACCTCATCTAAGTGTTCCTGCTCCGGCAGCAGGATTGAACCAGATGATCTTTCAAGATCCCTTCCAATCCATCACATTCTGTGTGATTCTGTGAATAAGGAGGGTTCACTGGTGATGGATGATGCAGAGAAGGCAGAGTTACTGAGTGCCTTCTTTACTTCTGTCTTTACTGCTAAGACTGGCCGTTGCGTATCCCAGACTCTAGAGATAGGAAAGAAAGTCTGGCAAAAGGAAGACTTTCTCTTTGGTTGAGGAAGGTCAGGTTAGAGATCGTTTAGACAAACCGGACATCCACAAATCCATGGGTCCTGATGGCATGTACCCATGAGTGCTGAGAGAGTTAGCAGATGTTATTGCAAAGACACTCTGCTTCATCTTTGAAAGGTGCCTAAGGACTGGAAGAAAGCCAATGTCACTCCAGTCTTCAAAAATGGCAAGAAGGATGACCCAGGAAACTACAGGCCAGTCAGCATCATCTCCATCCCTGGAAAGACGATGGAACAGATTATCCTGGACATCATCTCCAAGCATGTGGAGGAAAAGAAGGTTATCAGGAGTAGTCAGCATGGGTTCACCAAAGGGAAATTATGTTTGACCAACCTGATAGCCTTCTATGACGGTATGACTGGCTGGGCAGATGAGGGAAGAGCAGTGGATGTTGTCTACCTTGACTTCAGCAAGGCTTTTGACACTGTCTCTTGCAACATCCTAGTAGACAAGCTCAGGAAGTGTGGACTGGATGAATACACAGTGAGACAGATCATGAACTGGCTGGATGGCAGATCTCAGAGGTTTGTAACCAATGGTGCAGAGTCTGGTTGGAGGCCTGTAGTTAGCGGGGTTCCCCAAGGTTCAGTATTGGGTCCAGTCCTGTTTAACCTGTTCATCAATGACCTGGATGAAGAGACTGAGTGCACCCTCAGCAAGTTTACTGATGATACCACACTGAAAGGAAGGGCTGACACACCAGAAAGCCATGCTGCCATTCAGTGAGACCTGGACAGGCTGGAGGGCTGGGCAGAGAAGAACCTAATGAAGTTCAACAAAGGCAAGGGTAGGGTCCTACAGCTGGGGAGGAATAACCCCAGGCACCTCTACAGGTTAGGGGCAGATCTGCTGGAAAGCAGCATTGCAGAGAAGGACTTGGGACTTCTGGTTGACAACATGTTGACCAGGAGTCAATAATGTGCCCTTGTGGCAAAGAAGGCAAATGGTATCCTGGGGTGCATTAAGAAGAGTGTGACCAGTATGTTGAGGGAAGTTCTCCTCCCCCTCTACTCTGCCCTGGTGAGACCTCATCAGCAGTATTGTGTCCAGTTCTAGGCTTTGCAGTTTAAGAAGGGCAAAGAATTATTGGAGGAAGTACAACGGAGAGCTATGAAGATTATTAGGGGCCTGGAACATCTTTCTTATGAGGAGAGACTGAGAGAGCTGGGTCTCTTCAGCCTGGAGAAGAGAAGGCTGCGAGGGTATCTCATCAATTTTTATAAATATCTCAAGGGTGGATATCAAGAGGATGGTACCAGACTCCTTTCAGTGGTGCCCGACAATAGGATGAGGGGCAACAGGCACAGACTGAAGCATTGGGGGTTCCATCTGAGTATGAGGAGGAACTTCTTTACTTTGAGCGTGCCAGAGCACTGAAACCGGCTTCCCAGAGTGGTTGTGGAGCGTCCTTCTGTGGCAGAATGCAACCCCCCACTCTCTCCCCCTCCCTCCTTCAGTATGGAAGGAGTGGGCACATCTCCCTCTTTCTCTGCTACTTGAAGCTAACAGCTTCTTTTGTTTGGCCCCAGAGCACCCTGGCCAGGGCCATTAGAAGAAGGGCGTGGCAAGGCACACTGAGCCGCGCCCAGCGTGGGGGATGTTTGGAGGCTTCAGGGGCACCCACAGACAGTGTGGGGGTGCAGAGAAGCTCCCAGAATGCCTACAGTCAGATCTGATCAGCCAGTATAAAAATGGGATTCTCGTCGAGACTCCGCCCATTGTCGCGGGTCTCTCACAGCACGAGCAAGATGCTGCCACCGAGAGCCCCCCTCCCCGGGATGGGGACTCCGCTTGCCTTGCCGCCACGTGTGTAAGTAAAACTTCTGGCAGGATTGCGAGTATATTTATACTTTTCGTGCGCGTATGCACGTATAACTTTCTGCGCTCCATATGAGCGCGTGTAAAATTAATCCTCGCACAATCGCGAGTGTATTTTCCTCCCGTGCACATATGCACGTGTAACCTTCCGTGCACATTTGCACACGTACTTTAAATTATTTCCTCACACAATCGCGAGTGTATTTTCCTTCCATGCACACTTGCACGCGTAACTTTCCGTGCCCAATACGAGCATGTGTATAAATTATTTCCTCGCACAATCGCGAGTGGCCGCCAAGAGCACCTTGCACAATCGCGAGTGTATTTTCCTCCCATGCTTCCACGTAAGCATGTGTAGGATTCCGTGCACACCTGCACGTGTAAGTAAATTAACTCTCGCAGGATTGCGGGTGTATTATAAATTTACCCTTGCGGAATCGCGAGTGTACACTTCCCATACTCACTACGACTGCGTGTATCTCTTAAAAAATAATCCTGCACCGTGTTTAGGCAAGTGTGTACTCCTCCGGGACTCAGGGATGGCTCCGGCATTGTTTTGAGTGAAGACACGTGCATGCACACTTTGGACCACCTGTTGCATTAGAGGCTGCCCCTCTCAATAATTTTCCTCAACTGATATCCGAACCTGTATTTAAGTCACTTTTGGAGTGCTAAAACCCTGTTTTTCACCGGTTCAATAAAAGTTGGTTTTGGATCTTGTTGTCCCTTAAATTGACCTGTGGGGTGCCTCCGTGACACCTTCTCTGAAGACATTCAAAACTGGCTTGGACACATTCCTGTAAAATCTTCTCTAGGTGAACCTGCTTTAGCAGGTGGGTTGGACTACATGATCTCCAGAAGTCCCTTCCACCTGCAACCATTCTGTGATTCTGTGCCTGTTTCCTTTGGAACTCTCTAGGGTTTAAAATCTGCCTTGAATAGTTTTTTAAAAAAAAAAAAAAAAAAAGATACTGAACTAAGTAATCTCTCTCTCATTTCATTTATATATGTGAATCTGTTTTTGTGTTAAAATATACACTAATGGAATAACCTTCCCCAAAAGCAGCTAGTAAAAATGAAGAAATAGGTACAGAACTTCATCAGCTGCTGATGTTGCCAAAGGGAAAAGGAACTGTATTCACTTCAGCTGAGCACAGGATTACACCATGAATAAATATCCTTTCAAATTATCTGTTCTCTGTGACAAGAGTGTCAGGAAATAGGGAGCAAAACTCTTAAAGAAAAAATTAACTTTCACTCCCTGTTTGACACCAATGTGCATTACAGTGATTGAATTTTTTAAAGAGAATTGTTTGCCAGCTCTATTTGTCTTTCTTTTGAGAGCTCTGGCATAAATATTTAATTTAATTTATGTCCCAAATTAAAAAAAGTGTCGCTAGAAAGGCTGAGCAGTACCTGCCCACCATGAAAAAAAATGATGTTTATATATTGCTCTGCCATTCACAGTGAAACATTTCTATATGAAAGCTGACTGTTCCCTTATAGCCTGAAGTTTTAACCCTTTCTGAGATGGCCTGAGGGAGGAAGAGTATAGAGTTAGAAAAATACTCCGAGAAGTGGAACAAATGTGTATCATAGTAATTTTTTTCTCTAAGCAAAGATGCTTTTCTGTCTTTTATCATAATATTTATCTATGTTCCTCATGACACACAGGGATGTGAACTTGAGGCACCAGATGAATGAAGACTCAGTTGCCCTAACAGTGAGGAGATTGTAGTAGCGGTCTTACTGCAAATGTTTTGTCATTTTTTTGTAAGTTGTATAAAGTTAGAGACCTCCAAGGTTTGTGAGTGAATGTGCGCTTCTGATCAGAGTGAGTGGAATACTTGGTATCCTTATTTAGGTAGACAACCCAATGTGAGAAGTAAGTGCTAGCTCATCTGAGCTGAGCTCCAAGAAGATTTTCCTCTGACCTTACAGTGTTTCTAAAGAGAGAAGAAGAGAGAAAAACATTTTCCAAGGTGAGAGTGAATGAGGCCCACAAATCCAGTTCATTTCTTAACTGTCTTAAAGTGGCACAAAATCGTGTTTTCACAATTAGTTATTTTTAGTAATTAAACAAATTAGCACTTTTTAGTGTTCTCAAATAACACTTATTTGAAGGTTTTATTGCTATCCTCTTGCCTTAATATGCTGCTCAAGCATTTTTACTTGAGGCTAAACAAAAGTATTTTACTATTTGTACAGGAAAAGGTTTCACAGAGGAATGTTTTGTACCCATAAAGCTAATTAACTGACTGTCTCATCGATATACAATAATCATCACATGATAGTGAGTGTAACACAGGCAGGGTAATACAAAACAAATTTTAGGTTGTTTCAGACAATAAATTCCCTCAGCTGGATCAGTGTTAGTGTTTATTTTCAATTTAAATTGAGTTTATAGTCTAAAAAGTCCTAACATTTTTTAAAATTACTTTGTGCATATTTAACATCAATTAAATTGTCATCTTGTGGGTTGGGGTACTAGCTCTTTGGTACAGGAAACTCATGATAAAGTTAAAACTGTAATAGTCACAATGAAAGGACCTTCTTTGTCCTGTTTTTCTTTCTACTGCAGATTCATAATTGAATGGCCAGGATATCCCTCATATTATGATTTAAATTAAGTTGGACCCACTGATACAACATCGTTGTACCTCCATGTTAGTACTAAGACATTTTAATACTGAGACTGTATTCCAAGTGGTATGTGTGTATGCTATCATGCCTATGAGACAGAAGGAGGAACTGTAGGAATTAAATACGATTGGTAAATTTCTTACTAAATGAAGTTATTTTTGTTTCCTTTGGCAACTAATACAGCATTAAAATGGTTAGAAGAGAAGTTTCCCCCAGATATTTTTGCAGGCTAATATTACTGAAGACTTGACACATGACTAGGTCTCTTCCCATGTGTGGCAACAGACTATTGATACATCTGTGTGTAGGAAACGTGGTATATTTTCAGCACTAGAGGAATACGTCTGGAAATAACGTGCAGCATCTTGTAAATCTGCATTCATTTTGACAGTGCTCAGGAGTCTTGCTTACAACTCTGTTGTTTTTAGAACAAGCACTGGCTGATGACATCTTGCCAAAATCCCACTGAGAGCAGAACTTTTCAAGTGTCTAATAATACAGATGATTATATTCAATTATATATGCTTACATTATACACTTACATTACATACCCTGGAGAAGAGAAGGCTGAAAGGGGATGTCATCAATATCTACAAATAACTCAAGGGTAGATGTCCAGAGGATGGACCAGACTCCTTTCTGTGGTGCCCAACAATAGGATGAAAGGCAACAGGCACAGACTAAAGCATAGGAGGTTTCATCAGTGAATATGAGCACTGGAACAGGCTGCACAGAGAGACTGCAGAGTCTCCTTCTCTGGAGACATTCAAAACTGGCCTGAACACATTCCTGTGCAATCTACTCCAGGTGGACCTGCTTTAGCAGGTGGGTTGGACTAGATGATCTCCCAAGGCCCCTTCCAACCCTAACTGTTCTGTGATTCTGTGATTAAGATAATCGTAAATCATCTCAGCTCATTCATTCTTAACAACACAGGTAAAGTTGCAAATTTCCCTAGTGATATGACTGGATTTTCTCTGTAGGACCAGTTTATTTCACAACTTCTTTGCATGGGTCTGCTGTCAATAAGGCCATTGTTGCATTGCTGTGACCTCATGAAGCTTCATTCCCTACTTATAGGAGTTATCCCAAATCTATTCCTGGTCTTATTCAAAGTGTAACAAAATCATACTACCTCCACACTAGATCTGCTCTGCAAGGCAGCTTTAGGACTTCCTTTGTTGTTGGATTTTGTGCACCTTTTATGTCTCCAGCCTTAATCCGTCCCAGAGGGAGTTGGCATTGCTGCTTTAGCTCCATCACTGTGCCCTGCTTTGTGGTGCTAGTGTCCTGCCTTCTACATCCACAACTGAGGGCACACTCTAGGAGGGTTTTCTATTCCTACAGTTAGTGTTCCACAGGAATGAAAACTTGTTAAGCAGTTTTATCATTCTCTTATTTTGTATAAATGAATAGTATGTTGAATTAACACTTCTTTGAAGTATGTGTGAAGTTGTCCTGGTTTTGTTAAAAACAAGACCAGCTTATTTTTCAGTGATTTTTCCTTTCAGCTAAGTTCTTCTAAATGTCTTCTAAGCAACTGCATGTTTTTCTTGGACACTGTCCTTGATGCTGATAAGATGACCAATGGAATGCTGAAGAAGCTTATGTTTAGATTTATTGCTATAACAACTAAGAACTGATAAAATTCCACTGTGAGAGGGGCGTGTTTGAGGAGGGTCGGGCAGAACAGGTGACTAAAACTGACCAACTGGGTATTCCATCCAATGATTGTCATATACCCTATATAAGAAGAGATCATGAGGGTCTCTTCGACCATGGCTGGCATTTAGAGAGGACCCCGTCTGTGTGTCTGCAATCTACAGGCCTCGGGTCCTGTATTCCTGAAATCCAGTTTCTAGTTTGGTGTGAAGTCCCACCCATGACTTCAGGGTGCCTGCCCTGCAGCTGCTGGAGCCACGCCAGCTCCCACCTCTGCTGCTGGAGTGATGTCAACTCCATATTGGGCATTCAAGATTGGTTTTGTATATTTTGTATATTTTCTCTATGTGTTAGTAGCATTAGTAAATCCTTTAAAAACTTTTCCAACTTGAAAGACTCTTTTTAACTACAAGTCCCTCTTCCTTATCTTTCTATCACCTTTTATGGTAGGAGGGATTAACAGAGTGTATCTGCCACAGTTTATTGTCACCGTGCTTTAAACCTTGACAGAAGTGTGCAAACACATACACACACAACTGCTGTGAGGATGACTTACATGGCTCTGTTTAATTCAAGTTAAATCAGTTCATTCAATACTTCTGTATTTTCTGTTTCTTAATGTCTTGACTATAACAGGTTCATTTCATGTCTGTCTACTTCTTCACTAGAGTTCTTTTCTCCTCTCTACTCACGTCACATCCTTGGATGTCTGAACATATTATTACAAACATTTCTGCACTAAGAAATTGGAATTCCTTCATTTTTTTCCTCTTACATCTGTATAGAGTAACAGTCTATTTTGATAAGATTTTGGGTTTGGACTAATTTATTGGTTTCTCCTACCAGTTACACTGAGTACAGTTTTCTCCCAATTTCTACTTCCTATGTCCAAAAAACATCTGAACCCATGGATCAGCATCATATTTAACAGATCGATATATGGCTCCACAATAAGAGAGTCCTTAAGCATTTTGTGTTCGAGAAGTGCTGAAAAGCCCTGTAAGTGATCTCAGAATGGGTTCCAGCTGAGGGAAGTGCTGCTCTGGGAATCTAAGACTCACTAAAAATTTCAGAATGTGCCCTTTTAAATGTCTCAACTGAAGATAAAAAATTTATGTAATAGCAGGCTTCTTTTACCATAATCAACTTTATAAAATGCATATGGCTGCTGTGAGAGAGAACATGATTAAGGCATGCTTGAACTAGAGGGCTGTACTTGAATTCCAAGATGCAAAGCTCTTCCTTCTACCTACATCAAGTTATCTTCTAGCTGGATAAATACAAACTGCAGCGTCAACCTATGCTTTCATTCTGTGGCTTTTATCCAGACTCCATGGGGCTATGTCACTGAGCTCTTAGGACACGAGGGCCTAGGCCCAGTACCCTTTTATTTTACTTTCTATGAAAAGCCCTATTAGATGGTGTGATGGTGTGCCCCCCGCCACCAGCCCCCACTGCTTAAGCGTCAGCGCTGGTTCCTATGGCTGCATTGACTTAAGTTGGACTTTGGGGGGATGGATGGCAACAGAGTAGCTAAGGCTGTCTGATGCAGAGAACCAGATGTCTTGCTGGTATGTAAATATAACTACAAGTCAATCATTTTACTCCACAAATATTAGACAGCCCAGGGCCTGTTGAGCTCTCCTGCACGGCAGCAAGCCACATGCCAAGATCTCTGCTTGAGTAGGGATGGCTCTCAAGGTTACTCTTTGACGCCGAGAGAGAATCCTTATCACATCAGATAGTGAGTTGGGAATAAGCACTCTGAAATTTTGTAATCTTAGCTAAGTGACAAAAATGGCTGATTACACATATATATAATCCTTTAGACATAAACTGTTGACGAACTCTGGAACTAAGTCTGGATCCAGCTGCATCTAGATTCCTCTCTGAGGAATTTAGAACACAACAGGGTCCTCTCTGAACCTCATGACTCAACAGGAAGGTCTCCCTAACAGTTTTATCTGACCCTGTCCTCTAAGCAGTAAATAATAAAATGTACTTTGCCATTGAATTGTGTTAAACCACTGTCACATTTACCATGCGACTTTGTTAGCTTGCTGTCTTATATCAATAAAATACCTTGTTTCTCTCTCGTGAGTGAATTGCATCACTCTTTCTGCAAAAGAGGGCAAAGGGCAAGATAGCTATGCTTATAGTGGCTTGTGTTTCTGAGAAGAAAAAGCTCCATTTTATGTTATTAGGAATTTTCCTTCAAGGCTAGAAGCAACTTTTGTTACTGAAGAAGGGTTGGTGGCAGAAGATACAGAGAAGGCAGAATTACTGAATGCCTTCTTTGACTCTGTCTACTGTGCTGGAGGCTGTCCTGGGGAGCCCTGTACCCCTGAGACCCCGGATAGAGCCAGGTTAATGGAGGAGTTTGCTTTAGTCAATGAAGACTGGGTTAGGGAGCAATTAAATAGTCTGGACATCCATAAATCCATGGGTCCAGATGGGATGCATCTGTGGGTGCTGAGGGAGCTGGCTGAAGTCATTGCTGGACCGCTCTCCATCATCTTTGCCAAGTCTTGGGAAACGGGAGAGGTGCCCGAGGATTGGAGGAAAGCAAATGTCACTCCAGTCTTCAAAGAGGGCAAGAAGGAGGACCCGGGTAATTATAGACTGGTCAGCCTCACCTCTGTCCCTGGGAAAGTAATGGAACGGCTTATCTTTGGTGCCATCTCAAGGCATATCAAGGATAAGAGGGTTATTAAGGGCAGTCAGCATGGCTTTACCAAGGGTAAGTCATGCTTGACCAACCTCATAGCCTTTTATGAGAATGTAACAAGGTGGATGGATGACGGCAGAGCGGTGGATGTGGTCTACCTTGACTTTAGTAAAGCCTTTGACACAGTCTCCCACAGCATCCTCACAGCTAAGCTGAGGAGGTGTGGTCTGGACAATAGAGTAGTGAGTGGGTTGCAAACCGGCTTAAGGAGAGAAGCCAGAGAGTGGTAGTCAATGGTGCGGAGTCTAGCTGGAGGCCAGTATCTAGTGGAGTGCCTCAGGGGTCAGTACTGGGGCCAATATTATTCAATATATTCATTAACGACTTAGATGAGGGAATAGAGTGTACTATCAGCAAGTTTGCTGATGACACTAAGCTGGGAGGAGTGGCTGACACGCCAGAAGGCTGTGCTGCCATCCAGCGGGACATGGACAGGCTGGAGAGTTGGGCGGGGAATAACCTGATGAAATTTAACAAGGGAAAGTGTAGAGTCCTGCATCTGGGCAGGAACAACCCCAGGTTCCAGTAGTGGTTGGGAAATTACATATTAGAGAGCAGTGTAGGGGAAAGGGACCTGGGGGTCCTGGTGGACAACAGGATGACCATGAGCCAGCACTGTGCCCTTGTGGCCAGGAAGGCCAATGGCATCCTGGGGTGTATTACAAGGGGGATGGTTAATAGATCGAGAGAGGTCCTCCTTCCCCTCTACTCCACCCTGGTGAGACCCCATCTGGAATATTGTGTACAGTTCTGGGCCCCTCAGTTCAAGAAGGACAGGGAACTGCTGGAGAGGGTCCAGCGTAGGGCAAGAAAGATGATGAAGGGAGTGGAGCACCTCCCTTATGAGGAAAGGCTGAGGGAGCTGGGTCTCTTTAGTTTGGAGAAGAGGAGACTGAGGGGTGACCTTATTAATGTTTATAAATATATAAAGGGTGAGTGCCATGAGGATGGAGCCAGGCTCTTCTTGGTGGCAAACAATGATAGGACAAGGGGTAATGGGATCAAGCTGGAACACAAGAGGTTCCACTTAAATTTGAGAAGAAACTACTTCTCAGTGAGGGTGACAGAGCACTGGAACAGGCTGCCCAGGGAGGTTGTGGAGTCTTCTTCTCTGGAGACATTCAAAACCCACCTGGACATGTTCCTGTGCGACCTCACCTAGGCGTTCCTGCTCTGGCAGGGGGATTGGACTAGATGATCTTTTGAGGTCACTTTCAATCCCAAACATACTGTGATACTGTGAAGGGTTCTCGGGCAAAGTATATTGCACTGACAGGATTCAAATCTGAAATGATGCCAAGTCATGGATTTCCTTCAGTGCATTGGTGTTTCTCCTGGTGGAGTCTGGGTGGTAGTCATTGTACTCCATTCAGTTACTGTGCAATTAATTGTTAAGATTCATGCATCACAGACAGGCAGTATTTGTTAGGAGAGAGCATATACTATGTAAGCATTGGGAAGTCTATACAAACTAATTCACAGACTATATCGATGTTTAAGAGACTTACAAATCACTTTCTTGTGAACCCAGCATTACTAATGATTGAAGATTGGTTTTTACATGATTTAAGGATGAGTGAGATAAATCCATTTAAATTAGATAAATAACCAGATGACTCTCTCTATTGGAAGACACATCCTGTGCCAGTGGAATGATGCCAATTTACACTGGTTTGTGATCTGGCTTTAAAAAACCACCCTACAAGAATATATTATGAGATCTTCTATAATCTCCAAGCTGATGCAAAGGCATATTTTTAACCTTACCATAAAATATCTCAAACTTCCTATTGCAAATAGGTAGACACATTATGGGTCATTATAAACCAGGATTGGACAAAATAATCTATTGAATAACAATTATTTTAGTGGCCTTACTTTGGGTGGGTGTGTATGGATAGTGATCCAGACCATCACATGTTGGGCAAAGGAGTGGCATGAGGCCAGTGCTCTGCTTAAGTCCCAATTAAGTAATTCATCTAAGAAGCTGAAGAGACTTGAAAGGTTCAGAAGCCTTCTGCTGCTTCTGTGGGTGGAGATCAGTTTCATTTTCTGTGAGAAATGGACAAAATTGCCCTTCAGTTACTTAGCTTAATTAAAAGCACCTGTATAGTACTGAAAAGGCAATACAAGCCATACCAAAAATTTCAAAATCAAGCAAATTTGATGCCAGTGACTGGCGTGTTTAATCATTGACTATTTCTTACAGAATTATTGTAAAATCAGATGAAGAATCAGCATGACACGTGCTTGTCTTTTCCATTCCATTACTACTCTCACCTAAATGCTTTCACTCAGTGTCTCAATCTCAAAGAAAGCAGTGTTGTGTCTACTAAAAGCAGAGAGCCACCTGACTTGTTTACTTGTTTCCTCAGGTTTAAGACAAAATTATCCCTTTTTCCTTATCACTGGTCTCTTTCCTGGTTGCCACCACTGCTTATTACATTTTTTGGTAAGTACACTGCTCATTTCTCATAAAGCCTTCTTGTGTGAGCTCCCTTGTGTGGTGACCCATCTGGGGACATCCTTGCCTGTGAATGTAAAGTCTGTCCAGTTTAAATAAACTGCAGGATCGGAATATGCAGCTTGCAGTGGGGCAGCATTTTTAAGCTAACACCATGCTAAATATGGGCTGAAATTTGATTGAGCTCTGGCTGAGTGCACACTTGCCTGATGGTGGATGCTGTTGTAATCCTTGGATCCTGGTCCTTCCCCTTGCTTGTGCTGGATTTCTTTGGATCTATGTTGACTTTTCTATCTGGCTTTCTGCTCCACAGAAAGCAAGAGGGACAGGTGGAGCAGCTGCTGGTGCACACTTAATCCAGCACAGAATTAGGAAATGGCTGGTCTGAGTAATTTGAATGAGGACCTGGGATGTTCTGCTGCTTCTCCACAGTTAGATGACATCCAGACAAGAGAATGAACAAGGGCTGCCCAGAGCTGCTTATTGAGAAGCTGTTCCTGTGCTTCTGACTGCAGCAAGATGCAGTTGAGGTAACAGCCTCAGTGTTCAGCTAGGCAGACAAAATGACATGGGTCATAGATCTTGCTGTGCAAATTTATCTCCAGGCAACAGTGAACTGACTGAAGTGGGGGCATGGGAAAGCTGTGAGGGAGTGGTAGAATCCATCACAAGCTCTTTCATTTCTGAGATGTGCTCTCATCAAGACTGTGGCTTCTTCTAACGTTAATGATACCATAATGGTAGAAGAGATAAGCAGCTGTTTTCTGTGTCCTGTTCTCTTGGTTGCTATAAAACTAGAGCATGAACTTGTGGCAGATGGCAACCCTCCTCCCTCTTTTAATATGGCACATCTTCCCCTTTCTCTGCTATTTGAGGCTAACAGCTTCTTTTGTTTGGCCCAGAGCACCCTGGCTCCTGGGACATTAGCAGAAGGGAGTGCCAAGGCACACTGGACCGCGCCCAGTGTGGGGGATGTTTGAGGGCTTCAGGGGCACCCACACTCAGTGTGGGGGGTGCAGAGAAGCTTATACAATGCCTACAGTCAGGTCTGATCAGATAACAAAACGGGACTCTCGTCGAGACTCCGCCCATTGCCGCGGGTCTCTTGGAGCACGAGCTTAGCCACTGCCGCCACGAGAGCCCCCTCCCCGGGATGGAGACTCCGCTTGCCTCGCCGCCACGGTGTAAGTAAAACTTCTCGCAAGATTGCGAGTATATTTTCTTTCCGTATCTCTATAAAAATAATCCCACACCTTGCTTAGGCAAGTGTGTACTCCTCCGGGACTCGGGGACGGCTCCGGCACTGTTTTGGTGAAGCCACGTGCATGCACTCTGTGGACCTCCTGTTGTATTAGTGGCTGCCCCTCTCAATAATTTCCTCCACTGATATCCGAACCTGTATTTAAGTCACATTCGGAGTGCTAAAACCCTGTGCCTCGCTGGTCTAATAAAAGTTGGTTTTGGACCTTGTGGTCCCTAAAATTGACCTGTGGGTTGCTCTGTGACAGAACTACACTGGAAACACCACTTGACTTCACTGTAGTACAGGAGTTTTGTTGTTACACCACAGAGGAGCTTGTGCAAGCTCAGCTTGCAAGAAGGAAAATAGAAGGTTTGAAATTCCATTAACTTGGTCTTGGACCCTTCAAAGATAGAGATCTTTATTCAAATTTACATTCGTTGAGTTTGTTGATCACTAGGATGAAAAGCCCTTGTGACCACAATACTTGGATATTACAACAATCCATTGTATAGAAGTGTGAATTATTACACATTGCCAGAACAAATATCTTTCCCTACAGGTACTGTAGCTGTCACTGTCAAGATTGTTGTTCTGGAACTTTATCATGTAACATTAATAATCACTGGATGGTGATCATTGTACAAGGGTTTAATGAGCTATTTATTTATGCAGTTTTAAATGTGTCATGATGGAAACTACCAAGTAGCAAACAACCTTGGCTGGACAACATGCACAGCTGCTGTTAACAACAAACAACAGGACTATATGGATAATGCACAATACAATCACTCTAATGAGAATTTTTCACTATCAGTTAGGCTGCCTGAATGGCAAAGATAGACATTGAAAAGTCTAAATGAAAGGATATGATACTGGATAAGGAACCATTAAGTGACAGCACAGTTGCTTTTGCTCATGCCCAGTACTGTAAAAAATTAGAACTGTATCAGATGCATTTGCACATTTATTCTCTCAGTGAACCTGTGAGACATGACATATCATTATCCCAGTTTCACTGGTGGGCTGCCCAAGGTCAAGTAACAAGGTCATGGCTGAGCTGGCTGGGTCCTTACTAGCCTGCCTAGAACTGACTCAGCCTTCCTTTCACCCCAACATCTACGAAACCGTGGTCAAGATGAATGTTTCATCTTTGTTTTTCAAAGGTTGAACCTGCATTTAACATAAGCATAAGCATTTATGCATCTAGAGAAAATACCTGATGGACGATTCAGATGAATCCTAACAAGGAGAGCTCTATTTGCAGCTGCTGAGGATGTAACATGATGAAGACAAGGCATAATTTTGTTTCCTTTGCATTACATTAGTGTCAGCTGACTTTTGCTGCATATGGTGCTTTTGCTTGCTAAACACTGGCTCTGGCCTCTTGCGGCGATTAGGAACAACACATATCAGGACGCAGACAGAAATTCATGCAGAGGCAATGATCTTGTTCAGGACGGAGCGCAGAGCCTGGCCAAGCAGAGAGCTGACCTAGGCCTAGGCTGCTTTCTTTAATCACCATTGACAATTTATAGGATTTACAGGTACAGGCCTGGACTAAGATGTTTACAAAAAGGTGCTTTTCCACTAATTGTTATTAAGAACACACTAAACTCATGTGATGTTTGTCTCACTTGTTTTTCCACTCATTCACAGACCAGGCCCAAGGACATTTACACATCCCATGCACTTGGGGGCGGTTATCCAGCCCAAGATAACATTCTCATGAGTCTGGGCTATAACTTTTTAGAATTATGAGAAACGTACTTCAAAGTAATCTGTCCAAGGCCCTTTATATATTATTATGTTAGTATTATGTCTTCGACTGTCCAAATGGTCATGTTAGTACTGATCTTTCTTTATCATCCGGGTGGCTGGAACCGCACATCTTGCTTTCCCACATTTTACTTTCCAGCAACCTCTGACTGCTACTTATGCTGAGTAACCCAAGAATCTTCCTCGTGTCTGTATCTGGGGTGGACTGCTGAAGTGGCTGGACAGATATTTCAAAGCTCTGACTTCAGAGCTATTTAAATCCTTTTTGTTTATAAAACTGAGATGTATGCAGCATGGAAACAAATCTCATATGTGATTTTTTTTCCCATTTCTGCTACTAATTATAACTAGAAGAGAAAGACATACTTCTCTTGGTCATCTTTGCTGCTAACTGCATCTAAAATTTGAAATTTAGTACATATAAAACATGGAAATGATGGAGTAGTGGAAAAGATTTCAAATTATTAGATCTCTGTTGAAAGATATGGAAGAAAATAAATGTAACATGTAGCTAAACAAAGAGGCCTCTGTGAATCAGGTTAGCATGTGTGTTTTGAATAACAATTTTATAGATATGGGAGCAACTGAAAATGTAGACAGGCCCCATGGAGATTTTCCAGAATATTTAGATGCATAATACTTTTGGCTTTTGTAGTAGCTTCCTGGGCAGTTCATTGCATCTGGAGTAACCTTGTTGATTTTAGCTTGGGGTTCTTATTTAAAGCAAACCTATGCACCAAAATTGTACAATTTACACATTAAATGCTACATATTTTTCAACTTCTATACAAATATTAGAGGAGCAAAGACCCTTTCATTCACAGATTAGAAAGAGTATTTTTCTGCCACAGTTGGGTTGTTGGAAGTGCATTTTCATTAGATAGGTGAGTCTGTATTTTAAGATTGTCTTTGCTCAACTGAATTGGTGTGTGCTGCTTCTCATTTATAAGATGTCTGGTACAGAGAAGCTTTCAGACTTTGAGAATATTGGTAAGAAACCTCTTGCTTGAACAGTGCTTCATATTGGGTAAAGGAGCAAGTCCTTCAGAAGCAGAAAATTCAGAAGCAAATACTGTAAGCCTCTCTCTCCTGGTGGCCTGCGTGAATAGACCATTAAATGAGTTCTGCCTAGTAGCAGATAATCAAATCTGTTGGTTTTAGCTTTTCATGAGATTTTTCACAAGCTTCTTTAAGGCTGCCATTCTGAGTAACGTTCTGCTTTTCTGGCCAGAATCAGATACACGTCTGTGAAAGGCATAAAGACTGGCAATTAGCAAGTCATGAAACATATGTAAAGAAGATGTTTCTATGATTTAAGTATGTGGCAAACTCTCCTATTTAAATAAATTGGAATGATGTGTGAGAATTTAGTTTTACAAATCAGTACTCACAAGGATTATTCAACTTTATAGGTGAAAAATAGATGAATGTTTGGAAGATGCAAATAGGGTATGCACTACGTTATGAGTTTTGTTGCAGGATTAGTTTTTCATTTTTTCTGTGTCTTCTGGATAAAACCTCCTGGAGCCAGTATGAAAGGACATCCTAGTATTTCAGCTTAAGTTTTCATGTTCATTAGAGGAATATATGTCCTTCATTAAAAGTATCTGAATATCCTTTTTGCCACATGCTTTTTTTTTCCTCAGTTTTTCCCTTTATTGAGCTATATTTCAGTTCAAATGAAATACTGCTTTGTTAAACAAAGCCAGCTTTTTAGAGATCTGTACCTCAGCATACATTTTCAGTTTTAAATTTTGTCTTCTGGACTGACTTAGCAGCATGTGCTGGGTTGGCCAAGACAGGATGAATTTCTTCACTGCCAGGACAGCTGACCCAGAACTAGTCAAAGTGTGTATTTGGTACCACATGAAGCTGTGCTCAGTTACAAAGGTGGTGGGCCAGGGAGGCATTTCTCTTTCTCTCTTCTCTGGCTACTGGGAGCAGGGTGGTTGGGAGCGCTCTCTGTTCTCTCTGGACCATGCTGTTCTCTGGACCATGCTGTTAGGTGCTTTTGTATTTTGACAGTGAGCTGTGTTCCAGGAGTTCCCCTGGCACTTCGGAGGGGAGCAGGCTGCTGTGGTGGGACTGCCACATGGTGGTCGCACTGTGTGTCCATTGCTTTGTAGGTTCTTTCATTGTTGTTGTTGCTACTGTTTGTTTGCTCTTCTTGGCTTTTCGGTTAAACTGTTCTTATCCTGACCCACAAGTTTTGCCTTTGTTTTCTGATGCCCATCCCCATCTCACCAGGGGAACAGAGTGAGCAAGTGACAGACGGTTTTAGCTGCTGGCTGGGGGTGGCTGTGTCTAAGCTCTGACACAGCACCAGGTGCCTTAGTTTAAGCAGGATTGAATTGTGGGACTGAAAGCACGGAAGCAGGGATCAAGCCTATGTTTTTTATGAAATGGGAAGGAAAAGATAATGCAAAGTCCCCAAACTCCTCTTTTTCCCTCTCTGGTGTGTTTTCTCTGTGTATGGTCTTTAAATTCTTTGCTCTCCCTAGGTGGGACCCGAAGCAGTGTCATTAAATCACCCCAGAAAGAAATTTCCTCAGAAAGAGAGCATCTTATGGAGGACATACATGGGCATTCATATTCACATCTACACTTTTCCTTCCTCTGTGCATAGCCCTTGCTTGCCAACATTTCATACAAAATATTAAAACATTTTTTTCTCATCCCTGTCTTACAAATCTGCTGTCCTGGCTGCAAGCCCAGAGTATGCACTGACATTACAAGGCAATTCCTTTTCCCACTCTGCCTGGTTTAAGTTAGCAGGTAGGCAGACTGTTGAATTTAAAGCTGTGCTGACTCTTTCTCATGCTGGGTATTTCAGGTTTCCTGGTTACGCCACCAAGGAAGCAGAGCTCTAGTAAACAAGAGTGAGGGAGAGTGCATCACATCAGGGCATGCAGAGTAATCCCTCTGCAAGTGGGAGTTGAATTAGACCAAGCGTTCAGGGAAGCTAAGAAGTTACTTCATGGCTAGCTGTGAATTTTATGAGGCACCACTGATGGAAGAATCTCCCTTAAATCTCCCTTATTTCCCCCCCTGCCTTTTTTTTTTTTTTTTTTTTTTTTTTCCTCAGGGTTTGCATGAAACAAATGAACCCTGGCCCCCCAAAAACCTTCAACCCATGTGTTGATTTCAAATGTCCCTTTCACAGACTAAAAATTCTTTTCCGTTTTGATGATCTGGATAATTCAAACAAATTATTTGACAATTAAAAAATCTGTTTAATTGTCCCAGAAATCCCCAATCAATCACCTCTGGTCTGATTTCAGTGTTCCATTTAAACAAAGAGAGCTTCTCTGTAGCATACTTCTGTATGATCGCCCAGCAGTTCTTTTGTGCTGCCCTAGTTCAGAGGTGAAGTTTTCAGACCTCCACCTGTCCTCTCTCTGCTTCTTACTGTTATTATGTGCAATTTTTAAAGTCTTGCCTGCTTTGCAAAACATGCCGACTCCTTCTTCAGTGAGAGAATATGGAAATGCGGCAGTTGGCTTCAGGTGCAAATGGTCCTGACCCTGAGGAGGAAGATTGTTGTCCTCTAATGCTACTTACATTTCTTTATTCTCTTCTTAAAATAATACAAGAAAGGTTTAAGTCTAAAATAAACTGAGTAGGCTGCGGTGTGTGATTTTCACAAATTCCTGAGACTTCAAATTTCCATTTACTCCAGCAGAAGCTAGATATAACTAGATTTTTTAATACTAGGCTGTTTCTACAAAGTCTGGAAATGCATATTCGGAGATCAGGCTTCATCTGTCAATATCAGAACTGCATGTGTTACCTGCTCTTCTTAAAAACTTTTCCCCATATATTGGGGGAATGATTTAATTGGAAGCAATCACACAATTCACATGACAATCAATGGCAATATCAATAGATACTTGCTACAGTTGGCATTTCCATCTTTCAGTTGATTAGCACTTTTGGTTAGCATTATGTTTGTCCTTGTATACTCCTGTAAGGGCTGTGGAAGACTGGCAGGAAAGTGTATATTGGGAAGGCCAGTGTGGTGGGGGAAATGTAGCTACTGTGTGAAGCAGTGCTTACTGTCTTGATAGAGATGAATCAGTAACGGTCCTGTTAAACAGTCTTTTAGGTTGTATTCAGCTGGTGACCTGTGTATCTCACTGTTGAATTGACAGTAAAATTAAGCATTAAACTCCATTCAAGCTTTCACTATTATTTTCTAAGAATTTGAACTCAAGTGATTCTAATCACTCATGAGACTCTGGCTGTGGAACCAACATCCTTCTCTTTCTTGACATCTCTTGGTGGCATCTTCCGTGTCTACCAAAGTGACTGTGGCCTCTCTCTCTACACTTCTGTGTCTGGTTCCCATGTGTCACTTTTCTACAATGCTCATAAATCCAACTCAGCTGCCCTTCCAGTCAGCTGCCATGCACCTTATCCCAGACATATGGAGGCTATTTTCTGCTCTGCCTTTCCCCTCTTTCCTGGGCAGGGGGGTATTCAAGTAGGGATGTGGAGGAAGAATAACTGGGCCTGGTTAAATCAGGGTTACTAGGAAGTTCATATATACATGTTGAAATGCTGCCACACGTAGCTGGACTGGAGAGAGAAACAATACACCAGAGCACTTGGAAGTCTGAAAATCCTCTTGGAGGGTCATCTTGCTGATATTAATGGCTTATTCTTGGCAGCCCAGAGACAGTAGCACCACAGATGAAAGGGAAATGAAATGCACCAGATGCCTTCAGTCTCGTGACAGAGATATAATCTCTGCTGTAAGCGCTGGCAGTCTTTAAAAAAGAAATGCAAACTTGGACAGGACTTCTATGATCATCAAGTTCAATTTCCATTTACTGTGAACACCACAGTAAAACAAAAGTACGCTGATAAAACTTTCTATGAATGTAGTGAAGCTTATTTCATTCTGTAGTGCTCTACTTCAAGCCTTGCTTCCTCTGCAGGTAGAAACCTTTTTCTAATTACCAGCATAAACCTGGACAGCTTTTCATAGTATTTAGAATTTTTTTTTTTCCTTTCCTTATGTTTAAGGAACATATTCTTCCCACCATGTTTTGCTTTGTTTTGTTTTTTAACCATGAAATCCTTCTTGGCCCTGCTTTTGCCAACCTGAGCAGTTGAAAAAGGCTCTTTAGCCTCCTTTTGTGAAGCAGACCCCAATGCCTTGATAATTCCTGAACATTTTTTCTGCTCCATTTCAGTTTCAGCTGCCTTTTTTGTATGTGTTTGGATATAACTACCCACAGTGTTACCTCATCATGTTTCATCAGTGCATTTTATAATGGTACCAATACTTGCCCTGAACTCTCTGCAAATATCTTAGACATGGTGCATCATCTATTGTTATACTGTCTTAAAAGGAAACTGAGGGATGAATTGCCTAGAATGCTGCAAAGAAAAACCTGGTGCAAAAACCTGATTTTTTTTCAATACTGTTACTTGAACTCCTTATACATTGTATGGGGCCAGATGCACCCATGGGAAGGTAGGTGGTGAGAGCGTGCAGAGGATGCTACTTTGACGGAAGCATGCAACTGTAATTGGTTTCATTTACAATGAAGAGTAAGATCATTTTAAGAAGATATTCCTAGTTGAGTGCTACAGCAACTAAGCTGAAGATACGTCTAATAGAAAAATAAGGGTTAATAGATAGGGTGGATAACTGCTACTCTGCAATCAAGAAGCAAAATACACCTCTGTATCTTCATTCCTGGACATTCAAGGAATACACATGAGATAAGAAAGTATTGTACAGCTCCCTCCCTTGTGTTTTTCAGGCTGCTGCCACTACATTTGATTCAAGAAGTGCCAAAATCTTTTCCCTGAGAAGCTGTCAGGAAATTCACTTCCCCTAGGTTGTGCTCTGCTGACTCTGACAGAGTGTTAACATGTTGCTAAATAAACAATTTTAGCAATAATATATCATTTTACATAAGAGGGATTCTATACCGTATGGCATAGTCACAGATATTCTTATTTCATACTGTACTTTCTGAAAAAGTAAGAAACAGCTAATCAAGGTTGCAAAGTAGGATTTGCAGTTCTTCTCTTACTCCTCAATGGTTTTTAAGAATAAGATATGATATACAGAGCAAAATCTGATCTTATTTAGCTGGTCCAAAGCCTATTAAACTTGCAAGAAAAAATAACATTACCAACTGCTGTCAAAAAAGAATTTTTGTGTTTTTTATATCATTCAAATTAATTGTGGAAAAGGTACAAAAATATTCATTCCCTCTTCTACTCACAGTAGATCTGTGTGCTTAATGTTCTCATTTACTTATATGGTGACAAATCTTCAAGTTCTGTTAATACGTCTATTTCAGTTACATGAATGTCAATAGAACATGGTGTGTGGTACTGGAATGTAAATATTTTTAAAATGTTGCTCCCCGTGCATTATACTTTTAGCTCATGGTCCTCAAGAATGAGTTGTAGCTCTTGAAAACCACTGGTGAAAAGAGAACTTAATAATTATACTGTTTCCCACTTTTCTGTTTGAAAATATATTTCTCTAAATCCTGAACCCTGTAGATCCAGGAAGGATAGTACTTTGTTTTAGGTGGGATGACAACTTCATCTGAGTGGTGGGAGGAGAAGGGCTTTAGATGCACAAAGAACACTGACACCTGAGGAGACCAGCCGATACATGCAGGGGCAGGGCTGCTGTCCAGAAGGATGGCAGGAGGCAGGGACTGAGGGGATGCCATGCACTTGTGGTGGGAGCAGTGTGCAGCCCTGTCCTGGGCAGGCAGAGGCCTGACGGCCATGTCAGTAGGGCTTGGAGGTAGCTCTGGGGAGAAGGCCCTGGTGGGCACCAGACTGAACAGGGCCAGAGAGACTGGAGATTAAGGGAAGTTTTTTCCCCATGAGGACAGCTGGGCAGTGGAGCTGGGGCCCAGGGAGGTTGTGCTGAAGGGTTTCCAGTTCCTGCAGGACAAAGGCCTGAGCAAGCTGGTCTAACCCCATGGCTGAGCCCGCTTTGGGCAGGAGGTTGGTTTGGAGACCTCCTGAGTTCCCCATTGCCTTGAATTGTCCTGTGGTGCTAAGTGGATTGGCAGATCTATCCTGACAAAAAGATTCCACAATCTTATAAAAATTGATGATGTTAATGTGATCTTAGCTGCAGAAGACTGTGTATTAATTTTACGCAATAGGAAAGCCAGTGAATTTTAGAGTTATAAGAACAGCAAGAAGGGAGGGGAAAGGGTGTGGTGATAAAAGATGTTTATTCCCATTTGGTAGGGCAATTAGATCCCTTTCCCTAAGAAATTTGCAATGTGAGATAAGAGAATACCATGAAAAAATGATGATGGTAATTGGACTATATTGATGAAAAAAAATAATAAGAGAGGAAAGAGAAAATATTCAATATTTTGGCACAAGAAAAATCTAGTAGCAATTCTTCATAGGCAACAAACATAATTTGTTTGAGTGCATAATTAATAGATTTGTCAGAAGGTACTTAGATTGTGAAATATTGCAAGTAGACCTTTTCAAGATGGATTAAGATGAATGGGTTCTCCAACAGAGTATGAAAACTTATTGCTCAGTGGCTGGAGAATTTGCTGCATCTAGGTTTGTTTGAGTTTCTGCTTCTTTACTTTCTTCCTTCTCTTGCTCCTTTGGCTGCAGGGGGGGAAAAAGGCAAAATAAAAGAGTGCTTCTAATTCCAATATTGAATTATGTCCTTTACCTAAAAGGCCTGCAAGCAGACAAAACTAAATCAGATGGTCAACAGGAGGCTATGCAGTAGACATGCACGCAAAATGGGAGGAATGTATTATTATGTACAAAACTACTAAGTTGTTGTCCCTGTTTTAGATAGAAGAGAGTTAATTTTCAGCTACAGATGCACCAGGAGCTGGGAGGGAGCACGGCCAGGACAGCAGACCCAAACTGGTCAAAAGGTTATTTCATATCATATGATGTTATGCTCAGTATATATTTGAGGGGAAGAAGAAGGAAGGTGGGGAAGTTTGGAGTGATGGCATTTTGTCTGCTCAAGTAACTGTTACACTTGATAGAGCCCTGGTTTCCTGGACATGGCTGAACACCTGCCTGGCAATGGAAAGTGGTGAATGAACCCCTTGTTTTGCTTTGCTTCTGTGCGTGGCTTTTCATTTACTCATTAAATTGTCTTTATCTCAACTCATGAGTTTTCTCACTTTTACTCTTCTGCTTTTCTTCCCATCCCACTGGAGGAATGAGAGAGTAGCTGTGGGGTGCTTAGTTGCCAGCTGGGGTTAAACCATGACAGTTATGTACTGGTGCAGTTCAGAGAGAATAGCATATGCAACATAGGATGTTTTATAATCAAAGGCAAATACCTTTAGCTGCAGCTCCAGTGCCGGGGTAGAGGAAGAACAATAATTTGTGATGTTAAAAGGACTTGTACATATCAGGATTACCAGTTTATTCTAAGTTTAGTATTAAATGTTTCTTCACTGAAGCATGAAGAGACATTTGGCAAATCCTCAGGATTCAAGTCATGAGAGAAATAACTAAAATGTGGTAGAGCACCAGCATTGGCAGTTATCCAGCTTCTTGATTTTGGATTTCAGTTCTGACAGAACAGTGGCAATGCACCAAGGTTATTTGATGTTCTTTTGGAAAAAAAACAAAAAAAAGCAAATTAAAACTAGTGATGGCAGGTGAAACATGGTGATTTTGAAAATGACTTCCAACAAAGAAAAAGCAGTTCCATTTCTGTCATTAGTTTGGGAACTTTTAACAACATGTGGTCCTCTCACTTTCCTAGTGAGGGCAATGTCATGCTAGTGAGGATAAAAAAGGACTACGCGTGGGAGCTTGCCCAGCTTGAACAGATGTTCCCAGATTCCAGATAACACTATAGCAGAGCTGTGTACTTTTTCCTTATACAGAAGCACTCAGGTTCTTTTTAATAATTTTTTTGGCATGTGCTTGCTGAGCATTGTTGTCCCCTCCACATTCTCCCTTGTCCTTTCCCCCCATTTTTATTTTGGAAAAGCTCAAATTGAGTAGAATTCAATGTTCCATACCCCTTAAAATCAGAAAAATTTCCTCTTAGACTGAAAGTACAGTTTAAGCCTGTTTCTAATGGAGGTCTATATCAAAAACTCATAACAAAAAGCGTACAAGCATTATGAAAATTACATTTTTTGTCCCAATCTGTGTTTAAGCTTAATAGCCAGGGCCAGCCTCTGATTTTTGATTACTTTTGCTTTGCTTAGCTTGTGTCCAGGCCTCTTTGAATGGAAACAACATTTAAGAATAACATCTTCCTTGGGTAAAAAAGTCTCAATCAGAAATTAAAAACTCATTCATCCTTGTGCTGTATTTTTGGGTTCTCTCTGCTCTTCATTTGGTAGAATGGCCCAGTTACACATTTATATGAATCCCAAACCTCATTCCTGGACCTTTCCAGGCATCCCAGCCTAGCAAATCATGGCTAAAGTCTGGAGGAAATGCCACAGGTGGAACATTCAGAACTCGGAATGACTGGTTTCCCTTTAGGTTACGGTTTTCATAAACCAGGCTTGCACAAAACGTGTTCTAGCATCCAATTTAGTCAGGGAGATTAACCAGCAACTACTCTAATGACAGCTTCATTAATAGTTTTTTTTATATGTTTGGGAAACTAAAAATTATTATTTCAATTATATCTGAAAAACTAAAATCAGTAATCTGATACTAGAGTAGTCAGGAGATGTGGATTGCAAGGAGGTGAAATAAATTCAGGTTACCTTCATGATGCTTGGATTCTGTTTTGCTCAGATTCAGACACTGTTTAGAGTGACCTTTACAGATGGAAGCTGCTCCCAGGACTCCAGGGAAGTGCAGAGTCTTGGCTCTCCTCCTGGTTTCAGAAGTGATCATTTAACGGTCTTTTAGGGTCTTCTGAGGAATAAAGTTTATGAAGCCTTATACAGTAATTCCTGCTTTGAACCAGGTAGTTTGGGCTTGAAATAGAGAGTATCTGGATTAGCTACAAAACTACAGGAGGCTGGGACTCTGGGACATTACTATGCATTGTCACCAAGTTTCACCAAGAACTGGGATGGAAAATTGTTACATCAGTCATTATTCCTGAAGTTAAATATTACAAATGTCAATCTGAAGATGTCAAAACCTATCATACTGTAATCTTTCATGAAAATGAAGTATTATGATGTTCCCAATGAAATTCTGAATTAAGTTAAATTAGACCGAATTAAAATAAAATCTTCTTTTTACTTTTCAGAAACTAAACTGAAACAGATTAACCTACATTCTTCCTGGGTCATAATTATCCATAAATATATTTAGTTTAGCAACATGAGATGAAAGTGTAGCAGGTATATCAGTACAATGGATCCAGAGCTATTTGTCTCTTTCCACACCATGTGCCTTTGAGAGAAGATGAACCCTGTTGCCTTTTCCCCTGTGGAGCTCTGCTATGTAGGAGAGACCAGAGAATCACACAGCAGTTCACGAAAGCCAATGAGATGGCTTGAAAATTCAGTGTTTTTTGAACTTATTTAACATAAACTAAACAAAATGTCATAACTGGACCAAAAAAAAAAAAAAGCTGTGAAAATACATGTTTTCTTTTGTTTTTCATGACAAAGTTAAAAATATTTGGCAAAAATCTTCTATATTGTTTTTTTTCTGAGTAGGCATTTCAGAGGAATACTTGTGGCCTTCAGCGCTGTTGCATCACTTTCCTACAGACAAAGCTCTGCCTGTGATGGTGGATATTGCCAAGCTCAGGTACCTCAGAAGAACATGAGACTTATAGGATTTATACTTTCCAGAGGAACAGACTAATAATGAGAACTGGAATATCTGGTTATTGGACTGTTTACTGGAAATGGAGTGTTCTCATTACTGGAAGTAGAGCATTTGGTTAGTGGAGTGCGTATTGCAGTATGAGTTGTAACGATGAGCATGTAGTTTGAAAAAGGATTGGAATTACTCTGTCTGACAGGGACAAAAAATAAATATTCAGTTACAGCTGGCTCAGCATGTTCCACCTCCTAGAAAATATGCAGAGTCTAGTTTTCAAAGGACCCTAAATACATCTGAGAATATTGTTTAGATACTTCAGTGTACTCTCAGGTTTTCAAATGTGAATAGAAATGGCAAACACTGGCTATAAATGCTTGAAAGAAACTTCAGATTTCTGGGCTAAAAATAATGTATTTATCTACTTTTGTGTAGATACATAATCACAGAGAGCTGGCTTATTTTTCTAGATTTTATCTGTGACTATGAAAATCAGGCATGTATTCATTATAGCTGCCACAAAGATATCTGTTGGACTATATACATGCATGAACACTTGATTGATGTATAGGCGTCAAATAATAGTGCTTATAAAATTGGCATGTTCTAACTTGCCTATACCTATCATTTTATTTTTACAGTCATTATTGGAGCAATATTTTTATGATATCATACATATTTTAATAACCTGTCCATATTTCTACTCTTTCTACAAGGAAATTTAATGGGATATATTTTATCAAATTACTTTTAATAAAAACACATACTTTATAAGAGCAATAAAACAAGCATGATACTGCTTTGGAAAACAGCAAAGTTAATACAGATTTTGGGAAAAAGTGAATTAATTCCTAACCAGACAGTAAAACCATGCAGAGAATAGGAGAGTTTATTTTTGTGTGTGAAAATAGCAAAACCCTCCAGTGTTATAGCTAATTCAGATGCAAATTATTTCTCAAACAAGTCCTTATTGCTTCTGCAGAAGCTAGGTGTGCAATTCATATAAATACATGTATATACACTTTCTACTGTTCATAAATCTTTTTTTTCTGCCAGTGTGTTGGATCTGGTACACTAGCCAGAATGAAAATCCTGCCAAATCCTTTTCTAATCAGAGTCAATCAATTTAACTAGTCAACCCACTAACTCAAAAATATAAAATCTCTCTTATAACTTCAGACAAAAATGTATTGATCAGAACAGAGAGGACATATTAATACTGATTTTTTGCTTCTTACAAAGAAAAAAAATATTTTTTTAGTATCAAATTGCGGAAGAACTGTTTGTAAGTGTCACCTGCCATCATGGCTTAAAGTCCACTGAAGTCAGCAGGCTTGTGCCATGTCCTTTCCTTCAATTTTTTGTAGACCTACAAAGGGAAAATAATTGAGCTCTCTTTTTATGTATGTGGTAAACTTATATATTTTTGCAGATGGAAATGAGTCTGGGAATGGTGCTTTCTTGTGCACTGGGTAATTTGTGCCACTATGCAGTCCAGATACTGCTTTACCAGCTCAGTACTGCTCAGGTGTTTTGTGAAAACCAGTGAACCATGCCTACAAGTAGCCACTGGGGCCTGAACTCTGCGATCCGGATACCTCAGAATAGCCATAGTGATAAAGGAAGAACAAAAATTCACTTTTTAATAAATTAAATATTCTAGTATCTGAGAAACTTCAGGAAACAGAGAAATATCAGAATTTCTCATGGAACTCAGCACACTGAATTTCTATATGCATTATAGTAGTATTTAGAATTTTGATTTATATGAAATGAAATGTCAATTAGCAATCTAAATACCAGAACTGTGTCCGATTCTGGGCCCCTCAGTTCAAGAAAGACAGGGAACTTCTGGAGAGAGTCCAGCGTAGGGCAACGAAGATGCTGAAGGGAGTGGAGCATCTCCTGTATGAGGAAAGGCTGAGGGAGCTGGGGCTCTTTAGCTTGGAGAAGAGGAGACTGAGGGGTGACCTCATTAATGTTTACAAATATATAAAGGGTGAGTGTCATGAGGATGGAGCCAGGCTCTTCTCGGTAACAGCCAATGGGGTATTGGGTTCGAACTGGAACACAAGAGGTTCCACTTAAATTTGAGGAGAAACTTCTTCACAGTGAGGGTGACAGAGCACTGGAACAGGCTGCCCGGGAGAGTCGTGGAATCTCCTACTCTGGAGACATTCAAAACCTGCCTGGACACACTCCTGTGCAACCTCATCTAAGTGTTCCTGCTCCAGCAGGGGGATTGGACTGGATGATCTTTTGAGGTCCCTTTCAATCCCTAACATTCTGTGATTCTGTGATTCCATAAACCATGACTGTTTTGACCCTCTTTCTAGTGTTTCAGACAAAGTGCTGTGGTCCATATCTTTGGTGTTAGAATTAATATGTAAACATACCTGTGTTCCTCTGCAATCATTGTAACACCTTATTTTGTTTGTTTTGTTTTCCATAAAAAACCCCACAAGCAAGCAAACAAACAAACAGAAACACACTAACATTCAAAACCTCCATTTTACAGGTTTTTATTTTTGATTAAATAGTGAGAACAGGAAATTTCAGAAGCAGCTGAAAGAGATCTCCAGAGTGCTTCCTGGATCCAGCTCTGCTGGCTCAATGAGTCTATGGCAATGCTCCTGGAAATGGCATTAGCATGAAAAAACTCTATAAAATCTGTTTTTATGGTCCAACTTTCTTTATAGAAAATAAGTCTTTCTTTATGTATCTGTTGAAGTCACTAACAAGCTGAACTGGCACCAGAAGTGGGGCTAAAGAAATAAGACTGAAAATTGAGATAAAAGTTTATTTGAACTTCTGGATGGCTTTCCTACGACCACATCTACTTCTTACATAGCAATTTTGGAATAGCTCATCTTTGCAACGATCAACACAGATGTCCATTCCTTCTGCTCAAGCTGCAAAGAGAAATGTACTAATTACATAAGATTAGACTATCCACAGGACTGAGTATCTTTTAGTCCATGAGCCATATAAAACCTATTGAAACAGATCTTAAACTTTGCAGGCCCTTCCCTGCCTTCTTCAGAGGTTTTTGGTACTAGAGTGGTTTACATTTTTTGTTGCTTGCATGTTTGATCTGTTGACTGAACTTGCACATATAAATGGACCCCATGAAAGCCTGAGGGTACCTTCACAGCGATTATTTTACCTGGATTAGCTGAAAGTTTGTTTCTGTTTTTCTCCCATATGAGCTTTTCTTCATGTGAACTGCCAAATTTTCAGAGATATTGACTCCTGTGGTTTCCAGACTTCAGCTGGACCCTGGATGCCCAGCAGCTCTGCAAAGCAGACCTTGAAGTTCTAGGGATATTATCAAAATTCCCATGAAGTGAGCAGGATCTGAAAGGGACCTGCAGTCAGCCTTTGATTAGTTTGCCTTTCCATGGCAAAGGTTTTGCTGCCATGCTGTTTTGCCACTGCAAGCACATTCATGAAAATAATCCTTAATTTGAGCATGGCTGTTTTTTGAACTGAAGGTTGCTCAGGCATGTAAAGCTTCTCCCATCTAAACCTTTGGTCATCATTAAATAAGTAGCTTTGTATACTGTTCTGAGGACCACAGGAGTTCAGCATCAGGAAAGAAATCTCCCACAAGGGTATGTTCCCTTCACTCCTTCAGACAATGTAGGCTGCATTGTGCTCCTTATCTCAAATAGCAGTGATGTTTACAGTTCAAATATGATTTCTGGCAGCATGGCTACCCAGCAGCTTAAGGGGAAAACACACTGAAAAGCATGTCAAGGAGGATTTAACAGCTGTATTTTTTAAAAGTTACAGAAAAAAAAAGTATGAAGAGGTTATTTTACACATCTCCCATTCCTTCTGCCCTTGCTGACAGCAGTTTGTAACTTAGGCAGCTGTGTAGAGCTTCACCTGTTGTTCATCACAGAACTAAGGACTTTGAAGAGATTTGGTTGACTGCTTAGCTTCCTGTCTGTTGAGATATGAGGCTTTCTTCTCTCTTCTATTGAAAAAAAAGTTTAGATAAATTATTTGAGATATATTAGTTAACTAACTACTCTACAGCTCTTAATTCTCTTTAAAATTAATACACAAGCACTTGCAGAAACTGATCTATGTATCTAGTACCTGTGGAAGGAATTGAGGGAAAATTTGGATCCTAGTTGAAGGCTCATTTAATTGAGTCGATGGCACTAATGTGGGCTGAATCTGTTTAGATCTGTAGATGAAGAGAGGCCTGGCCTGCAGGTACCTGTTTCTCAGAGAAGAAATGGCAACCCTCAATTATTAACCTTATTTTCCTGTGCAATACAAGGAGAGTTATAGGCCTCAAATGTGCTTTGTGACTACCAAACCAGTTTTGTGTTCGGCTTTATGCTTCAGTAAAGTACTAACTAAGTCACTAGATAGGAAATGTCAGAGATAGAGAGCTACATTTGAAATTCCATCCCTTTCCCATTCTTCACATTCACCAACAGCCTTGAATTAAGTACCTATGTGACATGTGGATTTGCAGTTTAGAGCTGTCTCATCTATAATTCTCTGACTTTTTCTCAGTGATAAACAATATATTGAAAGGACATCATCTTCAAAATGCAAGCAGTTTAAATTGATCACTCTGACTAAGCATTTAACCTGTGTGAGGGCCTTATAAAGAAGTTTTCCATCTGGAGAAATGTTAGGCCATTCAGTCTAGTAGGCAGCCTATAACAGATGAGGAAAAAACTCAGCTGACTGACTTAGCTGGCAGTGGACATAGCTCATAATTCACCCAAAGAGGAAGAAAAGAAATCAGGAATTGCTTATGAGTTCTATTAACTTTTTCGGAGAAATATATCATCAGCTGAAATATATATTTTTATTTTATCATTCCAAAAAGGGGGTTTCTCCTTGTGTTTTCCCCAAAAGAAGTGGTCAGAAGGATTTCCTGGCCTTTAAGACAATTTTGAATATATATATATATACTTTTTAAAGTATATATATATATTTATATATATACTTTTTAAAGTATTAATTTACTGAACTAATTTAGAACTTAGACTAGACAACCTTTAAAGGTCCCTTCCAAACCAAACTGTTCTATGATTCTGTGAAAAGGGAAATTGATTCAAGCCAAGCAGAAATGAATCTAAGTCATCCCAGTGTGATCAAATAGGTTCAATTTTATATCTGTCAGTCTAGAATTTGCTCCCCTTAAAGAAACTTATAAGCCTGGTTCATGTTTCCCAGGATTTAGGAACAGTAGGGAGGGAAAAAATTATTGGATGTTTCACAGTTCATTGATTCTTATGTTTTAGTCTTATTTTTGTGACTTAGGCCTGACCCAAGGCAATTTTATACCTGTTCTGTGAATAGATAAGTACCTGTCTACTTATCTGCAAATTCTCATCACTCAAGCTTGTAGCTGATGAGACAGGGAGAATTGAAAGAACTTGTATGGCATTTTAAATAAGCTAAGTCACTATGGGACATGAAGCTACTGAGGGAAAACAGAAAACCAAGGACATAAATTTTTAGACCAGAGGGATTCTCTGCCCCTCTGGATAGTTCCTTTTTTTCTTTTTTTTTTAAACTTAGTCATTATACTACAGGTATTGAAAAAAAAAAAAACAACAAAAAAACAAAAAATAAACAACAAAAATAATAGGTGCAGAGAATCACCCATGACCCCAAAAGCAGGATCAGCTGAGACTCCTAACAGACTTGTATCCAACTGAATCTTATAAACTTTTAATGGCAAAGCTTCCATGACATTCCTGGGTAAATTAGGTATCCTACCTGTGGTGAAGAATATGTGCTTCAAAGCCAATAAATAGGCCTCAAATCCAAGAAGTATAAGATAGAATTTTCCCAGAAAAAAACATTGATATGTCTTCTGAGGGATTACATTGGTTAGATACACAATCAATAAGGGTAATAGTTTTACAGAAAAGTAACACTACTGAAGATTTTTCTTTAAACTTCTACCTTTCTGGAAGTATTAAGGTGTCATTCACACTGAACACAGAACAGGAGGAGCTTTCTTTTTTAAGGCCCATGCTGAAAACATCCTTTCTGAAGGTTAAATTGCATGGAATTCACCCTAGTGCCAAGTTCACCATGCCAAGGGTTTCATCTATATTGTATTGTTCTGCCTTCTTCCAGTGCAATTGAATTTCTGGAAATCTGATGCCCTCAGAGGTGGAAGGATAACACCTCCCTTGCTCCATCTTTAACTTCAAAATACCATACTCTGGCTCTTACAATTTTAATGAAGCTTTTGATTAATAATAAATAATAGAAAAAATAAATATCTTTATCCTGTTGAACGGTCTGTATCCTACACTTGCACTCAGAAGAATTTATTCTGGCTGCCAAATTGGTCTGAAGAGAGAAACCAGATTAATCTGTGCCAGAGCTTCCATTTTAACCCTTACAGGTCTTTAAGCTGTCTTGTTACATCCAAGGTAGCACACCACCCATGCATTCCACTCAAAACTGACATGAAAGAGAGAAGCTCAGATGATTACAGGAACATTTTTGTCTTGTTTTGCTTTGGTTGTGAGTTTGTTTTTCCCAAGCAATCATAGGAGTCCCTGTTTTACTGACATAATTTCTTTGTTTTCCTATGCATCTTAACTGTTGACCTCTTGGATGAAGCATTCTAGCTCTGGAGTTCCAAGGCCACACAGAAGAATGGAGCCTCCAACAGTCGCATTTTCTTTCTCACTTTTCCTGGAATATCTCTTAGATCCCAGAATGGGCAATCTAACATTTCTGTCAACTCTGGTCCAGGCACTGCAAAGGGGTCAAAGAGATTGTCTTCTTTCTGAGGGCCACTAGTGATGAAACTAGGATCGAACCTGATGCTGAAACCATATTGTTCAGTTCCCAAACCTTCTAAGCCCAGAGGATTTTAACTGAATTAAAATTCTCCATCCTTTCTATTACTGTGTGAAACATGACACTGTAATTAGCTTTACTGAATTCAAAGCACAGAGTTAGGCAATGAAATTCAGAATTCCATTGTTTAACTGGAAGATACCCTGTCAAAATATGTTCAAACAAATTACAAGGTACATGTGACAAATATTAATATATCCATTTAATACATCCAAATGAGTAAATTAAGGTGTGGAGAAATTAAGATCAGCTTTGACTGTAACAGCTGATGCTTCACCATATTTTCCTTTCAGGATTACTTCATGGTGTTCATGGCCACCTTTCCCCCCCGCCATCACTCCTGCTTTAGGTGGAATATGGTTGCCTGATTTACAGAATGAATTCTAAAATAAACCAGAAGTAACTGGGTCCATAGGAACTGGTGTAGTGAAGCTGGAAGACCATTTTCTATGTGAGTTGACATGGGCTGCTCAGAGGACTGTTGTCCTACTAGAGTACAAAATGCATTCATAGAATTGTTGGAGAACAGGAAAACATATAGTATGTTTCTTAACAAAATCTGAATTTCATGTCAAGATTCGCACTGTTGCTTTTTTTTATTTTTATTTTTAATGTTCCATGAACAAATAAGCAGTCATATTTCTATTAATTCAGAGATTTGAACATCATCTCTTAGTCTTATTTGCCTACCAAATAGCTCACTTTTTCCCTGTTCTTCTGCAACTCTTTCTGTTCAAAGCAACGGGAGCAAGGCTTACTTTTTTGAAGGGATGTTTTTGTAAGGCAACACAGAGAAGACAAACTTTGATCCACAGAACTCATATGAGGCTGGACTGAGCTTAAACCTTTCAATTTTTTGGTCTAATAGTTATTCCTACTTGCAATTAAGTTAGATGTCAGAAATGAAACATTACTTTGAAGATGAGGAGATGGATTACCGATAGTTGGCTTTCTGTGTTTACTCTGTTCATAAGCACTGACATTTAAGCTGGTTTTATTTCTTGACTTGCTCTAGCATTTTTCAAAATCAGAAAAACAATGTAATATATTGTTTTGCTTAGCTGTTCATCTATGGCTGCTTTTCTGGCTGCTGTAAAGAGTCAGCAGGGTTTTAATCCATAAAAGATTTAGAGGAATGTTCTTAACATTTTCTAGTTTTCTTGGCCACTCTTTACCAAGGGAATATATCTTTAAAGAAGGCATAGGGTTTTAGCTTTTTCTGTTCTTCTCTGAATTTGATTGATACTGTTGAAACTTCACCAAAGTAAAAGGAACTCAGTGCTCAGCTAAACCACCTGAGGAGCTGACCTGAACACCAGTAATTGGTTATTTTTGGCATACATCTTAACTATGAAATTGTGTGAGGTGAAAGAGGGAGAACAAATCCCATTTTATTTTTATATGCTGGATTGATGCAGCAAGGCGAAAAGCACAGCTATCCTTCTATGAGAGGTCAGAGAAGTGTTATATACCCTATACAGAATAGCTGTAAAAATGTTAAAATTATTTGGCTGACTTGTAAAAGTGTAGACTGTTTCCTGTCCTGCGTTTACTAAACCATGTGCATTTGCACTATGTGAGTGTAAAGTGTTGTAAGCCAAGAAGCTGGGTTATACGTATCTCCATGCTCTATTCCTGAGATGGAACAAAGGACAGCTGTGTTTCCTAGTTTATCCCTTTTTTCTTTTCTGGGAGAATGTCACACCAATTTATATGGTTGCTGTAGTATACTGCAGTTAATGTGAGTGTGCTGTTGTTAGTATGGAAATGGATTTTGTTGTCTTCCCTGTGCTGAGTTTCATGACTTGTTGTGATTGTGGACTTTCCCTCTTCTCGGAGTCTTGCTCTGCTGTACAAGATGTGCCCTTCATTGTGCACTTTTTCTGATTGAACATAAGGTGCTTCTTCATAAGTCCACTACTACATAGGAGCATGATTCCTTTCCATTTCTGATGTTAGTGAAGCTTATGGTGATCCTTGCCAGGAGAAGCAAGAGGACAGTCAAAGTCACTAGTGATCATGTTTTACTTGTGGAAGAGACATGGCTTTTAAATGGGCCATGCTATGTGCTGTGACTGTTTGGCTTTTGGCTAAGAGAAAGAACATTTCATATAAATGAAGCATTAAGAAGAAAAATGAAGAGACTTGATGCTTAACATTGATACATGCTTTCCCCATCCAGTGATACAGGCTGTGAATTTATGTGTGTTGTAGTTTAATCTGGCAGGTTAAACTCACAATGATGTTATCTTTATGTGCCTAGAGTAAAGTTAGAAAGAGAGAGAAAAGAGAGATAGATCAAGATACTGGAATAAAGGTAAGATTTTACCACTCCAAGGGCCTGTTGATCCAGTGGGATTTCAATAATTCCCAAGGTCATGGGCTTCCTTAATAGTGTTCCAAGTGAGAAGTTTTTTACACGTCAGTTCATTTGCACGTGAGATAGGAGAGAGTGGCTCATCTCTTCGCTCTGATTGCTCCTGATATTAATTAAGGAGATTGTTCCAGAAATTAGTTGGAGGTCCCAGAAATTAGTTGGTGGTCCTCTAGGAATAGCTGGTGATTTGTGTTTTCCCGTGCTTGGTCAGTGGTCACTGATGACCCTGCTTTTGTTCAGGCCCAACTAATGAGTCCTCAAGGAAGAGACCATTAACAAGGCCTTTGTTTTGCAAAGAATAGGGAGGCCTCAAGGAGGAAGAGACACTCTTAATGCCTTTATCTCAAAGACTGATGTAAGAAAAACAAGCGATCAGGCCCAGTCAACATGGGTTTATGAAAGGCAGGTCCTGTTTGACTAAACTGATCTCCTTCTATGAAAAGATGACCCTCCTAGTAGATGAGGGAAAGGCTGTGGATGTTGTGTACTTAGACTTCAGTAAAGCCTTTGACACAATATCCCACAGCATTAACCTGGAGCAGCTGGCAGCTCGTGGCCTGGATTGGTGGACTCTGCGATGGATAAAGAACTGGATGGAGGGATGGGCCCAAAGAGTTGTGGTGAATGGAGCCAAAACCAGTTGGCGACTGGTCACGAGTGGTGTTCTCCAGGGCTCAGTACTGGGGCCAGTTCTGTTTAATCTCTTTATCAAGATCTGGATGAGGGGATTGAGTGCACTTTCAGCAAGTTTGCAGATGACAACAAATTGCATGGGAATGTTGACCTGCTGGATGGTAGAAAGGCCATACAGAGGGATCTAGACCAGCTGGGTCAGTGGTCTGAGGCCAGTGTTTGTAAGTGGTTTATCTTGTTGCTGGCTTTGCTGTCTTCCATTTCTCAAGCAGCAGCTCACTGTAATAAGAGGATAATGCCCAGTTTGCATATTCTACTAGTGTGAAAAATATCTGCATAACAAATTGTATAAACATATGATAAATAAAGCAAACTCTTTAAATAATACATGCAGAGACTAAAAAGCCCTGCTTATTGGGAATTTGTCACTTGGGTAAATAATGCATGTTTTATAACTTCCAGTGAATGTTGTTGGTATTTTTCTGAGAAGACCATGGGGACTAAGTACAGAATACTACCTTTGAATGACATTCAGAAAATGGCACAAACAGAAAATACCATAAAGGTGGCAGGGGGGGTTTTGCATGGAAACTGACATTGTCTCTAACTTGCTTCATTGAAAAAGTGAATTATTCTGAAATGTTACATTAAAGATAGGATAGCACTACAAACAATGCAGTTTGTCAGTTTTGCTAATCTTAATGGAAGGTTAGCAAATGCTTTTGTACTTAAGTTGTATAATTAAGAAAAAAATGCAACCCATTTAATAGTGTATAAACTGTCAGTGCTATTTATTGGAATAGACAGTGAAACTCCTTAAGTGAAAACCGATCCAGCTTGTTAATTTGATTATTCTGACATTTAAGAACAGCTTAAAGGACAGTGGTTTAAGCACTAGTTTACTGTGGAAACTTGACTGAGTCTTGTATTTTCTTTGTCTGGGGCTCCATTTCTAAAGCTGGAATCACTGCAGCTTTATGGATGGATATGAACATTGGTAGGGATGAGGGAAAATGTGCTCATGGTCTGATCCATGCTTTGGGAGGGCTTGGTCCCAAAGCTGTTGATGGTGATGCTGAATTAGCTGGACCAATTTCTGAGCAACTGTGGTAGGTGAAAACGTCTTTCTCTGCATGTCAATTTAAGGAAACCTATGAGCAGGTGACTGCTGTAACTCTGGAGTAATTTTTGGGCTGTATCTAATGTGATGTTGATATAAAGAGGTATAATTGAATATACGTACAGCACTACTGGTAATGGTTGTGGCAACAGACCTCTGAGATGAAGGGCTGTGGTCAGCTGTACAATCATAATGGTTGTTAACAGGAGAGAGCAGCAGTGCCCAAAGTGTCAGCTGAAGTGGAAGAAAATCTATTCTATGTGTCTCAGCAGCAAGCTACAATACATGAAAACTTTGTGCTGCTGGTCCACTAACATTAGAGGAAACTATATGGGAAACTACAAGGTGTGGAGGGTAAATGAGTATACCCTGGCAAAAGCAGCACCTGTTAAACCACAACATCAAGACAGAAGTAGTCATCATGGTTTAAAAAGGTAGACCACCAGCACAATATGCAAGATAAAAGGAAATACTACCCTAAAGAATATCCTAGCATAATGAGGAAACTGAGGCAGAAGGTTGGAGTAGGGAATTGCCTTCTGTTTTCTCTATGAAGACTCTAGTGCAAATTCTAATATATGTTATTACTGTTACCTACTGAAGGAACTCATCAGTGAACTAAAAAGCATTTTAAGCTGTCTTGCAGGACTGGTGCATGTGAGCTTCATTTTCATGACGGTTATGGACAGAAAGCCTGGCAAATAAGCTTGTGTGAACCAGGAGGAACACAGCCACAGCTTAGTGAGACCCAGGAGGCTCTGGTAATGTGAGCTGAGGAGGTAGGAGCTGCCTTGCAAACGCAGCAATGGAAAACTGGGCAGGCCATTTCTTCCTACCCCTAACCCAAGAGCTACCTTCCCTGTGAAAGAGGCTGCTACAGACAGGTAACTGAGAAATGCCATCAAAGTAAGAGATGATCTTTTCTTCTGGTTTCTGTTCCAAATATAGGTTACTACTTTGGGTTTCCTAGACCAGACAGCACGTGTCTCTTCTTTGTTTCTAATTACTTATCTCATAATAGAGAACACAGTTTTAAAGTGTATCTTTTCCAGCTAAAAAATAATATTTCGTAAATCTTGCCTGAATATTTCTAAAGTTCCTAGAAAACTACTGCAGGTTGTGATTTAAATGCTGTTCCACATCAAATCTCCTCACTCGTGACTCTTATTCTTTTCAAAACATCTTCTATTTCAGTTGCTTAACATCTCAACTCAGGATGTCAAAAGTTTTCCAGACAGTTGTGAAAGACACTTTTTTCAAGGGTAAAGATCTGTGTTTCCCAACTTGGACCACTGCATAATGTAAGTTTCTGTAATATTCTTCCAACATGCATTAATCTTGTGTGTGGGATACACCTTTGAAGACTGGTAACCACGGCAGTGACACAAGTCAAATCTAACTGTAGAAAAAATGCAGTAATGGGTATAATCATGAGAACAAGATAAAAGTTTTGAAAACCCCCCAAATAATCTGAGTTTGTATTTCTTACCTTTTGTTAAGATCATGTTACATACATTGGTTTTAGATACCTTAACAGTCATGAAACCCAGTGGGTAGCCAGCTGATGAATCCTGTGCAGTGGCTCATTCAGATTACTGTTTTTCTGTCACTCACCTTCTGTCTCTCCTTTTTTTTTTTTTTTTTAATTTTCTAAAAAAAATTAGTGAATTTTGTGAATGGTGGATGATCTAGTGTGCGATTCCTCTTTACTATTAATACATACATTGATCTTTCCTTCTGTTTATTTTTGTTTTTCTTTTTATTAAATACTGTCATGACTGTAAATAAACTCTCACTCTGAAAGAGTATCTGAGCATCTCATGGCTGTTGGCCAACTTCTCACAGCAACCTTATGAGAAATTAAAGCATTGAGATTCCATATCCTAGACTGGAAAGCTGAGGTTTGGGTGTGATGACTAATCCACATGAAAATCTGGGGAAGACAGAAAGCTGTCTCCCGTAAACCTCTGTGTATTAACCACGAATAATAAACCGTCAAAAAAGAGATTGTCAATGACATAAATTGTTTTATTCAACTGATTAGGAATATAATATTTTGTTGCTGTTCACAACTTTAGCATGTACAGCACGAGGGCTGGAATGCACCCTTTGGTTTGAATTACAAAAAATTAGAAACCTGGTTGTACTAATACGTCTTGGTAGTTTCTGAAACATGCAGATTTGGTTTACAAAAAAACTAGAGGTGGCTCTTTCTCATGGCATGTTTAGTTCTTTAACCTAAAGTATGTTTTTGATAAGTGGATATAAGCTACAGCTGTGAACATGAGGAATATGAGCTGTGAATATTCGTCTCAGATTACAGACAGAAAAGAGTGCAATTGTCTGTAGAAGAAATTTCTTTGTGACTGTAACAACATTATTTGAATACCTCTGGGCTGCTGTTCAGCTGAAGTCTGTATGGAGGATTTCAGCTCTATAAACTGACACAGACCTATGTGGCACACTATTAATCAGGAAGATATTGTACAAATTCTCAGAAAGAAAACCGTTTACAATGGCTGAACCAAATTATATTGGTTCTGCAAATTTGAGAGGTTGTTCTTCATCATTCTGTACTGGCAGGATGGTTTGGTAACATCCTCAGGCAGAGCTATATTGGCAATTCTTGTCTGTGTACAAACACTCTTGATTCTGCTGACATCTCTGTTTGACCATTCTTAGGAGTTGGGGTATTTTTTGTTTGTGGTTTTGTTTGTTTGTTTTGTGTTTTTTTTTTGTTGTTGTTGTTGTTTTGTTTTTTTTTTTTTTTTTTTTTTTGTTTGGCTTGGTTTGGTTTGGTTTGGTTTTGTTTTCTTTGGAGATAGCTATTGGTCAATGTGAGTCATATCCTGTGTTGAAATTCAAGGAAAATCTAAAAAGACGACTCTGTTTCTGATTTAATTCCAGCAGCTTCACCATTTTCCTTCATTGAATCTCCTGCAGGATCCACTTCTACCACCTTTGCTTTTAAGGACTCTAAACGTTATGAGGATACTTGATTCAAAAAGCCACCACTAGTTAACCAGTACTACCTGATCACGTAATTTCTGCCTTAGCAGTGGGAAAAAGGGTCATCGTTAATAATACTGACACCATAAATAGTATCCTTAATTAATTGCCTGCCTTTTGGTAACCTTATAATGGCCATCTCCTGCTTCTTTAGGGATGATAGCACCAGCAGCACAGTGAAGGAAGTGTTGAGGCTTCGCTCATGTTCATCCCATCTTGGAGTGCTGAGCCAAGTGCAGTCCGTGAGTGTGACTTGCATTTGGAGAAGACAGCAGGATGTGGGAACTCCAGGACCCTTGACTTTCTCTCTAACAAAACATTGATTTAGTGTGGCTACCTTGGTTATGCCAGAAGAAAATGATTGAGAAAAAGAACAACAAAAAAAATTAACTTCTGATGCTGCAGTGTTTTAGTGGAAAATCAGATGCTAAATGAAAGATTTTATTTTATCAGCATGGTTAAGATTTTGCTCCGTGACATCACATACTACCTTGTGAAAATAAAAGTCATGGATGACATTTCAGCATTATCAGGAATGTGACCTGTGAAGAGCTTGTGGGAGATGGGTTTAGAGAGCTCCACTTTCCAATGTGCAAAGTTAAATGTGGCCACAACTGTACATGTAGCAGCATTAAGATGTTCTTGTTTCTCAGTACAGTTTCCCAAGTTTTCCCTCCCACTTTTTGTCTCTGAAAGAAAGTATAAAATGCACCTTCCTCCCTTTTCAGTATCTTTTTTTTTTTCTTTTTTTTTTTTTTTTTTTTCCCCTGGAGAAGCATCAGATTGATTACTATCTGGCCTACAACACTGTTTCCTTCTCCTGTTGTCTGACAAAGATTATTTAATATTTTTGTTTGGTGTCAACTTTTGTCAGGATGGGAATCTCACTCTGGATTTTTGTTGTTTTTGCTGTTTATTTTGTGTTCATCTGAGGTTTATCTGCTGGCATAGCTCAACAATGCTATTTTTAAAATAGCAAAGGCAGTTCCAGAAAGCTAAACAAAACAAAATGGCACTAAAACAGAGCCAAAATCAAAATAAACATATTTTTTCTGTGTGGGCAGTGCATGTAAGCTCCCTTTCTTCCTAAAAAATTTATGTTTGCTACTTTGCCTTTAGCAGTGTTTATTGCAGGGATCGCCATGGCTATAACAGGCAAGGGAACCACAGTAATTTTGTGTTCTCACTACTTTGTGTTTGAGAGACCGCCTTCTATTATACATCCTTTCTAGAGCTGGAACGAGCTGTTTTTGGGGTGGCGGAGTGTCCAGAAAGAGGCCAGTGAAGTGCTGGAAGAAGCACTTTCAGGTGACTTGGATCAGAAAAACACTCTTACTGTAGCTTTTTAGAAGTCTTCTCTTTTTGTAACTGCTGAAACTCTTTGGGCCTCTTACAAAAGACATAGGAACTGCTGGCTGCAATAAAGTAACCAAAGGCAAGAGATGCAGCAGGAGCACATTTCTGGAGTTCAAATTACAGGATTGTTTGCCCTACAGCACTTCATATCCAGGCCACAGTGATTTTTCTCCTGGGGTTTCATAGCAATCAACAAGCATTTGTGGCCTGCAGGTAGAAAACAAAGCATCTCCCCTCCAAGATGTGCATGGCTTTTTCAGGAACATGCAGAGAAACCAGTTCTCAGTGAGGGCTGGAGGGGCTGCCCCATCCTGCAGCTCCTGGGTGAGTCTAGCTGCAGTGCTCGGAGATGCACACCATTCCGCTGCAGCTCAGCAGTCAATGTGCATGTTTTTTCTGTTGGGAAGGCAAATATTCTTCCTGCTCAGAGGTGGGAACCCCTCCAGCAGGATGAAAAGGAGCCAGACCCCAGCGTCACAGCCACTTCAGTCTAAAAGCACCTTCAGATCCATCCATGTGCCCCTAGGGCCCAAAGGTGAAGTGACAGAAAGCATAAAGTTGCTGAGACAAGAAAGAAATGTTCAAATCTTGTTTGATTTCAGAGAATAATTGTTTCTCAGTGCTCCTCAAAAGAAGTGGGTGTTGAGCTGCACGTAATAATTGGGGCCTATGAGACAGACAAAAGTGAATGAAAACGTTTACTGTGACATCTAAATAGATGTAAATTGGCATCTCAGATGATTTAATGCTATTTCCAAAGAGTTGTCACTGTTCCAGCAAAGAATTAAATAGTGCTTTAATTAGCAAAGCATTCCCACAGAAGAACTGCCATCTTACAGCAGACTGAAAAACTTTAGAAATTTTGTGAGCTCTTCCACCTGTTTTGTTTTTTTTTTCTTTTTTCTCAGATGATATCCATCCAAGAAAGTATCTTGGTATCATTTTCCTTTAAGGAAAAATGAAGTTTCTGTTGGTCCACAAAAGCCAGTTTGACCTGTAGAAGGAGCTAAAGATGAATATGATTTCATGAAATGCTTCTTGAAACATCTGTCCAAAAAATCACATTAAAAAAAAAAGGAAAAATTACTGAATTCTGGGACACTACTGAAAAGAGAGTAATGAGGAATGAGAAAGCAGTACATTTTAGAGGGTTTGAAAGAGAGAATCTATTCCATCAAAATCTCTTCTAACTTTGCTGTTTCCATATGATGGAGGGGGTGACTTATGGAAGAGATGAGACGGAGGACATTAGCACACAAACCAAAGACAGCTGGGAAGTCAGATCCACTTTTAAAAAGTGTTCCTATGGTTGGAAGAGTGACTCTCCACAAATGACATGGGCAGCTCCACATTTATGCTCTCTCACCATCTGTCATTGAAAATTTCATTCTTTTTTACAGGTCAAAGGCTTCCTTTCCAGACCTGCAAATTCCACTGAAAAATTGAGATGTTATCTCTGTGTAGCTTATTGCTACAGTTGTATTTCTTCCTGTTAGCTCATACCGGGCAATTATGCTGATGAAATGTTGAAACAGAATCTTTCTTCTTGACTTCTATCTGTGGAACAGTTTGAGTAGCTGTAATATAAGAGTTTTTGTTAGAAATGTTACTATGACTGATACAGACCACTTGCATCCTGGATTTCCCAGGATGTTTATACCTTTGCCTAACTCCATGTTCTTTGTACAACACAGTCTATTTCTATATGGAAAAAAGTCCTTGAAGACAGGAAACAGTTGGAGGGAATTACATGAGTTTCTAAGTTACTGCAATTATAAATCTGAGTGTAGAATCTAGAGGGTAGGAAGGTGTCCTGGAAGACTTAAATACTGTACATCATGAGGACACAATAAAAAAAATAAATATACGAAAGTGAATTGTGCCAAGTGTACATTTACCAATACTGGTACCCATTAAGTGACTCATGCTCTTTCACTGTTCTCTTCAACATTATTTGGTGGGCCTGGCTCTCCATTTGAACTGTTTCATGAGTATCCAGATGGCCTCATCCTCATGTGCCTTCACTTAAAAGATAGCCTAATTATGAAGCCAAAATATCCTGAAATGTTCTTGAGAAGATATCGCCAGCATCTGTATATGTTTTGAAGCAGAAATGCAAATCTATTTACTCCTTTATGCAAGTTACTAGTAAGGAAAAAAATAGCACAAATATAAAAGTATTTATTCAATGAAAAGATAAATTATTGTGAGCAAAACAAAACGTGGTGCTACATTTATAAATACTGTTGACTCTTACAGAAGTGGCTGCTGGCTATAATGAAGTCTTGAGTATAAGGTCAGTGCTGTGCATTTGAGGAGTCTGTACAGCATGTGTTCTATTTCAAGACTCTGCAGTGCCAAGGAGGTTCAAGTACTTCAGATTTCCTATCCTAGCACATTCTTTGCCAGGTTTTAAATCACAATAAGCTTTGATTCAAATAACTTTAACTGCTGAACTCTGGATAACTGATCTTATGTCTTACTATACTTAGAGGTCACTAATTAAAGCAGACTTGAAATAGCAAACGCTATTACAAAACATTTTTGCTATCTTTCTGAAAAGAAAATTCATCAAAGATTTCTGTGTGTTTTCTGTTTTGTGGGTGTCTTTTTTTTTTTTAATTTTTAATTTTGTTTTTCCAGAGGGTGGGCAGGTAAGGTCTATTTCATTGTAAGAATGAGTTGGAGGGAAGAAGGGAGAGAGGAGGCTGTTACTGTAAACATCCCTGCCCAGTTTCAGATATGGAAAAGCATTCAGCACCCATCAATTTAATTTAACACTGAATGCTGTCAAAATTACTTCTTCAGGAACTAAGAGGTGGTGAACTCTCCTGAAAAATCTCATCTTTAGAGAGCAGTTTGCTTGTCAGTGCTTGAACAGCACTTGTTGTTAACATGCATACTTGAAGCCTCCAGCTCCAAACTCTCTGTCTTTTCAGAAGCATCACTTTGTGTGTGACTTTCCTGTAACCTCATTCAGCATTCTTCAGTGCATATTTGACATCACTCATATTTCATTTCGACAAGCTCCCTAAATTCTAATACAGACTACTTTTAAAAAATGTCCTTTTGTGTGATGGTTATCGAGTTTGGGAATCATCATTAACGTACTGTAACTTAATTCATTAAAGTGAATAATACATACTTTTTCTGGTAAATGACAGTGAAATATGTAGTCTTTTTCCAGGTATTAGTATTTCTCTGATGGCAATATATCTTTTGTTACATGTCGCCTTTATATTCTTATTTATTTTCATTGGAAATCAATCCTACTGCACATGCTTGCTTTACACTATGCAGTCCTCATCTGCCTGGGTTACACTGGAATCTCTTCCCTCAGATTTTCATTTTAAGCTCTCTCAGAATCAAATTGGCACAAATAAGTTTCACTGGGTGCTGCCCGACAGTGACAAATATAAATACAGAGTAAATAGAGGCAATACCCGTATTGCAAAATATTTCCAAGGTTACGATGTGCGTTATGATATATATATATATATATATTTTTTTTTTTCTTTTTTTTTTTTCTCCTATATCATGACCTTCATGTTGCAAGAAAGGTTTTAAATATTTCCCCAGTCTGGTCTGCGTTTTGTGCCGTGTTCTGGAGGCCAAATACTTTTTCATTCTAATTACTTGCACAGCAGCAGTACAGAGAGATAGATACTCAAGTGCTCAACATCAAGTACATGAGCGATTCCATTTTATGCTTGTATTTTAACCTGTCTTCTTTTGTGTCTTGCTGAGATTTTGACACATCCTGTTGTTTGTGTTGTGCTAACTGTAGCCACTGTAGCTAGTTTTCGTTAATAACAGCATTAACTTGAGATCAGTATGTCAGTAAGGCTGACTTCCCACTGCCAATCAACACCCGACATATTAAAAATGTTGGCAAGGAAAATACGAGTGGAAGACATTCTGATATAGGAAACTTTATATCATGTGCAGTTAGAAAGAAATTCATCCAACAATGATACAGAGAAGTATGGCACTGACTGAGAACTTCATACACCACAGTATAACTAAATGCAGACACTCCCTGCAGGTGGTGTCTACCCCAGGAAGGGGAAGGGAAACAGAGCACTGTGAAGGGCTGAACTGGGTTAGTGAGATGGAGAGAAAGACAAACCAGTAGCTCTTGCAACAGGGGCAGGAGGAATGGACACAGTAACTGTGGCTTCCTGCAGGAAAGGGGATGAGGGCTTTCCCTCTTCTCCAGCTGTAAGTAGCACTAGGCAAGACTTGGACCTGCTCTTGGCAGATCCAAGCCTGCCCTTTGATGCACAAGGGCAAAGTAGGGAGCACATCGCTGACTGTTCTACCACCAGCTATTAAAAACTTCTGTTTTTTTCTCCCCTAGTTCTACTACAATGAACTCATGCACTGCACTTTTGAAATACACAAACTGCATAACTAAAGCATGCCTGTGTAACTACAGTGACTTGTATCAGCTCTGAGCCCTTCATAGTTTACTTCTGGGTCTCTAGAGCTGCTGCTAGAATTGCTGCTAAATCCAACAGAAACCAGTCTTTGATGTATATTACATTTGTGGTTACTATATATATTTTTTTTTATTCTAGGTCATGGGCAGTATTTTATGTTAGCAAAAATGAAGATTTATTTAAAAATCATGTTCCTGCTTCTGTGCCTTTAACAATGTGTGGTTTCAATGAGTTCTTCCCTTCTACAGAAGGATTTCTGCTACAGAATGAACCTTGGCCAAGCCACTGGTGATCCTGTGCTATAATGTTAGCTATGAACAATGACATAGAAAACCCCACGACTGTTTCTTCTGGATCCATTCCTGTATCTCACTAAAACCAAAGCCTCAAAACCTATGGCATTATTGTGGGAGGAAGTAGAGGGTGGGGGACTTGGAGGACTGAACACATTATACATATCATTACATAATCCATAGCATAAAAGGAGCAAAACAGAAAAATACTCTGGCGTGTTGCTGTTAGTTCACCTTCCCCATTTACACTGCAGGCAACTTCTGTAAGGATTACCCCCTGCTTCTCATTTTCCTCTTGGTCTTGTTTCCCCACTGTCCAACACACCGTATTTTGGGATCTGAGCTGTCGGCTTCTGGCAGCAACTTACAAAGGCATAGAATTAGGTGTAATGGAGAGCTGCGTTTTTAGAATATTATGTGACAGATGACCTGAATAGGGTAGGTTCAGATGTGATTTTATGATACCTTCAAGCCCATCTAACTCTGGCTACTGCAAGACTGTAACACTACTCTTTCCAGTTCCACTTTTACTCTGTGTTTGTTTGTTTGTTTGTTTGTTTGTTTTGGTTTTTTTTGTTTGTTTTTTTTTTTTTTTTCTGTATTTAGGAAGCTAAGGCCAATAGGCAGCATGAAATTGGAAGAACACTAGTGCAGCATAGGTCCTTGGGACAGGTTACTCACCTGACACTAGTACAGTGGGCATGGAAAGATGGGAGAGGAGGGGAACCATCCTTTTCAGCAGCCCTGTGGAGACTGCCTAATGCAACTGCAAAACTGCATCCTCGGTGACTTATACTGACTTTATTCAAAGTCCCTGCTGCTGAGCAACTGCAAGGCTTGCAAAGTGATCATAAGAAATTAGCATCTGACTCTGTTGTGGTCAGCACCAGTAAAATGATTGTGCAAAGCTTGCTTCCAGGTTCACTTTCTGGTTAGATAACCTGCTTTATTTTCTCCCTGTCTCATCCCCTGCCCTTCCTGCCTCTCCCCCCAGCACTGCCTCATCATATCTGCATGCACTGGCAAATGCTAAAATGATTTAAAAGGTCTAAAGAACCAAATTCAATAACCTTTTTTAGGGATCAAGATGGAAAACAATCTTGTCCTGCAGACAACCTTTTACAATGAGATTCAGTAAAAAGGCCACAACATTAGCACTGATGCAATGGAAATAAAGGAAACTATCAAAAATATTTTTCTGTGTGAGTGGTGTAAGTGCATCAGTATTCTGAACTTAAATAATAGGAGAAATCTAAGAAGAAAATAATTAATCAGAAAATTGTTTGAAGTTTGGGCTGGTAGTCAGAGTAAGGTGAAGGATCATGTACTGCTTATGTGGTAAGGAAATGACTTGCATATTTTAAGAAAAATATTGTGTGATTGTACCTGGTATATGATAGCATAAATGTGTTTAAACATACAGCTCTAATTCTGATATTTAAAGAATAACTAGCATTATTAACAAGCAAGTTTAAAAATGTCTTTTTAAAAGCTGAAACCTTGGGGACACATAATTATTCACACTACACTGTAGAATTATCCACTGACTGAAAAAGAGTATTACTCAAATAGCACTGCATGAAAGCCCAGCTGGTAGTTTTCTGCAGTACCAGTACCTTCAACTTACCATGACAGCTATAATAGCCAGGAGTCATCAGGAACCCTTAGTTTATATGTGAGTTGAAAAGTGAGCCCTTTAACACTTCGCACTAAGCTGAATCATTTAGTCAATAATGAAGAAGGATGCCTATTGAATCCCTAACAGTAATCCTACAAGATCTCTTTCTCTCCTTATGCACTGATGAGTGTCTGTCTATCTTTGGAAGTTACCTAAACATGTGCTTAAGACTTTCTCAAAGTTAAGCACTTGCTTAAGAATCATTTCATATGTAGGAATATCTTGCAGGCTGAAAAGCAAGATTCAGAAAGACAAGTTCATATCCCTAAGTTGCATTGCTCCTAGCTATAATTTCATATAATTGTATAGAAGTGGCTTATCAATAATTCAGTTGTTCCATTAGTTTTGTGTTAAGGTGTTAATAGAATTAACTGAGTTAACGCATGCATAATTTACCAGTCTATAAGATAAATAGTTTAAAATGCAATATTCAGACTTGCCATGATAATAGTTTATAAAATGTACTGTCTGTAATGTCTTACAAAATGTGCTGTCTGCGGTGGTAGAGTAGGTGTAATACTGAGGGGCTTAAAAGTAACACAGAGAAGAAGCTACTGCCCCTGTGGTCCATACATAAGCACCACTGTGCCACTGTGCTACATAGTCTTCAGTTTAATCTGAAGGGCTACACTATTAATCTTTCTTCCTTTCTTTCTCCTCTCCCTCTCCCTCTCCCTCTCCCTCTCCCTCTCCCTCTCCCTCTCCCTCTCCCTCTCCCTCTCCCTCTCCCTCTCCCTCTCCCTCTCCCTCTCCCTCTCCCTCTCCCTCTCCCTCTCCTCTCCTCTCCTCCCCTCTCCCTCTCCCTCTCCTCTCCCTCTCCTCTCCCTCTCCTCTTTTCTCTTTCTTTTCCCAGAGAGCAGTGGCAGTTCCTTAGTTGACCTATGAATCCCTCTTAATCTGGGGTAAGCACTTGCCAAGAATATCCAGAATAACCCCAAGTTCTGCCTCCAGTGTATACTGTCTATGCAGTGCTTTTTATCTAATAGAACCATGTCTACAGAGGAAATAAATGAGATATATGAATCAAACTTATGCCTTACATTAGCCTAATTAAAGTTAGTGACAGCTGCTGGAGATCATTACCTGAGAGGTCATTAATTCCAGACCATGAAGTAAGAGTTTAACCATATGTGTTTTCTTTTAAACAAGCATGGTCCTGAAGTTTAACTGTAACTTTTGTTCTGAAAGATGTTCACTGGATTTATGTTTGTTCCATCAAATACTCTGCAACATGTTTTTTATTCTATTATTGCATTTTAGATCGTGATCCTATTTACCAAAAAAAAAATATATAGGTGGACAAAACATTTCAGCATCTTAAAGAGTTAGATGAAAATTTAGCTTAAAAATGCAGGCTGACATAGTAAAGGCATTAAAGATATTTTTCTGTAGTAGTAGGAAAAAACATTTTATCTACCCTCGATTTCTTTTTCTTTTGGTTCTAATGATATCTCCTCCTGCCTTCTTTATTTTCATTTTTTAATTTTTATTTTCTACTTTTATCGTTGTTATATTTTTTAATTAAGCTTTTATCTAGCTTGTAAGTCAACAAGCAAGGTGCATATTTTTTGGTCTGACAATACTAACTAGAATCCACTGTCTAATACAGACAAAACAAACCCCTGCTTTTTCTGCTATCTGATAATAAAATACTTCCTGTTAGTTAAACTGAGGAAGCAATATATGAGACAAATGCCATGGTATAAACACATGATTACTTACTGGGACTCACTATGGTGTCAACTGTGAATGTGTTTTGCAGTCAGAGAGAAGCATTAATAGGGAAGTTCGCAATCAAACTCTCTGTGGTTCAGGTGTGTACATCTCAGTTACAATTACACATTTAATGAGTGAGTACTAAAATACCTTTTCTGGCTAGTTTTGTGCTTGTTTGATTTTTGGAAGATTGGGTGGCAAGGAAGACTAGAACCAGCCACAGGGAGACTACTGAGACTAGGTTATAGCCACAGCTATACAGCTGGTGCCCACTGGAGAAGATCTGGAAATCTCAGCAGCACTTGCCAGTGTTGCTCAGCACTAGGCAGTGTTGGCATAAGCCCCTCAATGTCCTATTGTAAAACCACATCTTAAGTTGTACGTCTGTTAATTCTATGACAAACTGAGTCTACTGAGTTACCTTAAAAATAACGAGAATAACTGCTAATGCCTATTCCACCAGATAGTTTACCTCCCTGCTAAGCAGTTGTTTTCATTCCTGTTACAGCTTGGGGCCAGCAGTGGAAGAACCCAGAGGAGCTACAGCTCTGCAATAGGTCACATGCTGATTAAAGGGCTCTACTGCCTGATTTCTGCAGAATGAAAGGGAACAGAGATCATTATTTGTAGTGGAAGACGGATGGTTCTTAAAGAAAGTTAACCACTGAAAATTTCTTAGCATCACCTACACAAGTTTATTTTTTCGTTTGTGGTCTGATACCTAAAAATACACTCACAATTTTCTGGTTTTGTCTGAGAACAGAACTTGCAAATGTTTAGTTGACCAAGAGTGAAACCTCTTACATGTATGAAACTACAAGAGAGACACAGGCCATACTTACAAGTAGCTATAATGTATCAGGTATTTGCTGATTTTTTGCTCTTCTCCTCTGTGCTGCGCTGAGTTAACTGCAGACTGTTCTTTTTGCTTTATTTGGTGTTGCAATCACAAAGAAACACCTCTAGGCACAGTACTGTTTCAGGCAAGAAAAGCTATCTGAAATCCATACAAAGCCAATATTTGTTTTCCATGAGCAGGTGATACAGAAGTGAAGGAATATACGGCAATAGCAGGATATGGATCCCATCAAGCCATTTCTTCAACAAAAGGAAGGATTTTGATACAGTTTGAAGAGTGGAAGTCCAAGTACTGGGGGTTTATATTAACATATGGATCTGTTCAAAGCTGCAGCTTGCACTATAGGCACCATAATCTGAGGAAAAATACGTGCTTCCCTTGTTGTCTGCCAAGAAAAACTCCTGTGACTGGCCAGTGCAGTGTTTCCCGGTTAACCATGATGTACAGCTGTTTTGGGAGATGTTTCTGAGGGGAGCTGCAGGTTCATTCAGTATCTGCTGGAAAAAGCAACATCAATTTTAGAATTTTACCTTGGACTCTGAATCTGTTGCTGGCTTCTCGCCAGGAGAGGCTGTGGGGAAATGATTTGCAGGATTTGCAGATCCTTGTCTTTTATTCAGCCACAACTTTAGCAATATGAACTCACAGTGTTTCAAACCACAGAAGGCTTGGTATTTATTCTTCTGTTTAGTCAAACCACATAGTCATGGAATCAGATATCTTGGCCTTATGGCTTCAAAAATCCTTGTATCCTTTGAAAATCCTTCTGCCCTTCTAGCATTTTCTAGCCACCTGGAGTGGAATTCAGGCTTTGCACTGTTACTTTCTGATGCCTCCCACAGGTAATTAAATTAATTAGTGAAAAAATCATTTCAGTTTAAAAAGAAGAAGATAAAATGGGAGACTGCATGAGAATGGCATCCCCATGGTAGTGGCATCACCTTGTCTTGACTGAAAAGCATGATCTTGATCTCTCAAATTTTCTTGTTCTGTGAGGCCAGCTTATAGGAAAAAAACATTTACTATGTATTGTGTATGACCACTTGACAAATCCTAATGCAGTAGAAATTTTCTTGAATAGAATCTCTAGAAATGTAGGTGAATTCCATAAATCTGTAGCACAAGTTCATTTATAATAGAAAATCAACAGCTTACATATTACACCTGCATTATTTAAATATCCACTATTTAATATATATGCTAAATATCATTATACTGAATTGCTGGTGAATCAACAGTCTGAATGTTGCTGCTGTCACTCTCTGAATTTTGGCCAGTTAGTCAATATTTTTAAAATTTCAGCTTGTTGACAGTAATTTTGTTAGTCTATGATGTCTGAGTGGAAAATGTGCTTAAGGCTCCAGGCAGAGAAACTGAGGGTTGCTCTCTCCTTCAGTTCATCTGGGTTAGAATGGGCAACACTTCATGCTATTTCCAATTAAGAAAAATGAAAACAATTTCTTCTTATGGAAAATTTTAAGTGTGATGGAGGATTTGTCCTTGTAACTGTTATTTGGTGTTTGTTAAATAGATAAACTGAATAGACACTGAAAGCAACCTCAAGTCACAGATTGTCAGTGTCAAAGACATTGTAAAAACGGGATGACATATAACCAGAATCAAATGGAATGGATCCTGAAACAGAGAAAATTGTAATAATCTGTGTAACTGAAGATTTGACCAAAATTTGATCACTTCATTAAAAAACGTCTGTGGATGGAAGTCTGTGGGTAGAGCTACACGACACCATAAACATTTTCTGTTAGACTTAATTTATTGAATTGCTTTAGATCCCACTGAAATGCAAATATGAAAAAAAAAAGACAGGGATAAGCAAAGTGTTATCAAGAAAGAACACTGGAGTCTATAAAAAGTGTTACTTTTAGAGTTAGTGTTTATTTGTATAGTTATTCTCACAATGTTATTGTCTGAAGCTGCAGAGAATCTTGTTTTCTAACTATATGAACTTGGATGTGGGTTTTTTCTTTCTAATTCTGCTATATATTCATCTCCAGTTAACATATATTACAGTTTTTATGGGTGAAAAAAATTTGGTAGTCTTAAGCATGGCATATTTATTATTAATAAAATTAGAACTGGTTAAATATTCACAGAATTCATTGTGTAGGTAATACAGCCATTGGGTAAATAACTTCAGATGATTTTAAACAACTTTCAATGGCTTGGGATTAATATTAAATGATAGAGGAGTCCACAGGAAAGTAGTGTAGAAGCTTGATTGTTGCTTATCACCAATTTAGTTTTAATAGACTCTGGGAATTACAGAAAATCCTATAATATGTGTGAATTCAGGTAGCCTCCCACCAAGCTATGCCTGCTCATGCCAGGGCAAGACACAAACAGAACTATCAGTGTTTCTCATACCTCTTCAATTCTTCCTTTTTTATGGATGCTATGCCTGTGTCTTATTAAAGACAAACAGAAGAGGCTTACACTTCAGATATTAATCAGTCAGAACAGAAGTCATGCTGCGACTACACACAAAGGGATACTTTTCACTCAGCAATCTCTCTTTCTGACAGTGCAGTTGTTGTAAAATTTGTCCTTAAACTGTACATATATATACGTTTGACATGGCTAACCCAAGCATTTTCTGTGAGGTGAAATTTTGTGGTATATTTTGCTATGTACATTATTCCTACACCTTTACAATATATGATCCTGTTTCACTCAATGCATGTCTCCTAAATCTTTCAAATATTGCAATAGGCATTTCTTGGTGTGTTTTTAAAATATGTTTCCTTTTACCTGATTTATCTTTGCCATCAGCCACTGCAGCTGGCTCCAACATTGCATTAGGTATATTGATAACGATGCTTTTACACCAGAACCCCTTAGTTACGAGTTAAAAAGCACCTCATACAGATGATGTCTCAGATCTCTCATTTTTTAAATTAAAATCACTTTTGCTGTTTGGGGGTCACTTTGTATTTGAGTATTTGTCTTTAGTTTGTCATATTTGTACCATGGGAACAGTAATTTGAATAGGCTTTTTGAACATTACTAAGTTCTAACACAAAGAACTTGTCATGCTCCTGATTCCTATGAAATTGGCATGATGGTGTTCTTGTTTATAACTCGCTATAGGTTTTCACTGTCTTACTACTGCTACTCTTATTATTATAAGTTCACCTGAAATTATAATAGTGGGATTGATTAGGAATTCTGGAAACGAATGAGGGAAGTATGGTTATCATGTGCTGACCTCTAAGTTGATCTGCAAGATCTCTCCCAAAGAATAATCCTGTGCAGGTATTAGAATGAAACAGTGAATTTTCTTTGTTATTTTGTCATGCTGCTGAGAATATTAAGAGTTTATTTGCTGTCACCAGTAACAGGCACTTCTATGCCCAAGAATGCAAGTCAACAGTATTTGGTGGGGGCAGGGGGGGGTTAGGGGTGAGGGAAATGAAGCTCAGAATAAACTAACTTCACAGACATATTCCATAATAAATTACTGACAATGAACAAATTATCCATTCTTTTTAGAACCTAATATTTCCCCTGTATTTTTTATTTTAAACACCAAGGTAACAAAAAACCCACCCCAAACCACAAACAAAGAAACCAAAACCAAAACAAAAGACAGAAAAGGAAAAGAACTGTAATGAAATCATGAGGTATGAGGTAAACTTCATTTAGTATACAAGCAAATGTTTTGCTCTTTTTCTATTCCTAATGCAAAACATTTTCTAGACAGTTGTTATTAATAGTGATTGTCCATCACTGTTAATGATAACAAAAAATTTGTGATTCACAGTGAATGTACCAGAGTACTTTTTCTATGGCTACCAAATTTAGTTCATGCAAAAGAAACTCCTTTTATCTTAATTTGGAGAGCAGCTTTTCAAGCTGACACTGAAGATTACACTTTCCTAGATTTCCCTTGGATTCTCTTTACCTTCTTTGGCTTCTTTTACATGAATTATTTCAAATGCAATTAGATCATCATCATCATAAATCATTGCAACCTTTCCTGTCACAAGCACCATGCTCCCATGTGGCAATGAATACAGAGATTTTTGGGGCTATACTTCAGGCAATATTTATACCTTTCAAGCTGTCCACATGAGATCATTTACTGAGTTTCATTTCACCTCAAAATGTTGATATATGTGCCCTAGTAAGAATCTATTTCTAATGTGGTAAGCCACCTGCAGACTTCCTCCTTCAGAAGAAACTTGTATTGAAATAATTTTATTCGATCCATTTGTCTCATGTAAAGTACATATGTGTTTAAGCAATTTCTGTTACATATTCAATGCTATTATTCACTTAAAATCTTTCTTTCCCTACAGATCCAGACAGAGCTTTCAAAAAGCACTGCTGGCTTTGGACAATCAGTTTCTTATTTTTGTGTCAGTCATGTTATACTAACAATAAATATAGCAGCCCACTAGGCAGGATCTTACATAAAACTAAAAATTGCTGAAAAATGTCATCACGGCCAGCAGGCCTGTTGACTTGGTGTTAGATATGTTTTATCTGTTTTAGGTAGAACTGACACGTAAGGAATATATTTCATTTAAATTAAACTAGAGTAATAGAATTGGAATGGCATTCATCCCAGGCATACAAAATAGGCACAGCTAAACATATGGGGCCTGTGTATGGAGTACGGGAGAAAGGAGCCCTGATTCAGCTACTGAGAAATGCATAATACACAGTACACACAGAGGTTCCCAGACACATTAAAAATTTGCATCCTTCGGGAGGTCTCTCAGGGATACGTAGGCTGTGATATATCTTGAATCCCAGGATCCTGTGCTACATCCCATATTCCTTGTGACTTTGTTGTGCTTTCGGATCCTGCAGCAGCACAATATTTTGTTAAGAACTGAAGATTATGACAAATGCTAAGAAGTTCTTGGACTTTCATCTATCATATTCTTCAAAAAAGCATTTGAAGGAGCACCTATAGCTGAACTTTCAGAGAATGAAATCATTAAAGATTCATATATCTCGAAGTTTTAATCTTGTTTTGACTGTTGACCTTTATTTATTCAATTTCAAGGATTTCTCATCTTAGAGCATGCTGAGTTACAAAAACTGCTCTTGACCCTGACTTGGAAAAAAGTAATGCAAACTTCTTTTACTGCATTACACTTTCTGAAGGAGTCAAAAAGTCTAAACAAATTGTTCCACTGGGGAACCCTGCTGGCACAATGTGTTCCACACCCGTCTTTCTGTATTAATTCTAGTTTAAATGAAACTCAAGTGCAGTTCCTGTGTGGGAAATGGTAGGGTCCATTACCACCTGAACTTCATAATACTCCATAAAGTCTTAAGTCTTAGTTCAGAGTGATTTTAGAGTTTTGAGCAGGGGCAGCACACATGCCAGCATCAAGCCTGGCACCAGCATACGTCAGAACAGGAGTGTTCACCTGCACATCAGGCCTCCAGGATTACCCCAAAACTAAAAATTGCTAGAGCTGCCACTGAGGCTGGATATTGCTCAAGGCATCCAAAACATCATGCAGAAATCTTGATAGTGAGACTACATAATTTAGATTCAGATGACTCTGTTTACACCAGTCCAGCAGACCCTCTGATTTACATGTGCCTTTATTAAGACAGAATCAGAATTGGAATGTTGACTTGATGACCATATTAATTACAGTGAAAAGTGCTGTCTATAGGCTTGCTGAACCATGATGCATACTGTTCATGCAGTATCACTGAGCTGGTTCAGTGAATTTTGCAGGTGCTATTTAAGAAAGAAATTTTGTGGTAACAGTGATATTGTCAGTCACCTAGTTTTTTTCATCAATATATACAGAGGTAGTGGCTCCCCAGAATAAAACCATTAAACCCAAATAATTTACCATCTTTTACAACTAACTCACTTATTAGGTTTAGCTTTATAGAAGATAGCAGGTAGACAACAGATCCAACAATATGACATTCAGGTAATTCTTATATCTTTTTGTTCCCATTGAAAGATATTGCAACTAGATATTCAAATTTATAGAGGCAGTTGTTTTTGGAAAGAACTAATCAAACAAAGTCAGTAAATTTTTAAGAGCTAGAAATTTAGATGATGTCATATTTAAAGCCCTTAATTCACAGCATCAGTGTGGAGAAAGCTTATTTTAGACCAATACTATACCCTGGTCAGAAACTATGTCAGTAGTTCTCATCTAAGACTCTTTTATCCACCACAACTCTGCATGTCCGATTCTGTTGATGCCTGTGTGGATGTAAACCAAAAATAGTTTATTTGAAGCTTATGGAGGTAATTAGTGAAAGACTAACATGAGAATTCAGGTCCTTCATCTAGAAGTCTGTTTGTTGCTGTCTCATTGCCAAATTCCTTTTTGCCTGCACTGTGACTCCTAATAAATGCCTTAGTCTTTTCCTCCTTGACTATTACAGCTCCTTCTTGTAAAACCTCCTAAGATCCTCCATTCTAAAAGTCAAGAGGTTCCAGCTGATACTTCATTTCAGGAATTAGACCATCTGCTGTCAGCTTGGTTTCCTGTACATTTTTAAGGCCAGTCATTAATAAAAAAAGGCCCTTCTGTTTTTTAAAATGACCACCCCATGGTCCTATATCTATATACACAACTGTAATAATCACGTGGTTCACTTCTTTCATTTTGAGAGTAGGCTCTTATACTCTTCATCCCCTAAATCTCTGTATCATTTTTCTTCTCCCAGGGAGAACCTGGGACACCATTTAAAGGGACCAGTGTTTACGGCAGGGAACTATTTTGACTGCAAGCCTTCTTTAGCAAATGTTTGAATTTGTACTTGGACCTGTTTTCTTAATTTTCAGAAGTTTTGATGCAAATGTAGTCCCTATTTAGGAAAGGCATAGAATATTATTTACCCCAAACCCACAGCACTTTGGGACAGGAAATATATGCAAAATCTGCACTCTTAATACCACACAGAAAATAGCTATGCTGTGACATTCCAATCAGAAATCGCAGAACAAGCACAAATGAAATATAAAGCTAGTGCTGCCATGCCCAGTGATTATATTATAAACTGAACTCATATTACACTCTAAACCTACATCAAACAATAGATCTGTAGCATAAAGAACAGGGAGGTGGGTCATGCCCATGCATATGTTGCCCCTCCTGCCCATTGCCGTCTCTCCACTTGCCTATTAATGCCCCAGTGGACAAAGCTTGATGTTCCTACTCTTTCTAGTATAGTCTGAAAACAAAAAAATATTACATCATGTTCTCCCAGATCATGTATCAGCACAGTAAATGAACAGTAAGGAGCACAGAGCTCTGCAGGAAACCTCGTTTAGAAAACACTAGGTACCAGTTAGCTGCTTTGTTTTGCACAAAGTATAATACCTCACTGTTTGGGACCTGTATTTAGTTCCATTAAAAAAAAAAAAAAAAAAAGAAAAAAAAAAAAGAAAGAAGGAAATCAGTGCATAGAACTGAAAACAATAAAGCAAAAATATGGATCACAGCCTACAGTTTGCCTCTGCCAGTGGACTGAAGCGCCTATCATTTGCTGCAGAAGAGCAAACTTTCCTTCAGACAATTGTCTGCTGGTGCAAGAGATTGATACACAAGTAGTCAAGTAGAAATAAACAGGAAGAAATGGGCTTATTTAGCAGAAAAAAAACCTTTGGTTTGTGTAATTTCAAGAATAGCTTCCTTTCCCAGTTGTCCTCAAGAATTTTCCTTTAGGATTCATTTCTTGTTTCAGTCCTTGAAAACTTTATTTCCTTTAAAAGAAATTCATTTGTGCTATTAGGTTATGTGAAATAATCCTTGAGATAAGCTTATTGCTTTATTCTTTCCTTTTCCTTTTCACTTTGACTCTTTTTCTTCTTTTTTTTCTTTTTTAATCTTATTAAAAAGGGATACTACACATTTAATGAAAGTACCATAAGCCGTTTCTAGTCAGCCTTAATGATTTTCTTCCCAAGTATAAATTTGTATTCTCTGTGATTCCTTGCGATATTTGATTCTCAGCATATCTGCAGGCTACACTGTCAAAGGTCAGTTTAGCTTTTATCAGTTATTTCTGCTCAATTTAAAGGAACCACTTTTGGGGAAGACTCAAGAACTGCATAATGGTCATGGTCATGCAATGCTCAGAAAAAAATTATCCAAGAGATCGTTGTATGCGATAGTCCACATGAGCCATTTCTGTGCTGTGTGTCTGTGTGTGTGGGTTTGCAGATGTTCTGTTCCCATCAGAGCCACACAAACATGCCTGAGTCATAATCGTCTGCTGAGTTACTTTTTTACCCCAGATAACTGAGAACTTTTACTTAAAGCTTGTGCATTTATATACACTGTAGGTTAGAAAAGTTCAAAGTTCTCGTCATACATGTCTTGTTCTTTGTCACCCTCTCACTGGGTGCAGTGCTTACTCTTTGGATACTTCTTGAGAGAACTTTTGCCCTGAAAATTAAACATACTTTTAAAGACACATCAATTTTGATAATAGGTAATGAGGCAAAATTCCTAGTTGCAAAATGAGATGATATCTAATATGCAGATGCCAGGAATCTTTGGTGCATGTCGCAGCTGCATTTGAGCTCCAAGCAAGGCAAGATTTGGGCATGAGCTCCACATTTCAATGTGGTTTCCAAGACCAGAGGAAAACTTCAGGGATCCTCACTCAGCAATGCTGTCAAATAGACCTCTGCCCCTATAGAAAAGACTGAGGTGTGGATAAAGGGAAGGGCATAGTCATGCTCCTCCTGGTCGTATGCATTTCTTGTTTGTTTTATTAAAAAAATAAAACAAAATAAGTAATTACATTGGAAACAGATGTGTTTTCTAAGTGCAGATGTAGATGATGCACGAAAGTAAAGATGATGTAGTATTTGGCCAAAGCTCTCCCCTCAGACATATGCATTTAGATTCTAACCAATGATCCTGTCTTCTGCACCTCTTGTGCAAGGGGAAAGCAGCATGGAGAAGGCAGCGTTACTACCTTCTGAATTAGTCTGAAATCACAGTTAGTTCTTAAAGCTTTTTAAAAAAAAATTAAATGGGTTACAAAAAAACTCCAAAGTTCTCACAAAATTCTTAAAACCACAACTGCAGTTATGTAGGAAACATACACTCCAAAAGAGATGCTGTCCATCTGCACAGATGTTGCAGTGCTAATGGATTAAATGCTCTGAGCTCTCTGTGTGATTTGCAAGCCCAAATATCAAACACAGAAGTGATTTAGGAGTTTAAAAACACTGACTTTCAATGACATCTAGGCTTTTAAGTGCCTAAGTCACTTAACAATATTGAGCCCAGGTATTTTGTACCCTCTCTTTCATTGCATTGATTTCTATGTTTCGAAGCAGTCTTTTAAACTGTACTTTTGAAAGTGACTTTTCTTCTTCAGGAATCATGTCAGTATCTACAGACTATTCAGACTGATATTTAGTTTTCCACTGAAATACACTGGAGTATTGATTTCTTCTCTTTCATTATCCTTCTCATCCAGATTCTGCAGAGAAACAGATAAAAATACAGGAAAAATACTTGCAAAAGATTAATATATCCTCTTCATATATGGGGACAATTACATCGGAGGAACAGTACTGACTGCTGAAATTGAAATTTCAATTCATGATTAAAACAGCTTTTCATTATCTAGGAAGTGTCAATACAGGCAAATGGAGGTTGTAGACATCCTATAATGAACGTATCAGAAAAGGAAATAATTTTGCTCTTCTATTGATTAAGAGAGTCACTTTGGTGCAAAACAATTTTCCTATTCACTTTTTGCAGAATCCTTTGTCAATAACTCTCTGATAAGTGATTTTAAACAGAAAATTTAGCAAAATGTTTGAAAAGAACAGAAATGGCATAAATGTTATCATTCATTCATCACAGAAGGGGGGTTCTATAGATTTTCCCTTATTAAACTACAGAGTCAGTCAATAAATAAACAAATAAACATTGTTGGACTACTTCAGCTGTATTAGGATTGTGCTATCTGCAAAATGATTGCTAACTCCTATTAACTATTGGCAAGGAGAAAAAGTGCCTGCTGTTATATAATTACCTGAGTGAAAAAAAGGCAGAACTGCTTCAGTTCTCTAGCTATCTTGCTGTTCTTGGGAGCCAGAGATTGTGGTTATAATTAAAAAAAAATATTTTGTAGAAATATTTAGCACCTGTAATAGATTAATCTCCATTGCTGATGATGGATTTTCGTACTTAAAAGTCCATTTCTTGTGACAGATGTCCCTGGAAGTGTCCTTGCACCAAGGCAGTCTTGTGGCACAATCTTGTAGCAGAGTTTGTGTCTGCTGACACCTACCATCTTCACCTTGCTCAGACTGTTGTTCCAGCAAAGCTTGAAGAGATGGTAACTTCCAGGCAAAGCATATCCAGGTGTTATGCACTTGCATAGGATGGAGAAGGACAACACATGCCAGCTTCTCCTGCTTGTGTACCAGGCCACCTTTATCCTACTGTTATCCTGCAGCAGTGTCACAAGTACGAGTGCTACGTGTAGAGCCACATGTAACCTCCAAAGATGCACACGAGATGGATCCTGCAGTACAAATGTATATTCTTAGCTCATTCAACATTTTTGAACTTGGTTTAATTACCCTGCAAACTGCATTGTTGTGAGCAGGCAGGTATGTGCAGCAGATTGGCTATATCAGGTTAAAATGGCCAGCTGTGGCTCAGTTCTTCTGGCTTCATTTTTATTTCATACACAAGGGCAGGCCTCATGTTTTGGAAGAGAGGCAGCCTTTGTGTACTTACATATTGATATAAAGTTCTGTGTGCAGAGATAGAAAAATGACTGTGTTTGGCACATTTCTGGCAATCATGCCCAAACGCTGCTCTCTAAGCCTTCCAGAAATTAATATGACTGACAAGAAATCCTTTGACACATCAGTAAAGCAGCTGCAATGCAACTTTCCACATGTAGATTTTAAATTATAATTAAAACAATTAGAGATGAGTACTAAAAATCTTTAAGCACCATGTCATAGTGAGTCATCAACACCTTACACTTGTGAACAATGACCAGTTAGCAAACTAACTGTCCCTCTCCAAAAATAAGGAACTGAGAATAAATCAGATTTTAAAAACATTGCCTGTAACTTCCTCTTGGGCACAGATTTCAACATGTTATCATAGAAATGGCTTTTCAGGATGTTCAGAAGAACAAAATGAGGTTACATCACTGATTTCTTATACAACGCAGTAGATCAAAGCCATATCATACTGTGAAAAATATCTAACAAAAAGACTTGTTTTTATGAATTTTTAAAAAAGTAATTTTCATTGTCATACTATATATATGTATATATTTTTTTTTTTAAATTTCATCATCTTTTGTCTGTTTCTTTGTTCACGAGTCTTCCACAATGAGTTTCTTGCTAGTGAAATAATGTCCAACAGCCACAAGAGCTAGAGTCATCTTGCTCATTTGTACAGAACGTCTGATATGAAAATTGTCATGGTTCCCTATGAATCATGGGAAGTACTTCTTTAGGTTTAAGGAGTAATTTATTTTCTGTCAGTGGCTAAGGGGGCTCAATTGAACCAAGTACCTGTTTGTACTGTAGAAAGTATACCACCGGTTGATTAAAAACTGATTAGAAGTGGTTTACGTTCCTCCTGGCCCTTCATTAGGGTAAAAAAATAAAGAATGCTTGATGGGCCACTTCTTAGACAGAAAGAATTTTCCCTGAGAAACTGGGAAGCATGGGACAGTTCTGTGTCCACAGATCAGAAGTTGGGATCATAACTAGGATGCAGTTAGACGGATTGCCTGATAAAAGCTGGAGAAATACCAGCAACAAGCATTTTAGAAATACGTCACATAGGTCCAATTAAAAAAAAAAAGAAAAATGTGAGTTGACCTCCTCAGTCTACTCTGACTCCAGATATTGGCAGAGCCACAACCCCCTTCCTTCTTATGTAACCCCTGTGCACTGTGTCTTGTGTGGACGGCAGAGCGTGGCTGAAGCTCCGTATTTCTGCCAAGTGTGTGAGCAAATGGGCAAGTACAGCGAATAAGGGATATTCAGCTAACAAGAAGAATATTCACTAGTTTTCAAATAAAATCAAGCTTTTATTCCAGGAAACAGAGAAGAATGAGCAAGAGAAAAACAGTGAATATAAGGACAAGCAGAAAAGTGACATCTCAAAATTGGATCTCTAATACATTTCACATCACTGGGTGGTAGAACTAGCAGGAACCAGTCAAGCTGAAAGGGTGATGGGAAAATTTTTTTAGGTTTTCAATGAAACAGAGAAAAATCATTAGAATACCAGCTTGAGTCAAACTAGAAAACATTTTTTTTTCAGTTCTGAATTATTTAATCTCTTTCTGAACTTATTCTCCTAATGAAGACAGTTTTGAAACAGAGAGGGTGTTTTGAAATACTAAGTTGGAAGAGTTTGTTTCTCAAAATGAAATGTTTCACAATTTCTTTAATGAAGCACTTCACTTTGAAAATGTCAAAACATTTTACTTGCACGTTTTCAGAATAAAATGTTATGACATTTTGAAATCTCCCCCTTTCTGAAAAAAGTATTTGCAGATTTCAATGCTGAGATTTTTAACACCTGATTTTCCCCCCACACTCACACTCAGAACTGATGCTCCGTGGTGATTTTAGTATTTGCAAAAAGAAAAAAAGTCCCAGATCTTTCTGAGCAACAAATAAATTCCTCATTAATCACACAGCAGTGATCAAACAGCAGTTACTGAAAGGCAGGAGGAGGGACTCCAGGTTCCTTCTGTAACACAGCTGGATTCATGGTCATTCAGCAGGGTGACAGGAAAGCGTGCTGGTGCTGCCAAAGTGTAAAGAGCTGTTCTCAGCCCACAACAGTGCACACCTCTGGGTACTTCCTCACGGTCATCAAGCATGTAGAAATGTAAAAAACCTGAATGAAAGTACAAGAAACTTCTGAAGTAGTATTCAAAACTATCTCCACCTTAGTATCTCATTTGTATGATGGGAGATATCTAAGAGCCTTACTTGGACCTATTGATGCTTAAAATGTTTGTGCTGCTTTCTCTTGCAATCTTTTGACTTTTATATTTTTATAACTGTGTTGTTCTGAGCTTTGGGCGCTTCGAAATTTCTACTCTGGCTTAACCATCTATATTCATGGTCTCTGTTCTTCTGACACTGTGAATGTTTCATTGTGTGCTACATCTTATTGTGTCTCCAAATATAAGTCTTAGATATGTCTTTTGAACTACCTTTTTAAATTTGTCTATAGAAGTGGGAGAGTGAAGTTTTAAGATTTCAGTTTTTAAGAGACTAATTGTATGGCCTATCCAATGGAAAAGCCAGGTTGTCCCTTCACTTGGGCACATTTAGTCCCCGAGAAAACCTCCCAACAACTCATGTAGTCTTGACTCCATATTTCTTCTGATATACTTGAGTTGCTGTCCAATAGTAATAATAGTAATAGCAATAATAATAATAATGTTTATTATAATGATAATTATAGTAATAATAATGATATTTAAAACTAATTCGAAAAATAAGACACAAACCCTGTAGAGGTTCATTGTGTGATTAATTATGTTTTATAAAGAACTATTAACTGGGGCAGGAATTACCACATAAGCACCTCCATGCCTCCTTTTACTTACGTAAATAAGATATAACATTATGCTCCACAGATACTCTAAGAAAGGTACAGTCACAGCTCATAACTCAAGAAAAAGGGTCAAGAAATAGGCCTATGCCCTTACAGAAAAGACCAAGGTGCAGACAACAGTTACCCTTCTGCTGGTCATATAACGCATTCAACATGTTATGTCTGTCATATGCCACTCTGAGGCATTGTAAATATTGCATAGGGATATAAATTGATGGCAACTAGGTTTGGGAATGTTGAGCTTGTCCCTGTGAATCTAGGTATATGTTCTCTGTTTCTTTGCTGAAGCGCTGTGCACAGCAGTCTATTCAGTTAATACAGAATTAATTGGTAATAATTACTTCCACAATTTATAAATTATATGGTGTGGTATAATATAAGATAATAACGCAGATTATACTGTAACAAAAAATGCCCTAACATGACTATTATACTACAGAAAAACAAATTATTGCAAAGTGACTCCACTTGCATTTTTCTCTAGTGAGTGAATCATAACACTTTAATGCCCTCAGATAATCTACGATTAAGTGACCAACAAATAAAATCCAAATGACCACACAGAGAAGTTAGAGTGTCAGGGTAAAAGGATGTGAAAAGAAGATAGGGAGAGAACAAAATTATACACTGAGAGATAAAATGTGTGATGTTTAAGTACAACAGGACTGAAATTGATTTGCAGTTTTCTTTTTACTACTTTTTAATTTCCTAATGATATTTTATTATACAGCCTAATGACAGTCAATATTTACTAGAAAGTGAAACTATTATCAGTTTTCTTATATTAAATGTAACTATATATTTAAAAGCACGGTGCAATGTCTACAAATTAAGCTGCTGTTGTCATCACTTCCTATTTTCCTCAGTCTGAACTTTCTGCGATCTGTGAATTGGCTTTAAATGATTTAGGATGTCATAACAGTTTTACCCTTTACGGCATTAATTACTTAGCGTACTCTTAGTAGTCTGTTCTGTAAACAGGAGAAAGAAAATAGGCAAGGGTGGAATATAAAGAGAATTAAATACACTGGAAGCGATTAAGATTATGGAGACATCATAGTGCTTTGATGTGACTCTGATTAGTGATTATGTGCTCAGTTGCCCTATTTGCTCAGCATGAAAAGAGCACAGAAGGTGCCAGCGCATTGGCCTCAGTTGATTTCTTCAGCCCTTAGAGTATATGAAGAATATAAAGAATAGTTTGCATGTGGTGTAACAAAAAAACATGGGCATCATGTCACTTTGCATATGTCAAGCACTTTGTGAGATCTTTTGAATAAATTTTTCACTCATTTTACAGATGGATCTGGTTCAAGTAAGAAAATTTCTGTGAGAGTTTCCAATTCACTTGTAATCAGAAACGCAGTCTAGGAAGTAGCAATTTTCTAGTGGCTCCTATCTTGAATAGCAAGTAGGGCCTTTACTGTACTGGTTATGAGTAGCAGTAGAATAATCATGGCATTTTCCACCTCTCTATGCTGTTCTGGCCCAAAAGGAACTCCCTGATTCCTGCAAATAATAGGCTGTGAAATAATCCTTATACTAATGCACAGCCATGTAAACAGATGTACAGCAAACAAGTGGTGAAAACAAGATCTGGTGTATGTCTGAGTTCCTGGCTGCGTGCACAAACCATTGCCACCACAAGGAAGACAAGAAAGGATAATTATAATTATAATGAGAAAGTATTTTTTTCATTTTATATTTAAGTCACTTATGATGGAGAAGGTTCTAAAAAGCACAAAGTATAAATAAAAGAAATATAAATAAAGTAAAACAGTTTCTCTCTCTGTGTGATTTAAAATTGTCCTTTTGCTCCTTCGTAAATTAACCCCTACAGTTTTATTTTGTCAACATCTTGGAGAGAGTAATATATCCTACAGTTCTACTGCATTTTACTTTTCAGAGTTCTCTGTATGTTTTCAGCCTCCCTGTGACAAAATTAATTCTATAAAAAAAATAAGTGTTCTTGATGTAAATATGTGTTGTGTGTTACAAACAAGAGTCATTAAGTTTATGGTTACACTATGTATCCTGCACTTCAAATATATGTCATGGGGTCATAATCTAACTGATATTTTATATTTGGTAAACAACTTTCTGTAAGAGTGGTGACACAGAAGACTTCAAGTCCAGAAGATGGCATTTAACATTGTGTATAGAACAAGTATTTGTCTTGTCTTTTCCGAGTCACTTGTATCTTATACTGAATTCTGAACTGGACTTAACTGGTGAATGAGACCTTTCGTTGCAAGGCAGTTTCTTGAAAATTGTTCCAAATGGACAATTATAATTTGAATTGTTTCTTACAGATTCCTTAGTTTGCATCAGACCTGTTGTACATGATGTCAAGTGTAGTGATTGCTTTCCTGGCTGCTGATCTTGTGAAGCTGAGGCAATACATGACATACTTCTTTATTTGCAGCCCACATCATCAGAGGAAGGGAAGACTTGCTTACCATGTCAATGACATAAAGGAACTTTATGCACTAGAAATGATTATTTGCTATCTGGCATATTCACTCCCCTAAATAAATTCATACTATCATCTTATCTGCATGAGAAGGAGAAAAAGCACAAAGTCAGAGGGAGGGAGGAGATGATAATGCTTGAATTGCTTTTTGTGGAGCAAATACAGATCCTAAGGGAGAAATTATTTGTACTAATTTAAAATGCTGAATCTTGTCTCCCCACCGCCCCACCCCTCTTATGGAACTCTGCACAATTATTACTTGTATTTTGCCAATTGAACTCTAATGTGAACATCTTCAGAGTGAAGAAGACAATCTTAGATGAAGGAATAAACATTGTGAAAAAAATTAATTACAAAATTAACCTCCTCCCTCTTTTCATCCTGTTGTTATAGCAACAAGAGATCAAAAAATGCAGTATACAAGACATGGTACCAGAATAGTACAGTATTTTTATCCAATGTTGGGGGAAAATGTTTTACGAGTACCATACAGAGCATATGATATTTGTTCTCTGTGTCTGTTCCTTAATCACAGAGTAATGAATGAGTCTATAACATCCTGTGCATACCTTTTTAAGATGGCAAGTGTTCCTTTAAAAAAAAATAAAACTCAAGAAAAACACTGTCCTGGCAGAATGACAAAATATATGGAAAACACTAATTTTAACATTTGAATGTACACTTTTGATGTAAGTCCAGAAATCTTACCCACCAATGACCTACATGGATAACCCATGTCCAGAATGAAATCGTACAGACTCCTTATGCCGTAGTAAACCTGAACAGGATGAAACCCTTTTATCTCTTGTAATTAGAAGAGTGATTTATTTTCTTTCATCACACAAACCTTCTGAGACAATTAAAGAAAATAAATAAGGTAACTCAAACTTGTCAATCATGACACTCTCTCAAAAAGCAGGTTAAAATGATGAAAACACATTTTCCAGCTGGGGACTTATCGAGACGTAACAGTTAACTTTGTAAGAAGTAAGACAGTTTTATTCCTATCCCCAAACTCAGTCAAAACACCAGATGACCACAGCATGGTGAATCATTCCAAAGTCCTTTATCACACAGAGATAGTAATACAGCCAAATCTGTTCTGGACCCAAATTTAGGTTAAAACAAAGTGACAATTTGAAAGAGAGAGAAGCAGGCATGAACAATATTGTTCTTAAAGTATCAACAGAAAAACATCCAATTAACAGAGTCATCTGAGTTATAAATATAATGAAATAAATTACCCCAGCTGGCAGAAAGAGGCACTAAATCTCCAAGTGCAACTTTGTGATAACATGGAGGACACTTGAATAGAGATCCAAGCAATATTATACTTCATGTATGCAAAAAGTGCTAGGATACTGGAATACTTTTGGAAAGTAATTTTATTTCCTAATACTAGCTGGTTATGAAACAATTAGTGTTTTTAATACTTTCAATTCAACTCCTGCAGAGGAGGGAAGCCTCAGAAGCTTGCTACAAAGTTGTGATGAACAACATACTCCACTTTGAACTGAAACACAGAAGGGATGTGTTTTTAAAGAAAGTGTAAAAAGGAAATCTGATGGAGGCTGAAGGTCAATATTAGAATTTGGGTGCCTTAATGTATCCCTGAGAAGGGCCCAGTTATGGCTTGGTTTTGGAATTAAATATTACGTGTTCCTGCTGAACAACTCTCTCAGCTAGGAGGGGGCTAATCTAAATCTAAATCTAAATCTAAATCTAAATCTAAATCTAAATCTAAATCTAAATCTAAATCTAAATCTAAATCTAAATCTAAATCTAAAACTGAACATCAAGCCACAATTTCCTTTTGTAGGTGAGACTTGCACTTACATCCACTACAGTTTTCCTAGGCTGTAGACCAGAGAAGCCAGCGTGTATCCTGAAAAGCTTATAGCAAGTGTCCACAGGGCTTTATGAATGTTAAAATGAAAACAAAGACAGAAAGAAATAAAAAGTAAGGTTTGCATGCTGACCCTGACATTTATTATTCTGAAAAAAGATACTAGGCTTGTCTGCAATGGGAAACAAAGGTTGCAGAAAGGTATTGGTGGCAAATGAAGAATTCCTGCAGAAGCATCTGCATCATCAGAGTTAATCACAGGTGCTGTCAGTCCTAACTGACATTCTGCTGCCCAACTGAAGCAAGGTTGTCTGGACTACTTTAGAATGCAAGGCAACATCAAGACAGCCAGGAAGGTCATTTAGTCAATTGGTTAACCATAAAGATTTTCCTTCTTTTAGCACAGATTGTTGTTACTAGTCTTTTACTATGAAAAGAGTTGTGGGGAGCTGTTACTCTGGATGCTCTGGTGAGCACTGAAACTCCTTTGTGAAATGGTGGAGACCCTCTTATATGTATGGCTCAGACAGTGAAGGATGGACCCTGAACAGTTATGCCACACTGGTGGCATTCAAACCTGCTTGGTTTGAATTTTTTGGAAGAGTTGGAATTAAGCAATGAAGTCAATGACATTGACGGCCACTTTTAGGATCCACCATGATTTCTTTAACAGAGCTGCTTCCTGAACTGGGGCAAATGGGATATATTTTTAGAGGTCTGAAAGGCAGCTAGGCACCCAATTTCATCTAATTTGCTTAATCATGTTATAAACTAGTAATACAAGTGAATCAGTCCTAATTTCTTATGCTTAATACAACACACTTCCTAAATCACTTATTTTTACCTTTTTTTCCTATAATCAAAAGGTATATTTGCCTTTGTACCATCTGTTAACTAGAAGAGTTGCCAGAATAAGAAGAGAATATAAATTAGGTCGTGAACACTGAAGTTCACTTTCTTTTTCCTTGCTTATGTTATTTTAAAGAGTCAATTTATTTTCTATTTATTTTTGCTGAAAGACTGAGCTAGGAGACCTTTGAAAATATCTGTGACTCACTGAAGGTTTCTTAATTCTTGTGATCTTTAAAAGGAGTTTTGAAAAATTTGAGAAGACTTTTTTTGGTACATATAAAATGAGAGGGAAGACAGGTCCCATAAAAGACAAAATGGAGCTCTCTCCGTCCAAGTGTTCAGGCTTGTCTGGGAATTCTATTACATTATGCAGAAGAATTAATCTATTGTACAAATATAATATTTTAGATTTTAAATTAGGTAGATAAGGATCATTATAGAACTTGGTTTTGTGTTATCATTGTAAATGATAACTCATTCATAATGGATTTTAGAGAGTATATTATAGAATCATAGAATAGTTTGGGTTGGAAGGACCTTTAAAGGTCATCTAGTCCAACCCCACCCCTGTAAAAAGCAGGGACATCTTCAATTAGATCAGGTTGCCCAGAGTCTTATCTAGCCTGGCCTGGGATGTCTCCAGGGATGGTTCATCCACCACCTCTCTGGCCAACCTGGGCCAGTGTTTCACCACTCTCATTGTAAAAAATTTCTTCCTTAATTCTAGTCTAAATCTCCCTTCTTTTAGTTTAAAACTTTTAGTTCTGTTGCAAAAGACCCTTCTAAAAAGTCTGTCCCCGTCTGTCTTATGGACCCCCTTTAAGTATCAAAGGGCTCTAATAGGGTCTCCTCAGAGCCTTCTCTTCTCCAGTCTGAACAACTCCAACTCTCTCAGCCTGTCCTCATAGCAGAGGTCTGAAGAAGTGAACACAGAAACAAATGAAGAAACAAGAATGGTCTTAAAATCCATAGTAATCTAACCAATAGATATGGTCTAAAAAATTTCTTGCTTTCTCCAAGTGAAGCTGACACATCTGATCCTTCAGAGTAGTCATCTGGTTTTGGAGAGCAGGTAATTAAACCTGCAAACAGCTCCTTCCAAAAAGTTGAAAAAATCAGGGTGTGGTGGTTGTTGGGTGCTGCTTCTCTAGCCCATCCTTACAAACCAACAGTTCATACACTTTCTACAATCTTAAGTTCTAGAGAACAAGTATTATGAGGAGTGGCTGAGGGAAATGGGGTTTACCCTGGAGAAGAGAAGGCTCAGAGGAGACCTTATTGCTCTCTACAAGTACCTGAAAGAAGATTGTGGTGAGCTGGATGTTGTTCTCTTTCCAAAAATAACAAGTGATAGGATGAGAGGAAATGTCCTCAAGTTGCACCAGGGGAAGTTTAGACTGGATATCAGAAAAAATTTCTTTACAGAAAGGGTTGTGAGGAATTGAAATGGGCTTCCCAGATAAGTGGTTGAGTCACAATCCCTGAGGGAGCTTAAAAGACACGTAGATTTAGTGCTTAAGGACCTGGTCTAGTGGTGAATATGTCAGCATTAGGTTTGTGGTTGGGCATGCTGATGTTAAGGGTTTTTTCTAACCTAAGTGATTCTATGATTTCTATTCTAGGATTCTCAGTTTGATCTACATGGTGTTTGGTAATAACAGGCAACTAATCCATGTGCTTTACTGTCCTACACAGCCTCTACTGAACACGTCTTCTGGGGAAATCCACAGATTCAGCTTCTTGTTGAGTTGTTATTATTTTCTCTTAGCTGCTCTTTTGGACTCATGGGTATTCTGAGGGACAGGTACTTAAGGTAGCTAATCAAGCTCAAATAATTAAGGGATTGGGACTAGAGACTTGGTTCTTGTTCCAACCATTTATCCATTGTTCAGTTATTTCGACAATACTTGAATTTTCTTTTCATAGCCCATTGACTAATAACAAACTGCCTATTTAGGAAGACTTTGTTCCCATTGTTTCAGTTTGGGAACTGTAGCAACAACCAAATGACATTTTAATGTCATAAGCCAGAAATCTATCTGCAAAAGATCTAAAGTTTAAGAACAAGTCATGATTTTGCTTTTGTGTTTTTTTTTTTCTTTTTTTCTCATTGCAGCTACTTCACAGAGGTGCAATGCAGCACAATCAATCAAGGTATGAGTTGAAAGTCTCATAATGTTGCATACAAGCAAATAATTAGACACGAGTAAAGCTTTTGATTAATTTTGTAATTTATTCTGCTCAATTGGCTTTCTCAGACAATATATTTTTAGTACATCCACTGTTCTAAACTGTACATAAGCTTCAAATAAATAGTTATCTGCCAGCAAAGTCTATTGTGAATACCTGCATGCAACAATACTGAAAACATATGCCTGTAACAATAGAAATGAACTTTTAGTTATTTATTTGTTAAAATTATTTGGAATGTAGAGTTCACAATTCTGTGTTGGCTATTTACATAAATCACCCAATCCGGAGTTATAAACAATACTCTATTTTACGCAACTCATTTATCTTGTTGATTTATAAATCAGTTATAATCAGTTGCAACTGATTATGCAATTCAAAATTCAGTTGAAAGTGTTGCAAATATATGAAACTTTATTTTATTTTTGAATATGAGTAACTATTAGGAGCTTGTCCCTTTTTACCACTGGCTTTGCTCTAATGATAATTCTGTTCAGCATGCCTCTTTTCCATAGCTCACCCAAGTGTGTGAAGCAGCCGAATATCCACCTGTGCTTTGTTTTTTTACAGGCAACTGATACGGGCTGTGCTGATGCTCCTCTCCATTTTTCTGCTATATAGTATGATAAAATTAACCTTTTTGCCATTTAAAAAGTGACATTTTGGCACAGTTTTCCCATTTAAAATCACCTAGTGAAACTGTAATCAACACTAGGTAGAAGGCCTCTCATTTTGGCGTTGATGAAAGAGGACAGAACATGTTTGCATCGAATCTTAACTGGGCTGCATGTGTGAAAAAGCTACAGGAGGTGACACTTGACCAGCGAGTCCAGCCAAACCAAACAATCATCCTGGGGTGCAAGCACAGCATAGCTCTCATTTCGGGAATCCTTTAATGAAATATTACACAGAACATGGATGCAGGCCGATCCAGGCAGGCTCACACACTATTGAAATTTTGTGATGACATAAAGCTCAGAGTGCCATTGACACAGAAACAATGCAGGCTAAACTGGATGATCTTTCAAACTGGAGTACTAAGAGCAAATCAGGAAATGGCAAGAAATATAAGAGCACGAAGATGCAGAGCTAGGATTTCTGTTATGAAATAGAGGAGTGCCACTGGGAAAGCTTAGTGAAATTTTGCTTATCAGCACAATGTAGCCCATGGATGCTCATTTGTTAAGCTGTTCAGATCCATATACCTCTGACAGCAGTATTCTTTGTTTACCTTTCCTTCATATATTGAATATGGATCTTACAAACAGCCCCAAAAGTTTGCTTTTTTAAAAGAGTTGTTTGGTACAAGGCCAGAGCTTTCACGATACTCCCACTAATGACAGATCACAGAAATGGAAGTTTAGGTGAACTACCCTATCACTGCTTCTGACATCTACCCATATATTAGTTTAGTAATAAGAAATTAACAGAAACAAAAAAGGTGAAGGGTAAAAAGCCCTTTTGATCAGAGAGTCACAACTACAGCCCACCAACCACTTCCCTTTTTATGCTTTGTACCCAGACAAATGCCATCTATTTGCAGTGTCTGAAATTCCTTTCTGTTTTTCTCCTCTATCTCCTGCTTTGTAATCCTTTATCAGGCCTGCAGTATTTTAACTCAGTCTCTCCTCCCTCTGTTCTTGTGCCAAGAGACCCTTTCTCCAGAGTATAAATTCAATCCAAATGAGATATTTCCTCACGTGTTTTCTCTTCCCCTGGTGCTTTTATTTGCCTTCTGTTATTTTAGCTTAGGAGTCAAATGCCCACAAAAAAGTTTTGGATAATCAGGATAATCGTACAGTCTCCTAAGTGCAAACTCAAAATTTCTTTGAACCAAGATATTTGGGTCTGCAAAGCTAAGATGTAAAAAAGAAAAACCTAGGTGTTTTTTTGTTTTGTTTTGTTTTGTTTTTGTTTTTGTTTTTTTTTTTTTTTTTTATAAAAATGCATTTGCTGTGTTCCACATAAACTTCCTTCCTAGGCAAAGAGCACCAGTAAGCATGCTGAAGATTGACTTACTAGCATTTCAGCTTTGAAGGAAGTAAAGTTGAACAATATTTTCTAGATTAGTATCTGCCGAAGGCTCAGTAAAATGATCAGATATCTTGCTTACACTGCCTCTGCCATGGAGTTAGTCTTATTTTATAAACATGTGACATACTAGGTTTGACAGACCTTGAAGAAAGCCCACAGGGTCTTTATGAATTATGAATGTTGGTTTAGGGCTAAAACCTCCAACTGAACTCTCCTTGTGGGCTTTGTAGTGTGAGCTTTTACAAAGTTGTTTTGTTTCTTTTACAGATTGTATTCAGTGTTGTGTCTGGTAATAAGAATAAAATTATAAATGGTGCTGCATACTACTGCAAGATAGTGACTGGAGAAATTATTCTCCTTTCTATGAGGTTTTGTAACTATATGTTTGGGTGATCCTTCCCGTTTGAGACCACCAGGTACAAAATCCTGGGGGAATAAGATCATCAGCGTGGAACATCTTTCAACATAATGCTTTATACATAATCCCATTGAGGTAGAACCTTTCATTTTAAGATCCCAGATCATTGTACTAGCATTAGATAAGTCTCATTACATCTGTTAAGAATATTGCATCTATTTTGTAAATTTTACAAAGGACAACTGGGCAGGGTCAGTGACTCGCCTCAAGCGACTGGTGAACAAAGGGAAAAAGCAGAAATAGGAGCTGGCAATAATGATTTCTACATCCTGATATAAGGCTGAAGTAACAAATGAGACTGCATTCCCAGTTTTGCAATTACATTTCAAAAAGATTCTGTGTTTTTAATCAGGTTCATTTTGTTATGAAGAATGAAATGTGGGATTTTTCATTGAAAAAACCCAGCCTTTCCACAATGAAAATGTTTCAGCTGAACAGTTTTTTATTTTGTTCAGAATATTTTTAAGGGAGTGGCAGTTTGGCTATTGCATGTCCTTATTTTCCTGTATGGAATGCATTTCTTGGTCTTATTCTTCCTGCAACACAGCATGTTCTGCTTCTAGCTTCTTTTGGAAGGGGACACAGTTGTGTATTGTAGTTGAGGACATCTAATTTCGGAGAACAGGCATTAACACATCCCCTTAGGTCACTGTTATACACTTATGGACTGAATCTCTCATTTGGTACTGATGTTTTTGTAACAAAAATTTGAAATCAAGATAAAAATATTTTATTTTAATCAATATTTTAAAGAAAAAAATTTCCACTGTTGTAAATAAAACAGCTACTTTTGTTTCCTGCTTCCCACTGTTAAATATCCGCACGTTTCCTTCTGGAATTATCACTTCACATGTTCCCAGATTTTGTGTAATGCATTTTTATATAAATTGTACATTAAAATAATCCTATATTTTACAATATAATATCTTTTACTGTTATCACTCTTGGCCTACTCTTTTCAGACATTTTTCATTTTAATCTTTACCTATGCATTATGAGAAAATTCAGTTTTATTTTATTCTCCAGCTCCATCACGCTCCATGTTGTCCACCAAGACTTCATTAGGTTTATTTCACCATCTCATCCTTTTGTTGCAGTTCTCATCCGTTGAATCTTACAGAGAAATACATTTAAAGGCTGCTGCTGTGACATCAGGGAGCTCACTTGTACAAAATTTGACATCTTGGCTATTCTGTCAGGTACCACTGCCTTCCAGATTGTTACAGAATTGATTGTTATTGATTACAAATTGTTACAGAATTGATTGTTATTGATCACAAAGTGCCACAGACTTTAGGATCTGGCACCAATGTCTCCTTACTAAAATAAAATACTCATGCCTGTTCTTTCCAATCTTTCTCACACCATGCTCCATCTCAGGGACTCTGATTATGAAATGGATTCAGATTACTTGACATAAGTGGAGCTTCCTGATTGACTTCTAAATTGTGTCAGATATGGGTCACAGGGCTTTCAGTATCAAAGACACTCCCATTCACTTTGCTGCCATGACCTTATTCACTTTTAAAGAGATATTTCTACCTATAACAGTAGTGCAGAATGCTTATCTATTGGGCCACTATTGCAAATAGCCTTGAACAAATCAGATGTCTCACTTAAGAATGTCTCATGTATATGACACATGCATATCAGTTGCCATAATATTCTCTTATTATCAGGGCAAACATGCAGTATGAATTATATGCAGCATGAATTATATATATTACCTTGACTAGCACTTGAGATCAGCACTAAGAGTAATTTCATCCAGTGTGGTGTCTCCACACTGCCGCATCTGTCCTACAGCATGTATATACAGTGTGTGTCTTCCCCTTGTCTACCCAGACACCTACCCTGTTTCCCCAAAAGTAAGACCTACCCCAAAAATAAGCTTTAGCCTGATTTTTCAGACTTTTGAGGATGCTCAAAATAAAAGCCCTACTCCAAAAATAAACCCTAGTTACTGTTCATAAAAAAATCAATTTCAATAGCGTCCAGGCAACCATAAATGTAAAAAAGTAATAAGTTTTGGAGCAAAAAATTAATATAAGAACCTGTCATTTTTGGGGAATGGGGTAACAGAAAATATTTCGGCTTCCTCCCTGCTAGGAGCTTGCTTTCAAAGTTTCTTCTAAGAAAATCAGGGCAGATCATAACTGCACTGACCATCTCTTTTAACAAGTCTTTTACCTATATACTTGATCTTGCTTTAATGGCTGTATTGTGATCGACATCACCAGCCATTAAAGCACAACATTATGCAGATGTGCTTCTGCCTTCTTTAATGGCTATTGGGAAAAGATACATGAGTATAGGCATCATTTCCATTTTCAAGGGCAAAAGTCAGTTGACAGCTGGTCACAAAATGTTTAATGACATTTCTTTAAAGTCAGCCTTATAAGAGGAACATATGCAAATACCACCAGTTACAGGAGACTGTCAACATCGTCCTAAGTTGGAAGAAAAGTTTGATAGCAAAACAAACAAAAACAACAACAAAAAGTGAAACTCAATCAGGAAAACCTAGGCAAAGAGACAATGAATCAAACGTGGTAGTATGTCCTAAGCAGAAGCTGCAAAGAGATGGGTGAAAAAATCTACCACAGTTTAGGCACAGGCTATGAAAAAAAGCTGTATTCCCTAATACACCTGGTCGATTCATTCTTTTCCAAGTCATTCCTACACTCCCACTTATGCTCTGGAAAGTTTGTGCTGGTAAGACAAAGCTGACCATATTCACAACTTGTTCAAGTCACGATGCAGCTGACGTTCCTGCTCTACAGCAGAGCCACAGCCTCAAGTGTCTTCCCAAAACCCAGGAGAGGGACAGGTTTGCCCTGGGCCTTCAGAGAAAAACAGTTGAAACAGCCAGACTTGCTGTCACTTGGTTTTCCCTTGTGTTTCACTGAGCAAAGTGGAACCTAAGAAAGAAAACTGTGTTGGTATGTCTGTCAGTGCATTTATTTTATATTTAAAATCTGTGCACTGCCTGCTTAGAGGTGATTAAAGAATCTTTCATTAAAATAAAACATAAAACACAGTCTCCAGAGCAGTCCAGTCCACACAACCACTTTCCTGCCAGTGGAGCATTTTCTGCAGCGCAACACACATGGAGAAGAGTTTGGGTTCATTTGCAGCATGTTCCTGTGATTCTTCTTTCAAGATCAGGTTGCTACTAAAGGCCTCTCTCTTCTCAGCCCACCTTTCAACTCTTCTGAGTCATCAGCACTCATATTAATAGTTAGGTTTCTTGTGTGTGAAGTGCTCTGAGGTACTCTTTGAAAGGCACAATGCAGGTGTTGTTGCATTTTATTGTATTATTCAAAAAATGAACAACAGAGGTACTAGCCGGCTGAACTGTCATTGTTAAATGATCACCATGAGGGTGCTGTGGGGCTTTTAAAATAAACTATGTGTGATTTCCATAGATATGTTGATATTTAAATAGTACCTGTGACAGATAAGCACATTTGGAAAAAAAAAAGAAAAAAAGGAAAGGAAGGATGAAGGCTGTTTGAGATTTCCACAGTCAGCACATCAATAGTGGAGTAGCCTGGGGAAAATTAAGTTAAACTTGTCCATGAGGCACAATAAATGAACAATGCACATAAAAACCTGCCCACATGCTTAATGATGCAGAGACATAATGAAGTGTGTTGGAATAAAGAAAGGTGTGGTGTGGTATATGCAAGAAAAATTGGATTGGATCCAATATGCTAAGTAAAATTACAGGCCCCTTTCAGCATTCATGCTTGCTCTTTAAATATTAGTGTTAGCACGGCTTGTCGCTATCTATATATATCTATATATATATATATGCTGTGTGCCTTGTGTCTTCCACCAGGATATGAGTGGGAAAACAGGGTTAAAGTGAACAAAGGAAAATGAAGGAAATGTCAGGAGGAAAAGTAATCATAACAGTCAGGTCTGTTAAATTGTAAAAGTGTTTCTTAAGGGAAACAGTAAAACGATCATCACTTCAGTCATTTAAAACTGGATCAGACAAACGTACAGGGCTACATTCTGCTTCCATTACATGAACATTACATGAACATTACATGAACATCATTCTGTCTTTGAAACTCTGCATTTTCTTTTGCACTGATACAACCTAAAGGAGAACTTGTCTCCTTGGGAATAATTTATTTTAGCAGGGATTAGTAGGGAGAGTCAATATGCAGTCCATCAATTTTTTCATACTTAATAACTATGGGAAAATCTTGAGATGGGATTGAGCATCTGAAAATACATATTGTAACAGATTTGACCATGTATTGATATGGTTTAAGTTAATATTCTAGGAAAGTTTGGGGGCATGGGTGGCATGGTCTACTACAGTAGCAGAAACATGGTATTTTCAAATAGCATTCATATTTTCAAAGGAAATGGATACTATTTTTAGTTTTTCTGCACCGGTCTGAATGTTCATATGATTTTGAGGTGTCTACTGTCATACCGCAATGTCTGTGGTAAGCACTGTCCTGAGAGCATGAAACAAATTCCATTTTTAGTAAAACTAATTGAATTGTAGCGTCTTGCAGTTCCTTTCACAAGTACAGTAGTGGTTTTTTAAATTATTATACTATATTGTGTTATATTATGTTCTGTTATATTACGTTATATTACATTTTTTTTGTTTGTTTTTAAGTATTGTCTTGCTCTATTTTGTAGATAGAAGCCCTTACTTATATATGAGAAACTGTCACACACTTTGAGTGTAAAACTTATCTTGATAATGAATCCAAACAGAATGACATCAGCAAAAAATCTGGCCCATTATGTTTTAGGTAACCAGCTGGATAATGGCTTTGGTGGTCTCTCTGGTAAAGGCTGCTGATGTTCAGAATTAAGCTTTCTAGTTAGAACACTGATTCTTATTGCAGTTTAAATGTAGCAGCCCTTGTTGCTGCATGATAGATTTATTGCTCAAAAAAATTATCAAAATGATTTCTTAGAGCATCCATTCACAGAGGATAAATTATCCTCACGTTTTATTTTCAGGAAAGATCTTGATATTTTAATAGGAATATAATAGTTAATTTTTTAAATCTCTTTTGGAAATCAAGCTGAAATTGTACATTAGCACTTTTTTTTTGTGCTGTGATAAAGGCAGATTGATGTCAGCTTGATGATTGAGAGGATATAAGATATTTGGAACCTCCTTTGCTTTTTTAAGCTTTGCTTACTGAACATTTGGTTCTTTTCTGTGGGGCAGTATGATATATGGTTTCTGCCCAGGTTTCTGGCTGAACTACTCTGTTGAGCTTTGGGTACCTCATGTCTTCGTAGCAACCTATCTCCAGCTTGTTCTCATTCAGTGCTCCCCTGAGCTAAGAAAGTTCATCACTGTATCTGGAAACAAAACATCATACTCTGGGAATGTAAATATGTGAAGGGAATGCTTCCATTTTCTACATTTATCAGTCCTCTTTTAAATGTTAAAATAATTTAACATGAAATTAAAAAAGCTATACACATTTTACTGGCTGAGAATTGCACATATACAATATACTCAATTTCAAAACCCATAGCATTAACTGTAAATGTTCATTACTGATTACGAGTACAGTGCTTTGCTGCTTGGTGTCTGTTGAACCAGTCTGCAGTTGATGAAGACAAATAACTCTGACTATGATGAAACAGCTGGCTGACCTTGAACAGGGAGATCTGTCTCATTGGGGTGAACCTGTTTGGCATCAGCAGTGTTGCTTCACATGTCCTGGAAGTGGGTGCACTGGGTTGGGACTCCGTAGGGGCTGGTCAGCGTCAGGAAGGCTTATTTGTGACCTGAACTTCAAAAAGTTCCATGGTTAACTCAGTAATTCATGAGCTGATCAGAAATAAAAACAGATGGTTGACCTTTGCTTCCTGGCTTTGAAAGTACTACTTCAACAAATTACTTTAACTGGTATGATCGCCATATATAAGCTTGACATCTCATTTAACATAGTATTACATTTGCATTAAAATAATCCTAAGAAAATCCAACATTTTCTATATGTGTTTTTTTCTATCTAGGTATTACCTATTCTCCCTTTTCTATGAAATAATTAATGTATTTTCTTCTTTTCCAACAAAACCCCTCTGTTACTCTTTGTCTACAAAGTGGGTGATGAATTGTTCACTGGCTGTTGGATGTGTGCTGGTGTAACCTGGAGCAGTAGACCTTGGTTCAGAGGGGTTGTGTGGTGAAGATCAGCATGTGTTCAGGCAGCTCTAAGGTTTTAAACAGTGCTTGATGATCTAACATGACAAATCAGGAATGCAAGCAGCTTGTTTCTTCTGCCAAGTATGTGAAACTTTTTGATACTTTCTCCTTTACGAGATAATTTGAAGTATTTAACTTTGCTTTCCAATCTCCTTCCTGACAGTTCTCCTTTAATAAATATTTTCCCTATGCGGCAAGTTGAGGAGTCAAAGCTCGTCCGTCTAAGAGGTATCTATGATACCTTCTAGGGTCCTGCAAACTGCAAATGTGTCTCCTGTGTCAGTCTCACCTTTCACAGTGAGAGAAGGCCTTCTTACAGATGCAACTGCTCTCTACTTCTGGAACATTTTCAAGGTCACAGACTCTTTGAAAGACAAAAAGTGAATAAATACCTTGTCAATTCCTCAAAAACATTTATTTTTCAAGTTGTTAAAAAAAGAGAAAAAGTCACTTTCACTTAAACAATCTTTAAGCAAGTAAAAATATATATTTTTTTTAATCTTTCAACCGTCTGTTTTTGAATTGTACATGGAGTATAAAATACTGTAAAAAAATAGTTTTAGGCTAAATAATCAAACTATTTCAGTTCAGACTGCTTAAACAATTATTTCAAAAGCTACTGGTGTGCAAGATATTTTATTGTCACCAAACTGCATTTGTTTATGAGAAGATCTCCTTCGTGCCCAGAGATCTCCTGGTGATTCCTAACTGACCACTCAGGAGCAAAGAAGAGAAAGCAAAGCTGATTTTCAAGGGATAAAGATCACAGCGAGACTACAACCTTAGCTCCCTTCTGTTTTTCTGCTAACTGAGAATAGAAGGTACCAGCATCTTGCAGGGCAAGTCATGAGTCATGTCATTACTGTGTGTAGTAAAACCTTTTGCTGCCACAATGGCTTTAGACTCCACTTTTGAAGAGAGAAAAAGACAGTCATTTAGTTCATTCCCTTTTCATAAAAGCAGACACAACCACACCTACATTATATATCATGTGCTGCGATAGATTTCTAATTTGTAAAAAAATAAACTTTTACAAGATTATTTAAGATTTACACAGTGTGAGGGTGTGTGTTTTATTAAAAAGCTGTCTGTTCTGGACTGACATTAAGGGAAGGGTGCAAAAGTATTCACCTTGAAACAATCTGGGGAAGTAATGTTCCTTGCTTATTGTGTTTCTGTCATAGTTAAAACCTGATAAGTGTAACTGTCACGCACCTCTGAGAAAGGGTCTGTTCCCTGCTATCAGTAAGTCTATATTTTCGATTAATTTAGGAATTGTGTAAACACTTTAATATGAAAACATTATTTTGCCATTGGACATATCTTAAATGCAGTTCAGCTGTCATTATACGAATTAAGAAATAAATACACAGACCACCCAGAGTTTACAAATGCAGCATATTTGGGTCTGCAAGGCTGGTATTCAGTGGCTGCACAGGTAGCTCAATGGCAGCCCTCATAACTTATGGCTGCTGGATATTCTAGGACATTCTGGTTGACAACAGGTTGACCATGAGCCAGCAACGTGCCCTTGTGGAGAAGAAGGCCAACAGTATCCTGGGTGCGTTAGGAAGAGTTTGATCAGGGGAGGTTCTCATCCCCCTCTACTCTGCCCTGGTGAGGCCACATCTGGAGTACTATGTCCAGTTCTGGGCTCCCCAATTTAAGAAGGACAAGGAATTACTGGAGGCAGTCCAGCAGAGAGCTACAAAGATTATGAGAGGTCTGGAACACCATTCTTATGAGGAGAGACTGGGTCTGTTCATCCTGGAGAAGAGAAGGCTGAGAGGGGATCTCATTGCTTATGAATATCTCCAGGGTGGGTGTCAAGAGGATGGACCAGACTCATTCAGTGGTGCCCAGCGATAGGATGAGGGGCAATGGGCACAGACTGAAGTACAGGAGGTTCCATCTGAATATGAGAAAAAACTTCTTTACTTTGAAGGTGCCAGAGCCCTGGAACAGGCTGCCCAGAGGGGCTGTGGAGTCTCCTTCTCTGGAGACATTCAAGACCCACCTGGACACATTCCTGTGCAATCTGATCTGGTGAACCTACTTTAGCAGGTGGGTTGGACTAGATGATCACCAGAGGTCCCTTCCAACCCCAGCCATTCTGTGATTCTCTGATTCTGAAGGCACAGTACAGTGGTTGTAGTCCTCTGTTAACATTATTTTTTTTTTCCCTGAGACTTGCGGTGTGCATAGCTGTACATTTTATTCTTAGGACTAAATAAGAAGGGGCTATATACTTCTCAAACACTGTAATTACAGCATTGATAGGTCTTCAGAGATCATTCTGCATCTTATTTCTGGAGGAGGCAGAATTAATTACAACTATATTGCAGCTGTGAGCTGAGTGAGCTCACAAAGTGAAGTGAGGCAAACAAGGAAAAGAAAGAAAAAAGTCTTTCCTGGCCAAAAAGCCGTGTATTTTTTTGAGGACAGTATGAAATAGGACAGAAAACAGACAAACTAACTTTCATAAATGACAAAGTCTGACCAGGGTCAGTCTGCAGAATTTATATGAATTTGCACAGGAGTAGAAAACCACATTAGTTTCAGAAGCATGGAGACATAAACACTGTACCTAATCAATGGTCCTCTTCATTTTTTGGTAAGAATCCACCTTTTAATGTCAAATACCTTCTCCAGGATTTCATGTGTGCTTTTGAATTATGTAAATATCTCCATTGGGTGGCAAAATATTACCATTATATAGCTGAGAAGTATGAATAGTCTGGATCAGTATCCAGACTCAATCCAAACAGAGTATCTTTTGAGGTTTGCCCATCTTGTTTCTCAGGGAATCTCCCAACTCCCAGTTAACCTAACTTTATTTGTCTGGCATTAATTTATTTTCCCCCATGGCATATTTGCTGAGCAGTGTTGAAGGTGTTTGGCAGTTGCTCTTCTCCATGTTTTCAGCTAGATGGAATTTGCAGCACATTACACTGCTTGACAGGAACAGAAAATTAGCCCTAAGGATTTGCTGACATGAAAAGCCCAGATGTGGTGTGTAAAGTTTCAATCTTTTTTCCCCTTTTAGCTGCGAAGGAATTTTCTCAACTCTACTAATTACATTATCATCCTGATACAGGCTCCATTTAAGCACTTTTAGCCCTATTGCCTGGAGCTCAGAGAATTCACTGTCTTTGAATCATCCAAGAGAGGAAAAGAAAATCAGATGAGAGATTGTACTTGATTTCATCTACTGTGTTGCACAGAGAGATATGAAAATTGCCAATCCACAAAAAAAGAAATAATGTTTCTGGGGGGAATTCAGATTATGTTGAAACTTTTCTTTCCTTCCTTGTACCTCCACATGGCTTAGATTAGGCCCTTGTTTTCCATGAAGTGCTCTTTTGATGTTGACTAGCACCACCAGACACTCCTTCAAGACCCTGTTAGACTTACGAGAGTATAGTGTGAATGAGAATAGAAGAATCACAGAATCACAGAATGTTAGGGGAAGGGACCTTGGAAGATCATCCGGTCCAATCTTCCTGCCAGAGAAGGAACACCTCGATGAGGTTACACAGGGATGTGTCCAGGTGGGTTTTGAATGTCTCCAGAGAATGGGGATTCCACAACCCCCCTGGGCAGTCTGTTCCAGTGTTCTGTCACCCTCACTGAGAAGAAGTTTCTTCTCATACTTAAGTGGAACCTCCTGTGTTACAGTTTGTAACTATTGCCCCTTGTGCTACCGTTGGTTGTCACCGAGAAGAGCCTGGCTCCATCCTCATGACACTCACCCTTTATATATTTATAAACTTTAATGAGGTCACCCCTCAGTCTCCTCTTCTCCAAGCTAAAGAGACCCAGCTCCCTCAGCCTTTCTTCATAAGGGAGATGCTCCACTCCCTTCAGCATCTTTATCACCCTGTACTGGGTGACAGTCATTTAGTCTCCAGCAGTTCCCTGTCCTTCTTGAACTGAGGGGCCCAGAACTGGACACAATATTCCAGGTGTGGTCTCACCAGGGCAGAGTAGAGGGGCAGGAGAACCTCTCTGACCTACTAAACACTCCCTTTCTAATACACCCCAGGATGCCATTGTCCTTCCTGGCCACAATGGCACAGTGCTGGCTCATGGTCATCCTGTTGTCCACCAGGACCCCCAGGTCCCTTTCCCCTACGCTGCTCCCTAATGGGTCATTCCCCAGCTTATACTGGAACCTGGGGTTGTTCCTGCCCAGATGTAAGACTCTACACTTGCCCTTGTTATATTTCATTAATTTTTTCCCTGCCCAACTCTCCATCCTGTCCAGGTCTCTGGATGACAGCACAGCCTTCTGGTGTGTCAGACACTCCTCCCAGCTTGGTGTCATCAGCAAACTTGCTGACAGTGCACTCTATTCCCTCGTCCAAGTCATTGATGAATATATTGAATAATACTGAATAAGAAGGGGACATGAGTAGTAGAGATGTGAAGAAGAACCATATCTGCCCACCTCTGTCCCACTGGGTAACCAGTGACTATGGTGATACCTTAAAGAAGCCTCCTTCAATCTTATGCTGTTTTTTTTTTGAAACATGTGGGTATGTGTATGTACTTGAAACATCAAGCTTCTGCTTTGGTGCTGGTGTTTCATTTTCTAGGTGAAACAGTTCACTATGCTGGCAAGCCCTCCTGCTACAGTTTTTCTAGATAACAGCAGCAGGTTTACTTGTAATTCTGTGCACAGATTTTGAGTTTGAAGTTGTCTTAGACTTTTCTAAAATGTGATAAAACTTCCTTGAAACTCTCTGGGGAAGAAAGAGCAAGAGCTTTATTTATTATCCAGAAGCTTGCTGCAGCTTCCCCACCTTTTTTTTTTTTCTTTTTCCCTTGCCATTTCAGTGATCTGAATTACAGATGAACCTACCGACATTGTGCTGTCTCTGCTCTCCTCAGCCTGCTTTGTTCTGGGGTAGAGAGTGTAAAAATCTTATTGCCTGTCTGCACCCACGAAGACAAATAAATCCTTTCCCCTGCCTTGTCAGTCCAGTCAGAATAGTCCAACCATCAGCTGCACCACAATCAGATATCTCTGGTGTGTGGGATTCAGTCCTGGTGTTTCTGGCACCTCTCACTTACTGCAGTGTCTTTTCCAAATGATGTCAATCCTGAGAAGAAAAGAACACTGCTTTCAGATCTGAACTAGCTTCCAATAACCTCCTGCGTGAAATAACAATTTAACCTGTCAAGTTGTGAACACTTCAGTAAGCAGCTACCTGATAAATGAAATTTACTCACACTGCCGCAGGTGAGAATAGGTTGGACACTATGGCTGGTGCTTGCCCAGCACAAACATGAGGAAGCTGCCAGATGGGTAATTTCTATAAAGGGTCTTCCATGCCACAGGCTAGTCACCTCAGCCGTCTGCTAGACCTTGTGCTCATTCACTTTCCAGGCAGACTGGAATCCCCCTGTGTTTCCACTTTCTTAAAAGCTATTAGGTCAGTACATTTACAGAGGCTACATTGGCTTGGCTTGTTTTATAATCTTTACATATGAAGATGGCACAAAAGCAGCTGATGCACACCCGTGAAGCCTATTTAAAAAAAAAATAAAACCAGCAGATTTTCAGCCTAACTTTGGCCCCACTGAATTCAGTGATAAAGCTCTCACTAATAACAAAAGTAAATTTGAACCTGTGCTGGCACATTTTGAAGTATTGCACAGAAATACTGCTAGATTTTAGTTTAGAATAGCTTGTTCTAATTTTAAAGTATGTTCAAGGAAAATCCTTGTTTTATTTGGGAAAAAATAATAAAAAGAAAACTCATTTGCTGTGTTTTAGCTCTGGTTTCTTTTGTTTTATTGTAGTTCTGTTAAGTGCTACATTTGACACATGCAGGTCTTTATCACAATCTGGACACTTCTGTCAGCGACTGTGATTTCAAGTTGTTATGGAAAACAATTTGGTGATAAGAGATTTTAATGAAACATAACAAAGCAGACAGGAAAAATAGGTCAGTCACAGAGAACTGCATTACACCACTACAACTATTTTTCAATAAATATTAAAAACAACATCTGCTGCTCTCTTTAATGTTGTGAAAATTACATTTTATTAAGATCTGAGTAGCAAATTACTTTTAGATGACTTTAGAAGTAATTTGCAGCTTAAATGTGTTTGTGTTTTGGGGACTAATTTATGAGTGTTTTCAGATTGTATGATTATTTTTATTAAGATCATTTTTCAATTTCCTTCCTTTTTATGAAAAAAGGAAAGGTAGTAAATGATTACACACAGATTTCTTTCTCTGTATGCTCTCAACCACAAACATTTACTCTATAAAGTAAATAGCTCCATGCTCTGCAAGACTTCTACAACGAAGTCTAAAGCTCATGTGGTTTAAGCTTTACAGAATTGAAGTATTTAATAAGTTACAACTCACTGAAAATCAAGGATGCCTCAGCATAGTCTACTGCATATGTTGATACATGATACTAAAGGACTTAATTTGTTTGTATTCTTCCTGCCTGATTTCAAATCAGGAAGTTAAAGGTGAGGAAAAGAGAGTTATAGAACAGATGAAAACGACTCCCTCTCAGAGCTCTGAAAAGGTCTGCAATAGGAAATTCATGTCACAGACAGAATCCCAGAAATCCCCCTTCACAGATGAATGCAGCAGAAAGGTGCATGCACTTTAGTACTACCACAGGACAGTACCATAAAATGCACTAAACCCTTTGCTTCTAGTTTCAGCAGCACTCTAGCTCCACTGAAAAGCTTGCCAATGCCATTCTCATCCTGCAGTTATTGGAAGAGTCTCATGAACACCAGAAGTCCTTCACTCCTCCTGGACATGTACAAAAGCCCATAAAGTCTACACAGGCACATGCATGTAAATGATCTGCAGCAGCTATCGCAAGATTATCTTGAGATTGTGATGCGATGAGAGATCGATACTTTTGCAACTTGATTGCTTCATGAGAACCAGAGTGGCTGCACTTTGTATCTCTTTCAAACTGTTTGTGCACCTGTTTTCTCGGATCCCAAGTTAATAAATGTCCCTGAAGATAACTGCCTAATTCTTTTCCTCTTCAATCAGGCTTGATATTACTTTCATTACCTTAATATTAAGATGCCAACAACAACTGCAAGTATCCATAGCAAAGTTACTGAATTATTAGACTAGTGGTAAGTGACATGTTTTCAGTCCTCCTCAAATGATCTCGATGTAAATCACTGTGAAGATAAAAACTGAAGCGTAACAACACAGGAGCCCCAAAGGGATTAGCTGGTGGGTTTTCTTCTATTATTTTTCAAAAGAGTGTTGCTTAGGAGCCTTTGGATGGCCTCCATACTTCCTTTTTCCAAAGCTCCTTCATCCCCACCAAACCTCACCATTACATTTGTACAAAATGCCATTAACCAACTGACTATTATTTTTCTGACATAGTTCACATACACCAGTGATAAAAATTATTGAATAGCAGCTCTGGAGATTTTTGTCCCTCTAAGTCTACCAGGTACCACATTGAGAAAATGTAGAGATTCATCTCTCTAAAATGAACATTTTCTTCACCAAAACAGTTGACTCATATCTTGCCTTTTGATGCACGCAAGACATTATATTCGTTGCCAAAGATAGTATAACATGTAATGTGAATATATGAAAGTAAGATGTTTCTTAAAGTTCTTTAAGCAGTAAAAGGTAATTACTTGTTTGTGTCCATACAGTTGTCTGTTCAATATGTGAATAAAAAGGATGTGAGAGTAGAAACGCTTCACTAATGTAGATCAGGTTTTCACTATAGCATGTGGATTTCATCCTGTGTGAACATATGATTCCTTAAAATGTGTTTACATGTAGGACCTGGCAAGGGCAATTATTTTTTCAAATTGCTGTCACATTCGTTTATTGAGTAGTGAGTCTTACATTTGCCTTCTACTATATGTAAGGTTGCATTTCATTGCAGTGAGTTTGTAGACCCAGACTGCATTATGAAACATAAGTAAACCACCCAGCAACATGTGTGCAAATAAAAGACATTGCTAACAACTAGCACAGCCTTCATAGTCATTTACTCTTAAAGAAAGAAAATCCAAAATCACTCACTTTCTTACCGTTTTGACTAATCAAGTTTTGACTAAACAACTACCTTGTTATATATCTGTAGCTGCTAGAGTTCAATACTCAGAATTACAGATTATCTTCCATTGTTCTTTTGCATAGAATTTCTGCTATAGATATTTTAGATAACTTGTCCTTTTGGTCTTAAGTTGGGAAATATGTTCTGCAACTAGGTCATTACATCTTGACACAAGTACATGAATTAAAGGTAATGTAACTAATACTTTACTTTTCTGCAAAGTAAACCAGCAAGCTTAAAAAGTAATTTATTTTGACCTTATAGATTTCTCTTAAATTTTCAGACAATTCCAGGGAGAGGAGCACAGATAGATAGTTCAAGGTAGACATTTACTGCTCAAATTCAGTTTTTACTGACAGCTGAACAAAAATGTAGCTGGATGTATTGGATGGCTTTTCTGAACTAAATTTGGAGAGGAGAAAGAGATACTCTCAAATTATACAGCTGCCATATTTTTACACACAGGAAGGTCTGAAAACAAAACTATTTAATGATTGCTTTTTCTGTATTTAAAACTTATATACTGACCATTAAGGTCTCTGTGCTGAGAGTAGTTGCTTAAACAGAGTTGAAATAATAAAAATCTTTGTCTGCCTCTGCAAATGTATATTAATGTAGTGTTTTATTTTTGTACCAGAATTGTGACAGCCCTTGGCTTTCAATCCATTTAACTGAGTCATAATGTTACAAAACTCCAAGGAGAGAAAAATGTCAGCCCCATAAACTTAGAAATAACAGAACTGCACTCTTTTTTTTTTTTTTTTCCTTTGAAGGACACACTCCTCTTTCAAGTGTATGACTTCCTTAATATTTTATAAGTTCAAAATGAAAGAAAAAAAAATCTTATTTTGAATTCCACTGGGTGGCATATTTAGGAAGAGCTACATAGATATAGCTTATAGCAGTTTTCCAGAGATATGTACCCTCTGTGTAAGATGAATAGTCTTCATATTACTTATCCTAACCATAGGGTCTCTTACTATGGAATACGGAATAGTAGCACAGTATTAAAAGTCTTGCTATTGTGTATCATTTAAGTCAAATAGCGAAGGGTTACTGTCTATCAGCCAGTATGCAGAAGAACATAACAATAGATCTCGAGGATTACATAAAAAATCACAGAATCATAGAATGTCCTGAGTTGGAAGGGACCCACAAGGATCACCGAGTCCAACTCTTGTCCCTGCACAGGACAACCTCACAGTTCACACCATGTGTCTGAGGGTGTTGTCCAGTCTCTTCTTGAACACTGTCAGGCTTGGGGCCATGACACCTCCCTGGGGAGCCTGTTCTAGTGCTCCAGCACCCTCTGGGTAAAGAACCTTTTCCTAATGTCCAACCTAAACCTTCCCTGGCACATCTTCCTGCCGTTCCCTCAGGTTCTGTCGTTGGTCACTGAAGAGAAGAGTTTGGTGCCTGCCCTTCCTCTTCCCCTTGTGAGGAAGCTGTAGACTGCAATGAGGTCTCCTCTTAGTCTCCTCTTCTCCAGTCTGAACAAACCAAGTGATTTTAGCCGCTCCTCATACGTCTTTTCCTGAAAGGGAGGGTGAAGGTCAGAGAAATATATTTTTCATTCAAGACCTTTAATCACATTGAGTGTTCAAAGTCAGAACCATCAAGATTTACTGACTCCTCTGGGGAGCAGCATTGACTATCACTAAAGGATATACAAGCCCCGAGTGCTGACTATGTCAAGAGCAGGCAAGGATATTTGGAAGATTTGCTAATTTAATTTTCTGCAAAGTTCTGCCTAATCATGTGGAACACTTTAGGTGTGGGCAGATCCTGCAATCTGCAGAAGATGCACCTCAAAATAGTGATGGCCTATGCAAATTCATGACTAAATGTCTGCATGTATAGCAGAAATTCGACGTCAGGAAGGGCAGATTTTGAGAAGGTAACATTAAAAAAATGGGATTAATGGATTTGGAGCAGAAGGTGACAGAAAGCAAGGAACAAAAACAAGCTACTAGAAGGCTGCAGAGCAGAAGAAATATAATGTAATCCAGTCAATTTCATATTTTTCAATAATCACAAAAGGGTGTTTTGGAGATTCAGTGGGAGGACAGAAGCAGGCATCACTGACCAAATGCATTCCTCTTACCTGAAGTGAAATAACTAAAATAACTAGTTGTTTGTTAGTGTGATGTTGCTAAAGCCTAAGTCATTCTTTAGTCATCTGTAGTTGCTCTTGACAACAACTTTCCTCTCATTGATTCCCTTCGGTATTAGATATGTTTTGTAATTGAAAGGATAGTTCATAACTTAAAAGTTGTGTTTTGTATAGAATCACTGGCAACTTGTATTTTTGGAAGCAAGCACTGCAAGGATTTCCCTGAAATCCCATGTGCCTTTTATATTCCTTTGTAGTATATGGAAAGAGCTTCAACTTCTATTCTTTCAATATTTTTAGCACACACACAGAAAGATGGGATTTGTTGTTGGTTTGTTTCTCCTAATGACAGCTTCTCAAGGCTTTCTCCCACCTCGAAGTCACAAAGTAAAAGCAGCAACAAAATGAGCACTGTACAGACAACAGTACTATGGCATTTAGAAGAGGTATTTGAAAGAGAAAAATAACAGTTGAGAAGAGCGAGGGACTCAAAGAAAAGACTCAGTGCTACTTGAGCTGGCTTGACATGTTGTGTCATGAGCTTTATCAGCAGAAGCCTCATGTATTCAAGTATAGAAAGGATGAGGAAATGCAGTCTTTGGACTCAGCTCCATTCAGGGTTGAAATGTGCTTTCAAAACCAGCATGCTAGGATTTAGAAATAAAGTGATACTGGAGAAGAAATAAGAAGTTTCTTTAGCCACTTACACAATTAATTATTTAGGGGCATGTCACATGCTTCTCCTAGAGTTCTTGGCAAAGCCTAAAATACCTAATTTTGATTCACATCCCTTTCTGGAAATAAAGATTTATTACAAAGTTAAAATAATAATGATGTAATAAACTGAGTTTGGGAAGAGCACAATCTCTTTGATGCTTTCGTCACGTAGACTAAATAAACCTTTTGCAAGGTAACTTTGCTCCTCTTCTCTTAGATCTGTGATAAATTGTAGTGCACTGAACGATGGAGGAGAAGAGACAACACAGATCTTCAAATGTTCGTGATCTGTTGCGTGTAACAAGGACTGCATCAACCATTTCTCTAGCACTTGGCTTGTTTCTGCTGCTGTTCTCTGTGACAGTTACAACAGCTCTGTGTCACAGTTCTGCAGTTGCTCTTTAAAGAAGATTGCTAATTTTGGCATTTATTTACCAGATCTAGACTATATTGCTGTTTCCCCTGCTTTTTCAGCAATTGGTCTCTGCTATCACTGTTCATATGAGGTACTTAAAATTGCAAGCTGGTATAAATGAAGACCTAATTCCTAAGGTAAGAGGCTCTGGATTCTATGCATGATGACAATGTGAACGTAAGTATGCCAAATTTAATGGTGGATTTCTGCATGTATTAATGTTCTTAGAGTCTCATGCAGTTACTAAACAACAGAGGATACTCCTGCTCAGGCACGATTTGATTGACTGACCCTGTGGTCTACATGTAGAATGCTCTGTAGCCCATTACCTCACACAATAAGGCATATATATGGTAAGTACATGGAAAGTTGTGTTCACCTAGGAATTAATAATGGGAATAAAATACCAATTTGATATTCCCAGCTACTTCCCACACTAAAAGTTATTGCTGAATCATTATTTCACATGGTCTGTGAGCATACAGCTAGAAGGCATTTATAATTTAAAAGTGGAGGTAACTTATGCTTCTATGAGTAAAATGCAATATGTAAATCTCTTTTGTACTCCTGAGCAACCTCTTGGTTTACAGCCAGATCTGCAATACACAAAACAGTGGTAGAGGGTACTGCACATTCATTTCTGTAATAAAAACTGTCATGAAATGTTATTGATGTTGATTCACAGCTGCTGGAAAAAAAAAAAAAAAAAGGCAATTTTTGGAATGGAGGTTTCTGGATTTTTTTGGATGATACATTGTGATTTTCCAGACTGCAGGGTGCTGGAGCAAAACACCACTGTGCTGAACATTCAGCTTAATGCAAGTGTACCAGAGGTCTGAGCTGGGCTCTTCATCGTGGTACCAGCAGGCTGGTCAGTAGTTCTACTCCAAAAACAAACAAACAAGCAAACAAACAAAAACACATCAAAAAACCCCAAACCAAATATATTAATATGGCTAAAATTTAACCTACAGAAAATAAGAATGAGAATATTAATCTTCCAATTAATCTTCGTCATAATCTGATTTTACCATAACTGCAGGTAAGCAGAGAAAGCCTGTCCTTAGAAGAACTGGTGGAAATTGAGGAAGGGATATTGTGTCAAGGGATGAGTGTCAAGGGGTGCGAGGTGAGGTGTGGTGACAAGAGTTTATATATCTCACGACAAAGGCATTAAACTTCTCATGCCAGCATTTATAGGCCTGTCTCTTTTTGCAGATTCTCTTTTGTCTACAACTTCATACAAATGCAGTTCTCATTGGTACATTGTAGCAAATTAAAAACTTCATAAAACATGTAAAATACACCAACCAAATATTAATACTGCATATCTGCAAGTATATGTATAAGTAACTCCGTTTGGAGTCATCCAATCGGAGGCACAGTTTTTATTAAAAAAAAATTAGAAGCTTTTGAAGACTAAATGGTGCATTTCATTTGTCTTCAGTATACATTTCCTTCATTTAGTTTGAACACCCTTCTTCCCTAACCTCTTCTTGCTATTGAAAAATTTCAGAAAAATGGAGAAGAGGAATCATCATTGGTGACAATCCAACATCAATGGACTTTGATCATCTCTGGAAGGTAAATTTGGCAAAAATAATCTGGTCATATGCCATACACAGTTATGTTTCCTTTTTGTAATTTAAATGTAGCCATAGTATTAACACAGTTTATTATTCGTAAGTACTCAGAAAAAAAGCAAAATGCAGGATAAACTAGTTAACTTTGTCAGAGCTAACTTCATACTTGGAGTTTTCTCATTTTTTAACCTCAAAATCTTAAATTACAATAACAGTTTTTATATTCATTTAAAATAAAAATAAATTAAAGCTCCAATCTGTTTAAATAATGGAAGACTACATAAAACACAGAATCTTGCTATATGAATGTCAAAGCTACACTGACTGCTCTTAAAAAGAATGTGCTAATGTTCTTTTCAGAGACAAAACTACTGCTGAACACAAAGAACAGTTTTAATAATCCAGCTAGCAGTTCCTATTTAGCTATAAAGCCCCACCTTGTTTCAATGAATATTTAGCCTTTTTAGAACTGGATCAGAAAGACCCCTGACATCAGAGGTGTTTTGTTTTTGGTTTTTTTTTTTTTTTAATTATTATTATTCGTTTTGGTTTGTTTTGTTTTCTGGTCTCAGCTCTGCAACTTTTAGTATGTGGATGACTGAAACTATCTGCCTGTATCAAGCACCAGTGAACCTGTGGGCCACAGCAATACGTCAGCTGCCATGAAACTCCTATTTATACAGTATTTTCAAAGGATCCCTCAAATACTAGTAGTATCATTGTGTTTACTCACAATGTAAAATCACAGACAGCATGAATTAACTGTTGATTTTGGAGGGAAAAGTGCCACTGGGCTTTATTCTCATTTTAGTGCTATTTCTAGTCTCAACACAAGGGAAACAGCACTTAAGAGTTTGGGCAAAGATTTGATTTGTAGGCAGCTTAAAATTAACAATATGCTGGCAACACTTTCAAATAACTAGCACATCATATAGCTGGTATGATTAATGTTCACAATACATTATGTCCCAAGGTATGCATTGTAAGAACAGTAATTATCACAGGCATTTTTTGTAACTTTATAAAGGAAATATGCAATTCTGTAGGAATTTGCCTGTAATTTAGAATAGTCCTTCATTAAAAAATCATTATAAACAAGCTAAAAGTGAAATGTGATTTGAAATTGGAGATCAGATAACTAGCCTGCATTTAGATTTAGGTCTCTGTGCCTAATTAAAACATATATATGTGTATAAAATTAATGCAGCAATTAGTTTAAAACCTTTATGAATTTGATGCGACTGCCTAGTGTGCTCAGGGAAACCCTTGAACTTGTAATTATTGTTAACAGAAATGGTCTTAAATTTCTTCAGACTACAGAAATATTCTTATCAAGAAAATAATCAGTCATTTCAGTATATCATTTAAGCATATCATTTAAGATAATAATATCTGTCAAAGGCAAAGATGTCAACATGTCCGTTTATTAGTGCATTTTGTACTCCAGACACCATCTGCTCTGTTTTGTCTTGTCCAGGTTCTTTCTTTCTGATTGCATGTTCTTTCCAATTTGATGGGTTGTTGTTTTTTTCTTTTGGTGGGTTTTGTGGGGTTTTTTGTGGGTTTTTTTGTTTGTTTGTTTGTGTGTTTGCTTGTTTGTTTATTCTGTATGAGAGCTGGACTTAGTTCCCACTAACATCAGTGGAAGGGGCCTGATTGACTTCAGAGTCCGGTGACTAGGATGGCTTACTCTTTTAACCTCCTAAGTCAGAGGTCAACTTCCACCCCAAATTTTCTTCCTTCAGTAATAACCCGCTTCTTATTCCTTAGGTCTGCTCTCTGTCTTATTATTCTGTTTTCATATTTTATCCCTGTGCCAATCCAAAATAAATAGCTTGGCTGCTCCTAAGTTTCTTGGTCTCAAACTTACACATCGTGTTAACATATCTTCCCCCTTTATTTATACATCTCACCCAATTCATTCTGTTTCAAAAGAAATAATCTTGGGATTTAAAATATTTTGTATGAACTTTTTTTTTCTTGACTACCTAAGCATAGGCAATCACTTCTATGAATGTATTTTACTTTTCACCCAGATTCTGACATTTCAGTTTTTCTCAGTTCTTAGTTCATTCTTCCTCTTTTACATCCCCATGCTGTATTTCCCCCCGCCTTTTGAAGTAATTAGATTTTATATTATTTTGAATAAGGCAGGTGTGGATATTGAATCTTCCCTCGCATTGTTCCAGAGCTACCAGTCAGATACAACCTGATGAGTAATGATGATAACACACCATGTTGTCAATACTATGATTTCAAAAGCTGCAGTGCCCAGGAACCTCTTCCCTTTTCCATGTTAGTTAAAGTAATTGGTAAGATAATTTCTAAACATAGTGTCATTGTACTAATGATAATGCAACCCTATATTGCTCACTGGGCTGTGTGAGATGAGTATATATTACCGAGGAATTATTCAGCAATTGTATCACCTTTGTGTACCCTCTGTGCATGGTAAACAAACATTGCTTAAAGTGGGTCTGCCCATTGGCTGCTGTTCACTTCTCTTGCTTTCTGGGTTTGCTACAGCAGAGCAACAGCAGAGAAGTAAGGCATTGCTAGACCCAAAATAGCCTCTTTTCATACTTTCTCATGACAGAAATGAATCCACAGAGGACCTCAAGCTCCCTTCTCCTCTGAAAATGAAGAGCACTGCCTCACACTGCAGCAATTATCCAGTAGTCGATTTCTGTTTCCTTAGGCATCCCCAAGCCCTAACTATTGACCAACTACATAGGCTTAAAATGTTGGGCTTTTCAGGGAGAACTGCTGGCAGAAAAAGAGTTGATTCCAACTGAGTGGAAGCAAAATGGGGCTCGAGGTTGCCTTTATCACAAGAATGGTGGACCTCTAAGGCATCTTAGGTGAGAAGAGCAGCTGCTCCACTTAGCAAAATAATTTTAGACCTTTTGTGCTGGTTTTCTTAGGATTAGGTTCCTATTCTTACAGCCTTAGATGTAAAACTTCTGGTAATGAATTTATGCACATTGAAAATATTTTCTTCACACGTTTAAGCCATTTCCTGGTCACTGAGAAGCCTGGAGCTTGCAAATAGAGAGAAACATGCTTTTTTTTCCCTGCCACGGTGCTGCACAGAAAAGTCCTGCTTAGCGCCCTTCATCAGAGCTCCCAGCAGGACACTGGACACTGGTGCCACCTGCACCATGATCTGAGCTGTGGTCTACCACAGCTCTGCCTTTTGCTGAGGAACAGCATTTTCCACTAACAAGTGCCAGTGCTGCAGCAGAGCTGCTCACCTCTCTCAGCTCTCTCAGCTCTCTAAGCTCTCTCAGCTCTCTCAAGCTCAGATGGCCTGAGCTTTGCCAACGTGATGAGTTCCTTCCTTCCTTCCTTCCCTCCTTCCTCTCTCTCTTTCTCTCTCTCTCCTTCTCTCTTTCTCTTTCTCTCTCTCTCTTTCTCTCTCTCTTTCTCTCTTTCTTTCTTTCTCTCTTTTTCTGTTTCTTTCTCTCTCTCTCTTTCTCTCTCTCTTTCTCTCTTTCTTCATGTCTGTTCTGTTTTAACCTTAACAAGAATGAACGTTTTATATTGCTTCAACATACTTTCTTTACATTTTTTTTTTTTAAATACGAAACATTAATGGAATTGTTCACAACAATAAGAAAAACCCTTCTAATCTCACTGTTCTCAACACAATGCGCTTTGATTCTTAAAGCAGGATAGTACAAAGCCTCCATAATTTTACTCTTGCACAGTCAAAGCACACAATGAGGAATTTCAAAGAATTTCAAAATTCAAACCTGGTGTCTGCATGATTGTAATTAACTGCTCCTTCACAAAGACAAACCTTGAAAATAGATTTTATGAGATAAAACATGAAAATTACACTAGGGCCTGATATAAAACACTTCTTAATTGGTGGGAGTCTTTTATGAACTACTCCAAACTGTCAGACCCTTGGTGTACAATTCTGCAGTTCTGTATTATGGCTTTGAATTGCAAATAATGAACATGAACTACTTAAAACTTTTCAGCAGAAATATACCTTTATCATATCAGATTTGTTGTGTAACTTCCACCGTGCACTGTAATTCTGGTCAATCCTCTCTTACAGATTCCTCTCACACCCACAAGTCATGTTGTGGGGTGTCACTGTTTATCCATCACTTTGTTCTTCAATGAATTTCAACTCAGACAACTCTCAGTATCTAGTGCTGGTTGCAGGGGGTGAGGGGCATTTGTCTTTTTTCAAAGTGATGGGTTTATAATTTCTCTCCCTGAAAAATATACAAAGTAACCCATTTAATTTATGTTAACAGAAGGCTGGATTGCAACATACATTTAGCATAGGTATATGACAAATATTTAGTCATTTTTTATAGCCCCGGTCTAGTTTCCCAGAAGAATATAAAGATAGAAAGCTTCACTCAAGGTGTCAGGTATCAAATTATCTACTGAGGCACAGGATGGTCCACAAATACTTTGGTGAGTATAGAATGTGATTTGTCTTTATGAAACAATGTGGGGAAGTTGAGAGGTATGGAAAAGATACACTTAATTTTTTATGTGTGTGGTGTTTTTTTTGTTTGTTTGTTTTTTTTTTTTTTGTTTTGTTTTTTGTTTTGTTTTTTGTTTGTTTGTTTGTTTGTTTGTGTTTTTTTTTTAATGTCTGTTGTACTCTTGTAGGTATTCATCACAAAAGCAAGGTCCGAATGAGCCTGGGTTTCACAAATTTAATTCTCTACCACCTTCTTTCTTACATGTTATTATAGGTGCAATGCAGTCTTCACCAACAGGTTCTTTCTTAGATAAATCATACTCAGGGTCCATTCAAATATCTTGTCTTAAAAGACTATTGTCATGCTGCCTGTGTATGTAGAGACTTCTGTGCTGAAGAAAAGGATGTGTTTCTGTCATGGATTTCTTTCCTGGTTTGTACTGAACTTCTCAACAACTCAGGTGGTTGACACAACCACAGATCCTTTCTGGAGGTAAATTCCTATGAATGGGAAGATTTTTGTTGCAGCAAGTGTGAAAATGAGCTGGTTGCAGAGTTAGACCCTGGGGGAAAAACAGGACTGCATCCTTCCTGGCTTAAAGAAAGCTTGTCGTTCGGCAATCAGTTACCTGAGTTAAATTATGTTCAGAAACAAAATATGGGCCAAACTGAGAAAGAACTTTGACCAAGGCTGAATGAGGAAAGTAGAGGACTCGTGTCAAAAAAAGGTGAAAAAAAATAACGTAATAAGGTTATTTTCTGTTAACACAGAAAAAACTACCATGAAGATTGTGTACTTGTGCACATATTTATGGTCTTGGAATGGAAGAATTTGCTAATCAGCCTTTCCCAAAGTAATTAGATTGGCAGTATTGGGGTGATTTTTGAAAAAGACTAAAATTTCCTGATTTTTTTTCCCTATGTCACCCTTCCTCCACTTTCACTGCTGAAATCAACAAGCAGATCCAGGGACAGAAAAAACATCAAGCAAAAGACACAAATAAGAATCTCTGAGAAAAGGTGAAGGAAAACAAACAAACAAACTTGCACTACTTTTTGACCATACCTCAATAGAAATACTTCTAAATCACTATTAGTTGCAATGTTACCGCAGAGAGATCAGGCTGTCTAAGGAGTTATCAGCAGCAATAGCAAACTTGCCCTGAGCCAGGGTAAACCGAAAAAGGGATAGCTATGTAGACAAAGATGTTATGGGGTTTTTTAGGCAGAAAACACAGAGCCTGGAGATCTCCAGCAGCAGAAGGCAAAGACGTCAGATTGCTAAAATGACTGTGAATTTTCTTCAGCTCAAATACAAGTAGATATATGCTTCTGTGTGCAGGGAAGGGTAAGTTTCTGGGGAAAGTGTTGGGAGCTGAGCAGGAGAAAGGAAGTTTTGTTGCTATACATGTTTGAATCTCCAAAATCTGTATTCTTGAAGAAACATCTTTATGAAATGCCCTCTAGCTTGGTCTTTTAAGCTTATTCTTTTCAAAGGTCATTCTTCTTATAATGTTAGATTTAATTTTAATCATAAAATTTTATGCATATGGAATATGCGAATAATAACTGTATTTTATTAAGAATACTTATTGTGGCAGAAGCTATATCAACCATTTAGATAGAGAACCATCACAGCAGATATCTTTTTTTCTCTCCACCATTCAAAACTATTTCCTCTTCTTTAATAAGCCAGCAAAGCCAGGCTAGGGCCACTTCAAATCGTCTGATCTACCACCTGGTTCAAAGGCAAAACCAAATTGTTCCCTGTTACTCCTGTGCAATGAGTGCTTGCTAAGGTCACCCAACAGAGATCTCACTATGTCCCTACACTTCTTCGTTCCTTCTGTTAGAAAATCTTTCCTAATATGTAATTGGATTTTTTTTCCTGTCTTTTATGCCCACTTTGGTAATCTTCCTTTGGTTGTTTTCATTTTGCTCCTCAGTTTTCTTTAAAGAAAAAAAAAAAGTTTGTTGTCTTCCTGACAGCCATGTTTCTAGAACCCTGGTTATTTGTTGGACTCTAGATACTTCTTTGCCACTGATCCACATCTTTCTTGAAGTGCAGTGGCTCTGATGAGTCCTCCTTAATAATGCATTTGTTGCAGGCTCCATTTCTGTTTATGTCTTCCAAAAGGAAATTTTTTTCCAAAATATTAATGCATGTCCAGCTTGTCATTGTCCAACACTCCAGTTCCCTTCCTGCACAGCTGCTTGCCAACAAGTTTTTCTCCACTCAAAATTTTATGTACTTCTTTTGCATTGAAATTCATACTAATTTCACCAGGCCATTTCTCCAGTTCCAACATTGTTGAGATTCAGTTCCTGTCCTACAGCACACATATAGCTTCTCCCAGCTTCATACCATCTGTAAATGTGATATACATGATCTCTATCCCAGGTTGTCAAAATAAACAATAATAAATAAATAAATGAATAACCACCCATCTCTCTATGTGTTCTAACAGCCTCTGGTAAAACTCCCTCTACAGCCACCCTTTCCCAGAGTCAGTGACTGGTGATTACTACCTGATATGGGTATTTAATCTCACCATCTAGATGATGTTCCCACCACACCTACATAAATGCTGTGTATGATGTCTCTGAGGTTAAATGAAATCTTCTGCATTTTGTGATATAAATGGAATTTGCTTTACTTTCATGATGAATTTCTTTGTTTCTTTTCTCCTCTTCCTTATGCAGCTCCCATCACATAGTTCAGCTTTCCACCTTTGCTTTCTCTTCGTGCACATTTGTGTATGGTTTGGGTCTTTGTATTGCTGTGATAGCTCTGAGGAAAACATCAAGCAATCTTTCTCATAACAAGAAACCTGGGATTTATCTCACCTTTAAAAGTAGAAAGAAAAAATACGCCACCCCCAAATAACACAAACTGTCTCACCCAGCCACTCATTGTATGAAAAAATTTCCTTCTCTCTAAAGATGTAAAATTATTCATCAAATCTATTTTAGGCTTTTGTTAAGACACATTGCATCCAGACTAAGAGACAGTCTCTCAAATTTAAGTTCTATAGGATGACTATTTTGATCTGACTCTTTCTGTGATATAATCTGTAGACTAAAATAATCCAGATTATTTATGACAGAATAATTGTTCTTCATGAGAATGTTTAAGAAATGTATTCTATATTATGAATTTCTGTGACGTAAAAAAGTCATTTGCATAGGAAAAGAACAGATATCTACTTTGTATTTTCTTTCAGGCCATATCATGATAAATAATGTCATGTATAATGAACTCTTGCACACTTTTTCCTTCCATAACTTAAAGTTCACATGGACCTTTACTTTTTTTTCAGTCCTTTACAGGACACTCCAGCCACTGCATCACAAATGTCCCAGATCCTGCTACATTGCAATCAGTGTGGTCTTATACAAGCACAGTTACAGTCATGGAAGACTCCACTGAAATACAATTTATGGAAGGACAAATGCATTTCAGTGCATTGCAAGTTTGTTCGCTACCTATTTTCCCAAAGTTATAAAAAAAAAAAAAGATGCTTTTATTTTACCTCTTTTACCTGACTCAGTTCCCTTTAACCTCCACAAAACAAGCTGCCTGTAGCTGATGAGAAAACTTCTTGCTGGAAGTAAAGCCTAGGAATTGGAGAATTATGGAACAGTTTGGGTTGGAAGGGACCTTCAAAGGCCATCTAGTCCAGCCCTCCTGCAATGAGCAGGAAACAAGCACAGATGATGAGAGAGGCTGTCCTACCCTCACAGCTGCTGTCACTGCTTTTCAAGGGAGTAAACAAAAATGCACACAAACATTTTTCCAATTTGTGATTTGCAGTCGATAAATAGAAAATTCTAATCATACTAATTTCCTCCTTCTGGGGAAGTGATGCATAAATCATTTATTAACATGAAAGGGCCAACAGGGTTAAGCTGTTCAAATGCTGTTATTGATTTCTTCCCTTTTCCCATATGCCTATGTCTTCTCACTCAGCTGGTACTAAGTAGCACTTCTTTGCAGTTATGCTGAAAAACTTTGTTCCCCTGAGAATCTCCTGGAGCCTCTGCTGTTGAAATAATAATTACAAGGAGGTGAAGTATTTGACTAATCAGCAGCAGGAGTCCGTAGGGGCCCAAAGCTGAATGACAAATGCCAATATCCACTTTAGGTTTGTTGGATCAACAAGCCAATATGGTGAAACTGATCCATCATCTTGTCACTGATTTCCCTTGCAGTCTCAGAAGACTGCCAATTAAAAAAAAAAAATGTAATCACTATGCATCATTCAGCTGTGATTGCAAGCACATGATAAATAGGATCTTTTGCTTTCTTTCTCTTCAGCAGCAGATGTCTTTTGTTTTAATTTGCACATTTTCTGAGGTTGCTGTGGATTCCAATCTAAACTTAGACAGAAAGAATGTATCATAAGTATGCAAAGGTTGGATTTTAATTATCATTTATTAAAACTAGTTAAACTTCACGGCCAATTTTGAGAAGCAGCAGGCAAAATTTGAAGCGATATAAGTACCTAAGAGTGGGTTATTCCACTTCTTGTTAATTTTCACTGGAATTGCTCCTGCTCCAATTTTGTGAATGCAGGCTCAGAACAGAACAAAACTCAAAGCAAAACTGGACTTTTGGGAGCTCTGTCATTGCACTGAGCGTGTTCCACTTCCAAACGCAGCAACAGAACACCAGCATCAGAATGCTTGGAGTAAAAATATTGTTACAATAACAAAATAGTCTAGGCTCAGTGCTTGCACTTACTCAAATCCTTCCTAAAGTTTAACTGTGCCAACTATATCAGCCTGTGAATTCTATCCCTGATAAACCCTGTCCTTTTTTTTGTTTTTTGTGCAAAAAAAAGAGTGCTTGGGACCACCCTGCAAGAAAGCATTTCTTGAATATTTGCTAATATTTGTACTTCTCTTTCTGCTGGATTTGTACCTCATGTCTGAAAGGCGAGATGTTAGTAACATGAATGTTTGAAGAAAGAATGAAAGTATTTTATTTCAGAAGCCATCAGATAGCATTAGCAAAAAGCAGGAAATGAAACAACAGTGTGTGACACATGTGACTGCTCACAACTAAACAGCTCCTGGTCTGTAATATTGAGCTTCAGAGGAGAAAGCATTTAGAATAAAACAGAAAGTCAAATATTTGTAAAGAGAATATGAGGCGATGGCAATCTGTTCAGTGGTACTTTGCACCCAGAAAGAGGACAAATATAGGCAAACCCCACCGTTGTGAGCTACTTGTTCCATAACACCCTAAGACATGTTCTGCCATTCTGCAGCTTGATTTATCAACAGGGAAGTTTCAGACCCCTTTATTAGTGGGAAGTGTTGCTCCTCTATATAACACTTGAGTAACAAGACTCTAAAATGTAATCCAAATGTGGAAAAGTGAGACGAAATTTTGGAGGCTGAATTTTTCGCAAACAGAAATGCCATTGTAAAACTGATTTTTCTGATAGATTCTTCCATTAATATCCCAGACTGTGTGCAATGACTGGCGATGTATGCTTTTAAAACAGATTCTTGTGGGACTGGAGTCCCTAATGCAATCATGTAATGCTGATGACATTTGGGCTTTAAAATAAAGCACAACTAATGATTTATTGAGTTGAAATAGATAAGCAAGTGGAAATTATAGATTTATTTATATATTTATATTCTGGCTGAATGGAAGGTTTTAATGTAAGAATTAGCATGCAGTGGGCAGGAATTAAAAACTGAAATCTGAATTCTAGGTATTGGAATGTTTTTGTCTTTTATCTGATTAACAGAAAATGATCAAGACATTTGTTAACTCTCTTTCAAACATCTGAGAACCACAACAAGCAGGATTTACATTTAAAGTGAGAACACACTCAAACATCCACAGATCAAGCAAAGTACAATGACCAAACAGCAGCTTTAGAAAACAATAAATCCTCCATTCTGAACTCCTGTTAGAGATGTCCATACTGCAAAGATGTGTATGTTCACAATTAGGTACTGGAAATGTTCCACTGTTTTCTGAAGCTCTGCTTAAAAATTTCAAAAGGCAAACAAATACACATGGAAAGAAAGGAAAAACTCCACTTACTGAGGTCTATGTTTATGAATTTTTTATCTGCTACTTAGAAACATAATTTAAAACCAGCAACTTAAAATGGATAAACTTACTGCTCTACTGTTTGGCGTGTTTCACAAGGAGCTTTTGGATCACAGTGAATGAACACATGGAATAAATAAACATATTTAAAATTAATCTATGTTAACGTTTTTCTCTCTTGCAGTTACCTAGCTTTATAAGCTTCAAATCCAAGCTTAGATGAAAGATTTCAAACATCTTAGGAAAACTTATCTCATCTTGGAGTTTACCTTGCAATCGATTTTGTAACACCTTCCCCTCAATAATCTTCTTAGTTAATAATAAATAAAAACTTTGCAATTTATACTGTCTATACATGGGAAGTCTTCTATAAAGAATAAAAGCTATGGAAAAAAACCTTCATTTTTAGTGTGTACATTGGACTCAACTCTGAGTCTTCTGCTTGTCTATATGCTTCCAAATGTTATTTACAGACTCAATCCTGTGGCCAGACTGATACCTATGAGCACAGATGACACAAAGTCCAAGAAGCTAGAGAAGGGCTGAAAAACCAGTCATTAGCATGCAGGAAGTTGTACCCAGGTGTTTAAGCAGACAAGACCATCACATTTTGCCATGCTGGTACTGGCAGTCTGCTTTGCCAGTGCACACTTGCCTGTTTGCACCTTTCAACTCTAACACAGCAGCCATAATGCATTCCAGTTTCATCTTAAATGCATGCTACTCGACTTCGCTTCGCTTCATTTTCATATGCAACTTCTGCGTTCCTTTTCCTCCCTTCCTTCGTTTTTGTCTTCCTTGGAAAAGAACAGTCACTACCTCATTGATTTTTGTTTGCTTTCTGACTTCTCTGTGTAGGTAGCCGTGATGTGTTTTTATATATAGCATGTTCCTAGCAGCACAGAGTAAGTGGCATGGCCAGCAAAGGGCAGAATAATCTCAGCAGGGTCAAATCCCAACCCCTGTGTCTTCCTTGCTGTTTTATTAATCAAACACACTACACTGCAGTTGCATTTTGGGTAGGTAATTGCATAGTATTTCTAATGCAATGAAATGAAATGAGGAGAATTTAGCAATTAGCAGTGAAATGAGTGGTGACTCATCCTTGTCAAACGACAGGCAGTAACCTTTTACTGACCTTGCGAGACAGGACTAGGAAATAAAGTTCCCCTCCTACTGGTGTTCCCAAGTGTCATATCTTTATTACAGGAACTAGCAGAATTATTTATAAGAAGATTTATTTGTTTTTGTTTTGTTTTTTTACCTAATTTTCAATAATGGTGTGTGGACACTTAAACTGTTATACTATGCAAGCTTTAATGTGTATTTAGTTTTTGCCCTGTTGTGGCAGTGAGTAATGAATCTTCTTCATATGTGTGCACTGGATGTGAACTAGTAAGTTGCCCTTTGGACTTCAAAACCAGTGAGAGCTGGAAATAACCCAGCCCTATATCATGAACAATGAATTTTTGCTGGAAATGGAAGCTCTGCTAAAAATTGTGTGACTCTGCAAGGCCCACTCCAACTGTGCTTGAGTTGCACCTGGAACCTAATGTCTTGCTACCCTATTAATCGGAAACAGAGCAGCTTCACTGATTAGTAGAGTTGTTCCCTGTTTCCCTTTTATTATAACCAAATCTGGTATGTGTCAATATGTTGCTCCATGAAATTTTTCCTGTTCTTATTTTTTGCTGTTTTTTACAGTGCAGAGATACACTACTATGAATGGTCTTTTAAATAAATATGTGGCATATGATAGAAGTAATCAACTCAGAACATTATTTGAAAATCTGATACTATGATACGTGCTTTAATGACTGCATTAGTATTGTTTGCACCTAACAGAAGACAAAGCCACATGTCACAGTTCAGTATCATTTTTTGTTTGTTGAATGATGTCCATATATATGATTAATTTTTCACAGTAAAGAGCACTGTGCCACTACAGCTAATAAAACACACTTTTTTAATATTACACTTGATGAAGGTGATAATAGAGTTGAGTGTCTATGGGTGAGAATCAAGAGGAAGGGGACCATGGTGGACATACTGGTGGGGGTCATAGTAGGATGAAGAGGCAGATGAAATTTATTTCAGGCAGTTGTCTGCTGGAAATACAATACAGTAGAGAGGAAGCAGCTTAGAAGGTAAAATATACTAAGTTTATCTACTTGTGTTCGTATTATATTGTCAGGCATTATGTACAGCTTACATGAGGGCTGTTCTGGTTTCATGTAACTCCTGTTACAATTAACTGATTGTACTGGTGGGGTTAATAATAATATCGCCAGTATCACACGCAATTTGTTTTATGATAGCTCTATGATCCAAACCAGCTAGCTCTTTCTGCATCTGACCAAATTATCTGGCAGAGTTCATGTTTTCTTTCCAAAAGTTAATACCCTTACGCTACATGCAATTACTCTACATGACAATACATTTGTCAAGCTACATTAAAAACAGAGTCTTGGGATCTGTTGCAGTAACTCCTAAATATATATCTTAAAAGGAAAATTAAAATACCCCAGAAGAACCATGAAATAGGCTGAAAATGAAACATTTGCTATCTGTTTTGCTAACACAAAATGCTGCTTTTAAAACACTGTGTCACTTTTAGCACCAAATTTTCCAGCCTTTTATTTTGTTAGTAAAGGAGCTTCTCTAAAGGGCTTGGATAACCACTGAAATGTCAGTTTTTTTATCCAACAGTGTGTTGAATATCCTGAATCTATAACCATGTACTAAAAATGTCACAAGAACAGACTCTCATGGAAGCCTTGTGTTTCTTCTTTGTTGTTGTTGTTGTTGTTGTTTTGATGACATCAGAAATATCATTCTACCTTTTTTTACTTTCCTGACTACAGATCACCAAACTGGGGTTTGGTGAATTTTTTTCCTTCCAGGTCTCTGGAAGCAGTGTGTTCAGGCTCTGTGAAAGCTATGTGCCAAGCATTCCAGGGAAAAGAAGCAGCTCTTGTCTCAATTAAACTGTTTTAACCAGTTCAGCTCTATCATTTAGAGTTGCTTGAGGAAGGAAAGAATAAAACCAGGTGGAAATTCTTTTCTGTTAGAAACAGACCAGAGGCCTTTTAAGTTGCTATTGGGCTCACAAATTCAGTAAGGACAAATAACACCTTCAACCTACTGTAACTTTCTAGTGACTTTCCATTGATTTGAAGATGCTTTATGTACCTGGTTATCAGAAGACCCTTTTGTCTGCCTTGGCTTAGCCTCACCCAGTAGTCACTCCTCTCTCTTCTCCAGAGGGCTTCTGTTACTGCAAGTGTGGAAATCCTTGGTACTTGTGATTCCATGCCTCTCCCATGCCATTCTCTTAACTCTCTTCTCTCCTTTCTCCCTCCTTCTTAGACATGGAAAAGATTTTAGAAATACTAATGTTGTCAAATTTGGAAGTAAATTTTTTAGTTCCTCATAATATCAAAGACAAAACTTGGCCTCATGCAGCTGGGAAATATACAAATCTTTTTGCAGTTTGAGAAAGAGCAAGTTTTCTGTGGAAACCTGTGTTTGCCTATTCTGTGATAACTGATAAGGCCTCATACTTTAAAATATCTGATAAATACTTTTTTATTTTTTAATAATATTTGCTATACAACCAAACACTGGTATTTTAAAAAATGGTTGATATAACTCCAATACAGGGAGGCTTAGCTATGTGTTTGAACATATCTGAATGTATGTATATTGTGGTTACCCACAGCATAGAAGTTCCATCACTAGCTCCATGAAGGATCAAGCTTGTTTGAAATCTTTTCAGAAGAAAAGGCTGTTGTTCTTATCATGAAAATTATGGTAACAACATTTCTTGTGGTGCTTCTAGTAAGTCAAAGATTTGTCATGGTTCCAGTCTTACCCAGGTTTTGCAGAGAAGAGAGACCAACCCATATTACTCAAGTCACATTTCTGAGAGTTGGCCAACCTTTAGCTGTCACAAAGACGAGGAGGTGAGATGTATGAAGAGTGCAGAATTCTAAAGAAAAGCCCGATCTGTGATTTAATCTTTTGAAATATCTATAGTATCTTTGGGATCTATAAAATCTAAAATACCTATAGCATTAGTTCCCATAACTGATTTTTATATTGTTTCTAAGTCTGACTATAGTATATTATTTTCTTGTTCATGCAGCTCTCCAGTGGAACTGCAAATGTTAATAATTTTTGCCATGCTTTTATGAGACTCCTATTGTTATGGAAATCACTCCATGACTGGTCTTCAGTTAAAAACAGAATGGAATACCACACATTTATCTTACAGTATTATAGTTACACTGTTCCTAACATGACTGCAAAAGGCAAGAAGCTGCTCCAAGGACAGAAGAGAAGATCACTACTCTACTACTGGGCAGACAGTACTAGGGACTGACAAGTCCTAGAAAGCTGCGTGGAATGTCTTGGACCTTTGCCATGCCTCTTTGTCCCTACCATGAAGAGGGCAGGTGGGCTAGTATGTGTTCATCTTCCATCTCTGCCTTCCAAATCCTTCCAGTAGGACAGGCTGAAAATGGCAGTGTTTTATTTTGATACATCAGGCTGAGGGCTGTGGCATCTGGGCACCTTGACCTATAGTCCTCGTCAGGCTGGAGGAGCAGCTACCTTCCAGTGCCAGAGCTACATCAAGCTAGGGTATTAGTCCTAGTCATAGTTTGTAATGAGCAGTATCTTCCTTCCTAAGAAGCTTGGTCTGCCATAAAGTAAAGTCTTAATCTACATGAACAGGAGAATCCTGTAAGCCAAAGTAGCACAATGTCATGCTGAAACCTCAATGGATTAATTTTACATTTTGTGTACGAAACAGTACAAATGAAAAGCATTTGAATGCATGTTTAGAGAACCCAAAGCCAAATTATACTGTCTGATAAATCATAAGTAACATAGCTTGGGTTTGAGCATTTAATAAGACACCACTGGGAACCCACACTTAATCCATGGGCAAATTAAAATACTGAGCACGTTCAAGGGAATCAGGATTTTACCATAAATATTCAGTGAGCTAAAAAGCGTGTTAGGTTCATTCAATACATTATTCATTGTTACAAACTTTTTCAGCTCTAAAGCTAAACAATGAGAAAATACGTTTAAAAACTGCATCTGAAAGTCAAATCAGACAAATCATACCAAGAGGAAACACTCAGTCATTTAAAATTATAAACAGCCATCTATATTACCAATATTATTAACAATTATTAATGCTGAATGGGGTAAAATCCTAAAATATAGCTTCAAAAATCATAGAGTCATAGATTCATTTCAGTTGGAAGACACCTTCAGAATCATCAAGTCCGCCCATAACCTAACTCTTACACCAAACCATGTCCCTGAGAACCTCATCTATTCACATGTAAAACACCTCCAGGAATGGTGATTCAAACACTCTTCTGGGCAGCCTGTTCCAATGCCTAACAACCCTCTCCAAGAAGAATTTTTTCCTTATATCCAATCTAAAACTCTCCTGGCACAACTCGAGGCCATTTCCCCTTGTCCTATCGCTTGCTCCTTGAGAGAAAAGACCAACACCCTCCAAGCTACAACCTCCTTTCACGTAGTTGCAGACAGCTATAAGGGCTCCCCTCAGCCTCCTTTTCTCCAATGTGAAAGGCCCCAGTTCCCTCAGTCGCTCCTCATCAGACTTGTCCTCCAGACCCCTCACCAGCTTTGTCACCTCCTCTGTACTCTCTCTAGTACCTCAATGTCCTTCTTATAATGAGGGGCCCAAAACTGATCACAGCATTCAAGGTGCAACCTTACCAGCGCCAAGTACAGTGACACAATTACTTCTCTAGTCCTGCTGGCCACACTGTTCCTGATACGAGCCAGGATGCTGTTGGTGTTTTTGGCCACCTGAGCACACTGCTGGCTCACATTTAGCTGGCTGTCAATCAACACCCCAGATCCCCCTCTGCCAGGCAGCTTTCCAGCCACTCTTCTCCAAACGTGTAGTGCTGCCTGGGGTTGTTGTGACCCAAGTGCAGTTCTTGGCATTTGGCCTTGTTAAACCTCATACAATTGGCCTCAACCCAATGGTCCAGCTGAACCAGATCCCTCTGTATGGCCTTCCAACCCTCCAGCAGATCAACATTTCCATCCAATTTGGTGTCATCTGCAAACTTATTACGAGTGCAATCAATCCTCCTCGTCCAGGTAACTGACAAAGACACTAAACAGAATTGGCCCCAATACTGAACGCTGGGGAACAGCACTCATGACAAGTCATGCACTGGATTTGGCTCTATTCACCACAAGTCTCTGGGCCCAGTCCTCCGCCAGTTCTTTATCCATCACAGAGTCCACCCATCCAGGTCATGAGCTGCCAGCTTCTTCAGAGGAATGCTGTGGGATACGGTGTCAAAGGCTTTACTGAAGTCTAAGTACACGACATCCACAGCCTTTCCCTCATCTACTAGGTGGGTCACCTTGTTGTAGAAGAAGATCAGGTTGGTTCAAACAGGACCTGCCTTTTGTAAACCCATGCTGACCAGACCAGATCGCTTGTTTTTCTTGTATGTGCCATGCGATGTCTCTCAGAATGATCTGCTCCACGACCCTCCCTGGCACCGAGTTTAGACTGACAGGTCTGTAGTTCCCTGGATCCTGCTTCCAGCCCTTCTTGTAGAGGGGCTTACATTAGCCAACTTGTCAATTGGGATGTCCTCAGTTAGCCAGGATTGCTGATAGATAATGGACAGTGGCTTAGTGATCACCTCTGCCTGCTCCCTCAGCATCCTTGTTTCTATCCCACCTGGCCCCATAGATTTATGGGTGTCCAAGTGCTGTAGCAGGTCACTGACCATTTCCCTTTGGATTATTGTGGCTCCAGTCTGTTCCACAGCCCTGTCTTCTGGCTCAGGGGGCTGGGTATCTGGAGCACAATGATAGTGTCTGTCATAAAACAATTGCTGAGGTCATTGCAGAAGAAACTAATCCCCAGGTTTAAATAACTGACAAAAATTTTTATTTCTCATTGTTGTTTTGGAATATTCTTACTTAGTAAACACTTTAACTATCAGATACCTCGACAATTAAAAACACAGGCAGGCTTATGAGATTCAATATTACACCCGGAACTGAAAAAAAATCATCTTTCTTAAGTGTGGCATATATTGTTCACTGCAAAACAGATTCATTCTGGGATAAAAATGGGAACTCCATTTGTATTGCAACTAGCTAGGAAGAATGGAAACAGATATGTGAAAGAACTATATAAATGTGTGCCTAATTTCTGGAAGTACCAGATAACTCACCATATTGCACCAGAAGAAGCAGTCTCTCCTTGTGTCCAGCACAGGCCAGCAGAAGCTGCTGCAGAGAAAACAGTTTAGTAGCTATAGAATGAGCTGCTCTGAGAGAGCATGTGTCTCTAGGTCTTGTTAAATACAGGCTGAAGTCTGTGTTTCAATTCTAGTAAATGTTAATTTGTTTTCCTTTTTTTTTTTTTTCGGGGTGGTGGTAGTGAGGAGAGGCTGTTTGTTTGTCTGTTTCTTTGTTTGTTTGTACAAATGTGGGAAAAGAGTAAATGAGAAAGAAGAGTATTACTGAGCATATGTTTCTAGAGTGAGGAGAGAGGTCACATTGTAGTTTTGAGAAAATGATTTGGGATACAGGTGGCTGAAGACCCGAAGTCAACAGTTAGGGTGAAGACAGGTATGTAAGTAATGGAACATACAACACAGAACAATCATAACAAAGCCAAAAGAGAAAAACAGAATCAAACCTAAAATAACACCCTTTCAGAAATCAGTTGTTCACACAAGATTGTTCTGGGATATGCAGTCCAGTCCTAATTGTCCCCCTACCATCCTCCATAAGGAACAATAACGTTAACAGACGCCAAACGTGTCTTCAGGTACCTATAACAGTCACAGTACTACCAGTGACCCATCTCAGTTTCTCTAAATAGACTGCTAACCACCTTACATCTTCTGTGAGAGCCAGTGAACCAGGCAACCAGGTGCCAGACAGCAGGATGCCAACTGCCTGCTCTTCCATGGAGTGTAATTTGGGAGGACCAAGCAACTTTGCTAGGAGGAGAGGGGATTGCTTCTGTCACCAGGCATTTTTTGCACAATCCATTTATTGCTAGTTCTGCTGTCTTCTGGTTCTGTTACTCAGACTAAAAACTTAATTCTAGTTTTCTGTTTCAGAAAGTTCGTGAAACTAAGTTGAGGTATTTTTATATTTGTCACAATAACAAAAAACCCCTATGTTCCATAAAGATTTTAAAATCTCTCTTGAATTCAGAATGATTTATTTTGCCTTTTAATGGCAAAATTTGCCCTTTTAAAAGCATTAACAAAATGGCACAGTCACTATTCCTTCAGAAATACTGTTGACTGTGTCTTTAATAATTTATTTTCATCACTGCATCCAATATTATTGAATATAGTAATGCTTATGTAAACACTGAACTTTCATAATAGGTTTAATCTCCCTTACAATCATTTTGGGATTGATCTGTAGTATCTCTGATGAAGTGTACTGCTTTTTCCCTGACAATGTTTTGATTTACATACTGTGTTCATAATATTTAATTACATTAGCATAATTTTGGAGGGTGCCTTTTTAATGGAATACAGTTCTTCTCTGTCCAGATTGTTATGGGCCTTTATACTGCTGTTGTTGCTTACATGTTTTTCTTTTGAATGCTTTAACATTTTAAAATAATACAAATTTGATAGCATCATGAAAAGATGCTGCCATTACTGATAGCCTGCAAGAAACAGATTATAAATAGCAAAAAATAATGCAGCTGGGATTAGGCTGCAAAAGTATCAGGAGCCTATGCAGTAAAATCTGTCTTCAGGATATATAACAATATCTGAGTTGTATTCTGTTGAACAGGAACACCAATTTCAAGGAGTCCAGGCTCTTAATTCAGAAGACCTATTCAGTCTCCACATTCGTTTTTCCCTGTGTGACCTTATGCATATCAGAGCAGCCCAACTTGCAGAAGGAGATTGTCATTTTACGTTCTTCAGCTTTGTGACTCCCGTAAGATGGATGATTTCCAGGAATCTGGCATGTTGAGAAACACCCTCATTCAGTGCTGTTGTTCAGCATCAACTACTTCAGACACATTTCAGGTATCTCTAGGCCTCCACAGCTCAGACATTTTATTGTCTTCAGTGTGGAGCTCTTAACCAGGGATGTGAACTGGATTGAAAGGATTCCTTTTGCTCTAGGCAGAACTCTTCTTCATTCAATGTCAGTCTCCTGAGCACTCAGCTCTGCTCTGTCCTCCCACAGCTGGTGTTACCACTCCTGCTCTCGTACCCGTGACAGAAGATTGCTTTGCAACTCTTGAGTGAAACAAGCCATGGCATTGTCCGACACCACCACCTCTATATTGAAGTGGTGTGTCTGAAACAATTTAGATACTCTAATTTAATTTCCTAGAAAACCTCCTTCTATCTTTTAAAGAAATAACTATTGAGGCAGTCACTGTCTTCTCATTTCACCTGAATTCAGCAGCTCCTACCGGGATTAAGGAGCTAACCATGCCTGAAGATGAGAGCGTAGACTCTTAAGAGTGTTCAGAATACTAAATCAATATTTTTACCTTACAAAGGTGATTTCAAAAGAGTATGAGCTAGTAGCTCCAAGTACATCTTCATGGCCAACCGCCATGAACTTTGAAAACTACTCCTTCTGTGCATAAAGGCTTGCAAAGACTGATTTTATCTTACCAGCACACTAGAAATACAGTATATTCCACATAAATGGTGGAAAGCCAATATTTCTGCATAAAAATATTCAGTTAACCTATTCCTCTTAAAATGACAGGAGATTTTTAAGTATAATGGAGGAAACAGGGTGGCCCAGAAAGCCATGGAACAAGAAGCATGCCTGTCAAGAAGCTGCTATGTGACATTAACTTGACTTGTCCCCTGCTGTGTACAACTATGTCTTTATAAACGTTTTCATATGACTTCCTGTGGTGGAAGTTTACTGAACAGGTAGAAGAGCTCTTTAAAGCTGGCTCAGAAGAGGCTGTTTCATCTTACACACTTCATATGTTTTGAGCCAGGGGGCTGAGCCCAAGGTTAGACTGAGGAAGAGAAGGTTATACATATGAAGAAGCTTGTCAGAGATTCCTTTGATACTCAGGTCAAGATTCAAGAGAAAAGAATGAAAGCCAGCAACACCTCTCAGGGCAAATCCCACACGTACCATGTTTAGGTCACAAGAAAAGGACCAATCCTGGCTCCTCAGGGCAGAGTTATTTACAGGGCAAAAGTGCCTCTATGGCATTTTATCAGCTTCTTACTTTAATAGATTTCAAAAGGCCAGTTCAGCTTTTAGAATAACAGCAGCACAGCACTGAGGCTGCACTAAATTATATCTGTATCTTTACTTGCAGCATCCAGGAATTACCAGAGCATAAAGAGTTACTGGCTATCTTTCTGCAATAATTATTCTCAGACGGAGAACTACTTTCAGAGGGAGTTTCGAAGGGGTATTCCTCCTGGACTGCATCTGCTGGGTTAAAGAAGATGCATTGTGGTATTTTAAGTGCAGATTCCTAGTTCAGAAATATGGGAAAATATGCAGAACTGTGGCCCTGCCACGGCTGGATGAACCTGAAGACGTGACAGGCCTGCAATATTGAGCAAAACCAGGCATGCAGCAGAGCTCAGGTTCTTTTTCATCAGGCCTGTAGTTTCAACAGTATTTTTCAGATCTTTATGTGCAGCCCAGAATGCAGTCTATTCAGTGGCAAAAGCAAACACATTAATTCTCAGTAAAGGTCCCCTATTTTGCTAGAAGAACTAAAAGAATGTCAAATAACAGCATTTATGCAGCATCTCAAATAAAATACATTGGCAAGACTTTTAATGGTGCAATTCTGTGACTACCAGCAAATAAAGTGTACTTTACCCTTCACCCATTTTAATCCAATACGTGAAGCATTTCTAGACACATACATATGTTCAGGCAGCCAAGGAAAAATATGTTAGAACGGATTTATTCCAAATTGAATGACACACATCATAATACACATAAAAAGAAAGAAGATCCTCACCTCACCTGAATTCTCAAAACTTTATTTCCTCTAGGAAATATATACGAATTCAGTAGCATAGGCTGAACTGTGCAACACTGCATGTAAGAGTGAAGAACTCCAAAAGGTTAGGGAGAGAGAAATAGAACCATACCAATTGAATAGGAAAACCACCCTTCTATCTGGAGCATGCTTGGACTCAGTAAGAGGACTGTCCTCCTGTGCTGCTGAAGCAGGGCTGGAAGAAGCCCTTTGACATCAACGTGGTTATGCCCAGAACCCTTCAGCTCTGTTTCACAGACACAGGCAGAACCTCACCCTTGCAGCACAGAGGGTATTCACATACAGCCTAAATCCACATGCCTTCATCTACAGAAATATATTGTACTGGGGAAGGAAGGGATGGACTAAGCACTAGGAGTGACGCTGAATCACAAAGACCCAGGCAGTTAATTGAAAAGTGGTCTAATCAAAAAGGTTTTTGCAAGGAGGAAGGAAACATCTTTATCTGTCCTCTGGAATTCTGTGCAAAAGGAAAATGCAACCAAGAGTAAGCTGACAGTATATATTTCCTCCTGAAAGTCTTTTGATAGGGTCTTATACACAGCTCTGAGTAAAACATAGGGACTCAAGCTGTTAAAATTCTACTAATGACCAAACATATGGTTCAACTAATAATTTGTTTACATCATGAGAAAAGGCTGGTAGTTACACTGCTGAGTTTGCACACTAGGAATTACATTAAATTTGTTTACTGATAGATTAAGTAAGGAGTGTGCTTGTGAAAGGACAGTGGTAAGAGAAACCATGTGACAGAACATAAACCTCTGAGGGATGACAGAGGTGATTAACTAATCCAGGTGGCTAATGAAAGTAATAAAACCTTATCCCTTAAACACTGAACTTCAGATTTGTCTGCTCCTTCACAGAAAGGATGTAGCGGAAAATAGGAAGTTCTGGCACGAGGAGGCAGATGTGCTCAGAAAAAAAAATATAGAAGAGAAACAGGATAGAAAACTGACCTTTAGAGAAATTGAACTAGAAAGGAAGTATAAGTTGTTCAAAACAATAAAATGGCATGGAAAAAGAAAAGGGAGGCTTTGTTTCACTTCCTCATTCAATAAATCGTGTTGAATGCAGCCAGACAGTACTGTCTGTATTTAAAACTAATCAATTGCTTATTCCCAGTGACAGCCAATTACCTGTTGGTACTCATTGCACAGGGCACTTCCACAGTCAAGAAGTTAGCAGGTCACTGAAGAACTGAACATAATAAGAAAAAGTAGAGAGGAAATATTAAGGACTAAACCAGTCACCATCAAGTACAGAAATACTGCTTGTTGCATGGGAGATTTAAAACTTCCTAGCTGCTGAGCAAAGAAATCTTCAATGTACTTTACATTACCAGGGGAAACTTTTAAAACTGTTTCTGCAACAATTGATAATTTGCAGAAATTGAATACTGAATTATTTCTATCTTTGATGTTATACAGTTTCATACATGTAGAATTTTTAAAAATCCCTGTTTCTGTTATTTCAGTGTAACTGAAGAGAATAAAGGTCTTTTGGTATAGTGTCCTAACATGTTAAGATTTTCCATTGTGACACTATTCCCTGAACATCTTCCAGCTTAGACATCCATGGCATTTCAGAAGGGGTCAGCCTAAAAATGCTGACATTTTCAGCAATAAGAAGGAGAATATTTTTTTCCTGATCCCTGTGCTTAATAACATTTTATACTTTGAAATTTCATCCAAAGAGAAATTCAATATAAGAAAGCATCTTCAGGTTTTATAAAGGTCCAGGCAAAACTGAAGATCTCTGCATCTGCTGTCCGAAAATTCAAAAAGTGAGATGAATGAAAACCTTTTACTTTTTCCTTCCTAAAGGCAGGGAGGGATGGTCCTCCACTTATTTCAAAGAGCAGGTATGACCATGGTCATAGGTATGCATAAGCTCCCCAAATCTGAACCAAATAGTTGTTCTGGATACATGCTTCATGCCTTTTCAGAAGTCTGCTGTTTATCTACTTTATTCATGAATTTTACTGGAGTCACGAGCTAGCACTGCCTGCTTACTAATTTGTATAAGCAAATCAAACTTCAGCAAAAATTTTATCTGTCTAGTCATTGTGGTTGCATTATCTCGCTGGAATGAAATGATCTTCTGAATTACGCTTATATTACACTGATGATATAGTAGGAAGTTAAATTGCAATATATGAATGGTTAATTGCTCATTTTTGCTTTTAGACTTGTTGGGAAATGTATATAGCAAGATAACCATTTAATTTTTCTCTCTGAAAGCTATGTTATTTATTGTAATTAAAAATAGTTTCACAGGAAATTAGAGATTGAATATCCCTAACAAGCTTTTTAAATTTTGTATTTTAAGAAATACATTATGTTTGCATACTTAGAAATTAATTATGTCTCATTTGGAAAATAATACATACATAGTTCAAAAAGAAACACAATTGTATCTTCAGGTGAGCTTCACTTTTTGCTTAAAATGCTTCAAAACAAAATTATTTTAGAAAGTTTCCCTGAAAGTCTGGTCTTCTATCCCATTGCAGAAGCAACATTGACAAGAATGTTTTCTTTGGAACAAAAAAATAAAGAACGGAGACAAACTGGGATATTGCTCAATATATAAAAGGTCTCTTGAACCAAAGTAAGCCAGATAAGGATATCCCACCCCGGTAACTTCTCACAGGCTTCTGTGTATCTATGTGGGTGAAGGATTTGGTTTAACATGTAAATAACACTGGATGCCACCTACTGTGCAGCTTATCTACACATGTATTGGGAGAAGTAGCATCAATCAAGTAGCATCTCAATACTGTTGAGTCCAGCAAGGATTCTTTTAATGTATATATTTTTACAGGGCACAAGCCATTACAAGAAAATATGTTAACGACATGAAGAAAACCTAAACCTGAGTTTTTATTAACATTCATAGTGAAATTGTCCAACAACGCCCCATATTTTACAGGTACTGGGTCTTACTGAAATCATGCTTGAAAAACATTCTCACTGCATAACTTCAATTATTTTTTCTGTCCAAAGTGATTTTGCACTCTATTCACTTCTAACTCAGTTCAAGAGTTCTATAATATATATTCACTGAATGTAGGACTAGATTAATATTATAATAAATTCACTTTTGATTTCTTACATATTCATGCAAACACAGGCCAAATCAAATAAAGCATTAACATACATAATACTGAAATTAAAAGGCCCTAATCAATAAACTCAGCATATTACATAGTGAACAATAACATCACCAGAAATGAGAAGCCAGATACTTGCATGAACGTAGACATTCTTTAAGTCATTCCAGAGCACCAAGAGTCATTTGCATTAATGTGAATCAGATGTATATGACTAACAGGTAAAAGTTTAAAAAAATGATGAAAGGTGCAGCAAGGAATAGTGCAAAAGAAAATATTTGTAAAAAACTCAAGATAAACTTCAATGAATTCACCAGGAATTTCTCAGGAGTCAAAGTATGAAGTTAATATAAAGATTTTTTTTTTTCCTTACAGAAAAAGGAAAAAACAAAACAAAACAAACAAACAAAGCACCCACACGTATCTTCCCACAATGTATCGAGATCAATGTCTGATGTCCAAGACTGGCATGAATGTGTTAACCTGTGTGATGCAACATGGACACCGTTGTCTCCCTCAGAAGTGACGGCTACCTGGCAGCGTGTCTGTGAAGCAGATTACAGACCACTTGATATATCTATGACGCAAATGTTGTGATTTATTTCTATAAGCATAGAAATCTGAATTTTAATTTTTTGATTGACAAAATTCAGCCCTTAAGAAATGACCCTTTCCTTTTTCAGTGGTGAGTGTCTTCTAGTGCCACTGGGAAAATATTTTTTGAGTTCTTCCTGTTTCAGACAGGAGAAGACTCCAAAGTACCCCAAGTAAGACCATAACCAGCAATCAGGAGCATGAGACCACCTTCAACGGGAATTTGAACTATTTTCAAAGGGTGTATTTGTGTGCATGTGAGTGCAGAAGACAGTGAATCCAAAAGATAAAAACAACAGGAAAAAGGGCAAGGTGGCGGGAGAAAAAGACCACTGAAACACATATTTGGCCATTGAGATCTGTGGGTCAACATGTTGTAGAGTTATTTGAGAGCTTAAATTCCATCTATGGAATAATAAAAAAAAAAATGTTTTATAATCCTTAGCCCTTGTGTATCACAGAACGAAGATGGATCTGATGCTTAGCATTATATTCATTTACTATTTTTATTTACAGACTGGGGCACTAAAGGTATTTCAGTACTTTCAACTATTTCATTTAGATAGATGTATTGTAGTGAACAGTTGTTAAAGTACTTGTAATACTAAATAAATTCAGTGTTGAATTTAGTTTATCAATAAGCAACATTTTGCTGAAATTTAGGAACTAATAAATTTAAAACTTTGTGATAACAGTTGCACAAAAAAAATACAAAAAAATTGTGGCAGTGTTAAGAAAGCATGACTTAGAAAATAAAACTATTACAGGACCATTTTCCTTATTGCTTTTGTCTAATTCTTGAAACCTGTTACAACCAAAAATCATAGAGGTTGAACATGGTAAAATATCGCAGCAGTTAATATACCTATTAAAGGCTTTTATTGCAGGTGCCAGTTCAAAGAAAAATTTAGCCTATTCTGCTCATAAAAGTGAGACCCAAGTAATACACTTATCTTTTATACAGAAAATACAATACATCTATATTCTAGTCAACTTTACAAATGTTTACTCTGTTTAAGGTTGGTTTCACTGCTAAAATTGTTTTCTTAAAAAGAAAACTATCCAAGCTGCTATTGAAGCATACCTTCAAGGAAAGACTTACACACCCCTGAACAACTCTTCATATGGATTTTGATAAGGGGTCAGTTTTGACCCAAGTAATTGGGAGTGCACATGTTAAGGTCTTTCAGCTCCCTTGAAGATCCCACTGACTCACAAGGACTCTGGCAGGACACAATCCTGTATTGCAGACGTCTCTGTAGGTTGAAGCCCACTCTTGGAGGACATGGTTATCGTTTTTGTTGTGATGTACATGACTTCAAGGTCCAAATAGCTTGACTTGAATCACTGTAGTCCAGGGAATTAAAAAAAACCAAACAAACACGAAAGCCTTTAATAGACTTTAAAACAATTTTTTCACTGACTTCTTGTTACTGTGGAATTCTTGACAGAAATTCTTGAGCTTCTAATTTCTAAAAAATACAGTTTTAATCCGTACTGGATACATGATCCAGCAGAATGTTCTCATTAAGCAATTCTACCAAAATGGCGGCTAGTTCTTCTTGCTAATTGGGACTTGTCATACTTTACATCTGTAAAAAAAACAAACCAAAACACCTATATTGACGATAAGGACTCAATAGAAAAATTACTGTCAGCTCTATATCTTCATTGAAGTTGCCTTTTAAACAAGAATGTATTCCCTGAATTGACTTGATAACTGATAAAACAAGACTCAAAGAGGAAAAATGAATGATTTTGAATTTTTTGTTAAATAGACAATTTGTGGACCATGACTATGTATGCATTTCTGGAGCACACAGAACAGTGGGATTACTATCTGCATGTAATAATAAAAATATTTAATAAAAGTAGTCATTAACTATAGCATCATTCCTTTTTTTTTTGTCATTTCCATTTCTGCCATGTCTGAGTAATCAAATTCCAGTATAACATTGTAAATGGCAACAACACTTAATCAAGTACAGTGAATAGATTCCTAGAGCTATTTATTCATGAAAGTCCTTTTTCCTTTTAAGGAACCCAGGCAAACGCATCACGAAGATATAAACTGGATATTTATTTTCTGGTCCTTGAATGGTTCTTTAAAATCTGAGTCACTAAATAAAGTAATTAAATAATCTTTGTAAATCCTAACAAATGACGGATTTTCTCAATACAATTGAACAATTTAGCTATGTTCTTCCTCTCTCTAAGATTTTGTACTATGAGGTGTTGAGGATTCACTCAAGTGTCACAAAGAACATTGGTATGATCTATAAAAGCATAAGGAAATTGGTAACAGGGACAATTGCCCTATGGATAGATTTGGTTATTTTGTCCTTCCTTCACAGAATTCAAAGGTGACAAGGAAGGAACAGGTAAGAAATGTAAGATTTCCAAAGGAACAGCTCCTGATAAATTCAAAGGGCATCAGTAAAAGACAATGCTTGAATCAATTGTTCAGATTTTTCTAAATCTTGGATGCTGGCCAGGTACATGATACAGTTTGTCTGTTGGGGAAACCAAAAGGTTTAAAGTACTCTGAAGAGACAAAAAGGCATTCTCTGTACAAAAGTGGGAAAGTTATGTGAGAAGTACCGTGGTGCATGATTGAGTATAAGAATTAGTTAATACTGCTCTACTAACCTGTAGAAGATGACGGCATGGAGCTCTGCTACCTGTCTGTCTCATCTACCATATTTTGACATGCAAGAAAAAGTGTTGAGTTTTCAGTTGACTTCTATACAGCCTGTTTCCAGGGTCTGTGAAGAACAACCTTGATTCTCTAGATAAAGTTGGACCAAGTCGATGAAGAAAACATAAAATATTTCTCAGTTATAGAAATAACATATTTCCTTCTATGAAGTGGGAAGAGCCATGGATCAGAGTCCAAGCCTGCCCAAGACAGCAACAGATTCCTTCTTATGTAAGTTTGGTCATCTCTATATGCCAAGCTACTGTGATCTAGTCAATAGAAGTAAAGGAAGGTATTACAATGTAGTTTCATTTCTGCTTGACTTTAAATGACTATTAAGACTCTTTACTGAACCCGATGCCCTCGAAAAGGAGTCTTTGTATCAGAACAGAAGAGGAATCAAATAAAGTAATTGCTCTGCTTTGTTCTCTAATAAAAGATCATTTCCTTCTCCAGTACCTCAATGTCACCACAAGTCAGTGCAGAGTAATGAAGCAAAGGGAGACAAAAAAAAATGTCTGCTGTGGGAAATATTTCCACTCTTGTTTTCTATAGAAGTACTGATTAAAATGCATTACCCCCTATAACCTTCAGATTTCCTCTGTTTAAACATTGGTTCTTAGGGGGAGAAAAAGAAAGGATAGATTGAAAATTAAATTATAGATAAGCACTGACATGCTGGTGGAGACAAATTCAATATGGATGAATTATCTACTTAGACTTACAAAATCCCAAAATCCTTTAGAAATGTACTCATGCCTCTGACCAAAAAAAAAAAAAAAAAGTATGGAAAATGAAATTTTGCTTTACTTGAATTTTGTAAACCATAAACCATTTCAGTGCTGCTAGGTTTTGTAAGATCAACCTTATATCGTCTGTCCATTTGGCTGGCTACTCAAAGGACTGGGCACAGCCTGAGCAATACATAGTGGGAATGTGGCTGATAGTTGGAAAGGTGACTAACCACAGCAAAGGGTATATATCTGAAAATATAGGAAACAATATGAAAACAAAAGCCATTGTGTAGCCATAAATCAATAAGGCTACTTGAGGTTGTCTGCCTATGCACAAGACTTTGGAGAATGAAGTTTTCTCTTGAATTTAAAGATTAGCTACAATATGGCAGACTTTGAATTAATGTTAAAACGTAGTCAAGAAGCAAGATGTATGACAGTAGCTAAATTGACAACCTTGAATAATTCAACACAATAAAAGCCGATCAAATACACAAATATAAAAAGAGAAAATAGCTTGTACCACCAGTGCATTTGCACAGACAAACTCTGTTTTGTGACTGTAAAGATCAAACAGTAGACACACCATTTGCAGCTTAAATGGGTCTGTATAAAGAATTTTTATACAGTGGAGCAAAAGAGGAAATTACACAGCTGGAATAGCAGGAATTCAACGTGAGTTGCTGACTGCAAAGGAGATGGTGTGAAATGACTGAAAACTATTTCTACTTACAGTGCAGCCATATCTTATATCAGTTCACATCCACAGTAGCAAGGCTAGCTCAGAAGACAATGAATAAATATATGAAAAATAAAGTAGCCTTTTCTCTCAGTGCTGGTTCTATTATAGATGAGTTTTCAGATACCTTGACAGGGCGCAGTGGAAGACCTGAATTTGTCTACTGTTCTCTGAGATTTTCCACTGAACTGAAGTCCATGGCACATGCCAGAAGAACTGCATTCAGATCTTGAAATCAGTTTATAAGTGTCATACTTGTGTAATTAAATGAAGACATTTGACCTAAGGTATTTCTTGACGGGAAGTGAAGGGCTACTAAGAGAGGTAGCAGAACTACTCATTTTAGCAGAGTTAAAAGGAGGTAATATTGGAAGATGAGAAGGACTGATCTCATCCCTTCCTAAAAGTATGAGACATGTTATCTTTCACTATTAGAAGATGGGGAAGAAAGTAACTCTAGACTATACCTACTGAAAATATATTATTTAAAAGCCTAATGTGCTCTCATATGGGAAACCTATATATTTAGGGAACATTACCATAATATCTGTTATATTAAAATCAGTCAGGTAACAATTTCATATGCAGAGTTTCCTAATTGATTTGACCATAAAATAAACCTTCTCTTCAATAAAGAAAGGCAAAGAGATAAGAATCTACTTGTGTTGCAATACCAGGGCAGGACTGTAAACCTTCATGTTCAGAAGACATTAGCATACCTATGTAGCCTTATTGCAGAGTTCAGCAGAAACAGTGGCTCCCCTGCACCTGCACATAACTCCTGCAAACTGCATGTAGCTCACTCCACTGAGCCTGGAGTGAAGGGTTGCGGCACAGTGAAGACACTAACATGTGCTGCACATCAGGGCTCCTTCACATTGGTCTGAGGGTCAGAGAGGGGACACTACACAACCTCACATCTTACCCACCGTATCTGCACACATAAACAGGTTCAGTGATGTATGACACAAGTAGATAGACTAAGATTTCTTTTGATAGTTCTACTTTCCTGTTTCTTCCCTCTGAAGGAAGAACACAAACTGTAATTAGGTTACCAGCTGAACATTTTTCAGTATTTTGTCAGTAGAAACGAAAATAGTGTAGAAAATATATGCAGAGGAAAAGAACATAAAAATTTAAAAAAAACCCTAAACCAACCAAACCAAACCAACCAACCAAGCAACCAAAACCCCTGCCCTGGTCTGAATCTACTTCCCTACATTAAAAATAGAGTTCTCAGCACACTGAAGACCTAAAAGACCTGGACAAAAGCATTGATCTCAGTAGGGGAGTGCTGTTATCTGCTATTATAAAAGTATTTTCTACATTGTGTCTAATGTTGTTTTGAGTTTCAGTTTGAAGACAATACTGTTGATGACCCTCTTCTCCGACTCACATGTATGAGCATACACGCACATATGTATGCTAATCTTACATTAGAATATGAGAGGACAATTCTCTAAAAGGTTGCATGTCTTCTTCAAACACTGGAATGCTAAAGAATGCATCTTTACTGCCAAGCTGAGGTGAATGTGGACTTTACTAAAAAGCTAAAACAAAACTCTTTTAATTTATCCCTGATCAATTCCTCACGCGGAGCTGTTTTTCAAAGTACAGTTAAGGAGGCAAGGAGAGAAGACTTTTTCTACATGATAAGCAATTTTATCATAAGAATTTAACAGATAAGGTTTATTTAAGAGCAAATAACTAAAGGCACAAGTAATTTTTTAATAATATATCACTTGTGTGAGCACTGTGATTAATAATCCTTAAGTACCACAGGTGCAGAGAGATGACAAGAAATTCTAGCTGAGGCTCAAGACATGGTACTAGTGTGTTAAAATTACTTGAGCTACTGCAGTGTATGCAATTTACTGCAAAAAATCTCAGAGAAACACCATGCAGCCAGTAAGCCTGTCCACAAACTAAAACTGCAGCAACCATGCAAACATTAACTGTTTTCATACTCCTGAGTGCTGGGGCGGACTACAATAAGCAAGGATCACCAATCGACATTTATACTCACATAGAAAACCTACACTCCTTCAAAGCCAGTAATTTTGAGGTAAATGAAAGTGAAACCAATCCCAAGGCAGGTTTTGCAACAATTATGTTAGAGAAGAAAAAAAAACTAAGAAAGAAAGAAAATGCAGTACATAGCTGTTCCCTTAATTCATTTAACGTGCTAATAAAAATAAAATGTTAAGACATTCAGTGGTGAAGATCTTGTTCTGTGCAGCATTTTTCAAGGGCATGCCCTTCAATCATCTAATTAAAGTCAGAAGGATATTGCTGATGATGATCATCATATTTGGAACTTGCTGTATATAGCATCTTTCATACAAGGATGTCAAATATTCACAAACATCAGTTAATTGCTATTCTCCTCAACTGTCTCAAAGAGTTATATTAGCATTCTATTCTTATATAATTTGATATTTTATAGATATTGTAATTTACCTGTAAGTACTCTCAGTTATTAATTTTATCATCATCCAACCTTAGCAAAAAGTCACAGAACAAATCTAACACTTTCAGATTACCAGAATCATTAGTCACCAGGCTTTGAAGTCTGCTCTTAGGATTCCCACATGTAGACTTCAAGGGCTGCATTTCCTTTCTTGTATAGTGCAGAATTGTTCCAAACTAGAGAGCAACATTATTTATCATTTGTATTTAGGCATAAACTGGATAGAGTGTTCATCAATTCTTCATGTTTACTGTCCAAGAGTTATTTTTGCCTAAGCTTTGCAAGGGTTTTATGTGACTTCTTATTTTCTGCTCACAAATCCTTCCTACTTTTTCTGCAAGATTTCTTTTGTGCCCTTCCGAAAAGAGTGTGGAGACTAGATCTCTACCAGGTTGGATTCCAGACTGACACCATGATCAGAGGAACTGGAAGAAGACGACATTTCAGGAAAATGAGATCACTTTGAATGGATATCATCTTCAACCAAAACATCAAAATAAATTTGAAACTCTACATTAACTAGAGTGGACATTTCTGTTGGAGCCATATGTGGCAATGAAGTAGTCATAAAGCCCCTTATCCCACAGTCTCCTCTCCATCTCTAGAACTACCTTTTTTGTAACAAGATGTCATGGCTTTCCTTTTTCTCTTTCCTCTGTCTTCATCAGTCTTCTCAGTACCAGTGATTGCTTTGTTTCATAAGAAAAAGGGTCGTACTATATCCCAGCGATCTGGTTTGTGGTATATGAAAGCTTGCCCTGTTCATCCTTCCTTTTGAACCAGTCCACGTAGAAGCAACCAGGCTCAGGACCCCACTCATACTTCTTAACACCACCTCTAAGCAAACCAAGTGGTTTGGGGAAGAGGCACACTATATCCTTGACTGTGATCCTGCTGTTTCATACAAACAATGCCACCCTCTGTGGCATGTTCCCATGGTCTTGATGGATACTGTTACCTTTGCAGGACCCAATACTTTGTGATGTGTGAGCAATTCTGTGAGCTTCTCATGAAATTCTCTCCACACCATTGAAAATAAGCCCCTGCATTAACATTTGTCTAAACCATTGAGAGACTGGCTGCTAAGCCTCATCTACAAAACTACACAACTCCAGATAATTTCATAAAAAGAAAGATCAAAATATCGTAATATTAATTTTAGAAATGTAACTGCTCTGCCATTTCAATTAAACCTCATTTCAGATTCAGGAAGAACTAGTTTATGCTAAAAAGAAAAAGGTATTAACTTCTTATGGAAAACATTTTGTTATTTTGGAACCTGAGTCCTTTATTACTCATGTAGGCAGAACAGCAGTAATTAAGGAGAGAGTGAAAAACTCAACACAGTAAATGTACAAGAAATTACACATCAGACAGTCAAACTTTTGAGCATACAGCTTTCCTACTCTGTAACTTTTCAAGAGCTCCACATACCAGCGAAACACATGGTTGAACTGCATTTTGTGGTTGATTTGGCAAAAAGGTTTGCAACATCTGCACGCTGTCATTTTCTGTATGTACCTTCATGTACCTCACTTGCCCTTTTGCTGTTGTCAGAGGCTTATAATAAGATCCCTTTTGTCCTATGCATTGCCAAGAGTAGATTTATAAACAGCCAGCCACAAAAACAGAGCACAGAAGCCCATATAAGATATCTATGATTTTAAGCTGGCAATGTAGTTCTGAACCCCCGTTGAAGTATTAGTGATTAGGGTACCATCAGGCCTGCAAATGTTGTAGCTGTGTCCTCAAGATGTCCATATTTTCCCTCAATGTAACTTACATGAAACAGGTGGGGAATACGGCTCCAGAGCACCACACATGATGCCCTTCAAAATGTACTTTTTCAAGCTGCTCTGGGGACCATTCAAACACCTATCATCTCAAAGGAAAATACTTCGTTTGAAAATCCAAGACCCAAGGAAAATTCATAGCATGAAAGCAAATTCCACTGTGTAATTAGACTAGCACAGGAGTTTCAATAAATATAGACCTAAATTCCTTCTTGTCTAGCATCTCTGAAAAGCTTCTAGAAGGCAGTATGCAGCATGGCACTCAGTGCAGCACTTCTCCCACAGATCTCTTTGTAGTAGTCTTGATCTCTCATCTCCATGTAGTCCATGTAGACTTACACTTAAAAAAAAAATACTGTAGTGCATGTGGAAAAGTGAACTACCCTTGGAACAGGTATTTCCTTGCCATGAAAGTGCATTCAAGATGAAGGCTTCCCTTTTAACAAATGCATTTGAACTTGAATCAACTTCCTTTAAAGAATTCATAGAAAACTTATGCTCCAGTGCAGAGGACATCACAAAAAATCATGGGCAGTATTTGTTTTATTTAAAGGTCAAAATATAGATCTAGCCTCCATTAATTATTATTTCTAGCATGAAAAGAAACAAGGCACTATGTTTTTCAATTGAAAACTGACGTTGTTCCAGCCTTCTAAATAGAATAGTATTTTGTTAATCAATATATTATCATTACATAAAATTTGACTAATTCTTCTTATTTGTTTCTTGTAAAATGGCTGCTTTCTATTCACAAAAACCTGAAAATTTAGAGATTTGGAAAGCATGCTATGTGTGCAGCACAGAGCTAACACCTTTCTCTCTATACTATAACCTACATTGCCTAAAAACTTCCACATTGTTTGTGGAAGCAGAGTCCTTTTTAGGCTTACAGATGACAACAAAGTTTCTCAATTTTCTGATGCAGAATACTTTTGTATTTTAACGTTTTAAGAAGCAAAGGGGTGGCTATTAAGAGAAGGAAGACAACACACTTCATATTGCACTGTTGTTTTGGGAATAAGAGAAAAATTATTTCATAGGTCTCACTGCAGGTGTTGATGCTATCACCTTTTCAATTCATTATTGCTACTTAGATGGGGATTAGCAGCCAAACAGCTGAGAAGACATAACAGGTCATGCTGCTACCTCTGAAATGAATTTAAACTGACCTTTTCTACATTAACCAACACTGCACTGCCAATTACACCATGTTACCCCTAGGGGCTTTTAAAACTTCTAGCCAGATCCATAAGAGCACTTCAGCCAAGCACTTCAATGCTAGTCAAGACTAACTAACTGAAAATCAAGGTTGCTGACAGAAAACAAACAAGTGTGTGGTTCAACAGGCAAACCCACCATGATGCAATTTTCACACAGCCATGTCACAACTAAATCTCTAATAACCAAATGTTATTACTTATATGGAGGAAATTTTATCATTTAAGCTAGCACAGATGCAGGTTTTGCTCACACTGGTATGAATACAACCAAGAGTAACCCAATAGATTTCAATGTGATGACAGACAGAGTAATCAGTACAAACTGAAGTATCTGACTCAGGTCTTAAATGGTTTGACATATATTTTATTATTCTCCATTCTTCTAAAAACCTAAATATTATCCGTTTGCCATAATTAACACAATTGGAGACTAAAGAAGCAAAAAGACTCTTTGATCTGCATTTGTCGAAGAAGTCATGTGGATAGCAAGGTAAAAAGTGAACAATTTACACAGTACATAGACAGGATAAATTCAGAAACACTTGGAAAAGGAAAATCCTCAAGATTATTTCTGCTGTTTTGTAAAAGGAAAGTAACACTGTTTTGTTTTTATAGACACTCAGTTCTTCTCTAAGTTGTGCCACTTGCTGTGATAATCAGCATCGACAACTAGAAGTAATTTCTCAGGACTTAGGCCCAAATAGTAGTCCATAGTGTGCATCGTATTCCTGGCAATCTTTGTGTGTCCATAAAAAAGAATAGAAAAAAATGTTAAGCCTTTTTTTCTTTTATTCCTCTAAGCACAACTTTTTAAAAAGCCTTTCTTTTTTTCTTTGCATTTTGAAGCTCTTGTGATTCATGACTGAATAAACTAATTTCATCTCCAGTTTTATTAAGGAAAATGATCAAAGTGCAAAGCACAAATGGCCATTCTCAGCATTACAATACATATATCGCATGTATATTGATTAAAAAACTGACTTTTTATCTGGGAAACACTTTCAAATAAGAGCCATCTGTTTTTATAACTATAATATAGATCTCACACAGTGCCATCAGTGCACTGAGCTTTTTATTTGTTCATTTCTTTCTATAATTTTACAATAGAAGCTAAAAATTCCCTTATTGTTTGCTAGTTGGATTATCTCCTTGAGCTATCTGAGCTTAACACTTGCATGGTATTGAGTCGATGTTCGGAAAGATGATGGGGAAAAAAAAATGAACAAATATTTTGTATGCTGAAATGTCTCACAGAATTCCTGACTCCACCTGAATAGACAAAGGATTCTGAGCTGAGCTTCAATCACTGTTAAAATCTCAATATTGCTAATTCCCTAAGATCACACAGAAAATAATAATCACTTTATTAGTGCAATATTCTTTAGTATAAATGTCACCGTAGCATGGAAGAGGTAGTTGGGATCTATTGTACTAGAGGCAGTATGATATAACAGACTGAGAATCCCTCCTCTGAGAAGTCTGCACAGCTTGAGATGGATTTAAAAAGCAAATTAAACACACAAATGGGGTAGGGTGAGGATCACAGGGTAAGAAAGGGAGAGGGAGAATAAGACAGAGTTTAAAAAATAGTGTAGCTAATAAGGAGTCAGAATTATTCTCTAGTCAGTAACAGTAAACACAGCCGTGCACTAAGAGAGAGGGGGATTTTGAAGAGGGATTTTGGAGAACAAGGAGGAGATTAAAGGATTGCCATTGTGAGTTCTTGCTGGAAAAGTACAGCAGGAGACTACCTGCCAGGAAAGGAAAAATCACCCATTCTTTAGCCAAGATTATTACATTTTCTATACTTATTTAAATGCCAGGCAGTTGTTTTCCTATCTGAAACACACATAATAGAAACATGAATTAAGTGACCTAAATAAAATGAGAACTCCACGTTTCTATTAACTCCTAAATCAAGGGTATAAATTGGGTTAATATTTTGGAACTTCACATAATTTTCCACTTATGGATGATTCTTTATTAGCTGTGGAATGCTGTTCTTAAGCAAATCCATGGACTTCAAAATCAAAGGAAATTATTATAAATATAGAAATCTATACTGGAACTTTAATATGCATTTGCTCACAAACTGATTTTTCCTGTGGCTTTAAATAAAGGGGTGCAATGGCATACAAACAAATCTGTCTTCTGTTTAACGGGAATTTCAGGTATGCAACAGTTGTGTTGTTTCACTGTTGTCCTGAGAAGACTCCTGCTACTGCTCCCACATTTACAGAGGCAACAGTTCCCTTTTCTTATGCATTTGTACAGTAGCAATTGCTGTCACAAAGCTACACAGTAGTTAAGCACATTGCATGTGCAGTGTAGAAAAATAAATAATAAAAGAGATACTCTATGCTGCAAGTCTCATAAGAGCATTTCATATGGTAAGATTTCCAGTGTACTTTGGAAATCCTGTCCATTGTTTTTGAGTTTATGCTCTGGCTTGGAGAAGGGCTGGATGTAGCTCTGAGGAGTCAGTGTTCATATATGGAAGCAGAGCCAGACATATTCCGGTACTGAAAAAGACCATCCTGGAGAAACAGAAAAAAAAAAGAAAAAGATAGGAAAAGAAAAAGTAAGCACTCACGCCACTGGAATGCACAACCAATCAACATATGCAAATTTCCTTCTAAATTCCGCTGCTAAGCAGCTATTATTCTATGAAATTTGTGGCATGCTTTGCCTCTTTGCAGCTGTGCCACTGTGCCAACTCTGTCCATGGTCAGATATACAAGGAACCTGCATTCTCAGAAAATTGGTCTGAATATGAAAAAGTAATGGCTAAAATTCTAGAGTGAAAACTGACGGCCACCATCCAGCTCCTGGACTTGTTGTACGCAGAGGAGAAGAAGAAACAAACCTGGAACTTTATATTTTAGGCGGCACCCTCTGCAGATGGCAACTGTTTAATGCAATCTTGGACAACTATTTCCCACTTTGTTCTTCTCGCCACCTCCAGCTGAGGAGCTGGGTAACTCTCCCTTGCCTCCCAGGCAGCTGGTGAAGGCAGACACACCAGGACCTGTGCCTTTAGGGATACTCCCAGGACAAAACCACACAGGTCCCTGCCACAGCACTTGCTGGCAGCCTCTGGAAGAGCTGCAGCAAAGTCAGACTGGTGAGATGGAGTTAGTCAATTACCTGCCACTCCCACACTGTTGTTCCACACAAAGAAATCTCGGAAAGAGCTGATAGGAGTACTGTTGTCTGTTCTGGAGCAGAGAGGACTCCTTTTTTTCTTTTTTTTTTTTTTTTTTTTCTTTTAAATTATCAACTTTCAGCCTACTAGCTCTTACCAGAACTAAATCTAATGAAAACATTGAAAAGGGAGTTGAGGGAGGGAGGGAGGGAGGAAGGGAGGAAGGGATGGAGCGAGGGAGGAAGGGAGGAAGGGAGGGAGGGAGGGAGGAAGGAAGGAAGGAAGGAAGGAAGGAAGGAGTGGAGGGAGGGAGTGAGGGAGGGAGGAAGGAAGGAAGGGAGGGAGGGAGGGAGGGAGGGAGGGAGGGAGGAAGGAAGGAAGGAAGGGAAGGAGGGAGGAAGGGAGGGAGGGAGGGAGGGAGGAAGGGTGGAAGGAAGGAAGGAAGGGAAGGAGGGAGGAAGGAAGGAAGGAAGGAAGGAAGGAAGGAAGGAAGGAAGGAAGGAAGGGAGGGAAGGAGGGAGGGAGGAAGGAAGGAAGGAAGGAAGGAAGGAAGGAAGGAAGGAAGGAAGGAAGGAAGGAAGGAAGGAAGGAAAAAAATCAAAAGATCAGCCTTCCTAAGGGAGCTCTAAAGAGGAGATAAGATAGCTATTTATGTGCATTTAAAAATGATTCTCCTGACTAGAGCTCAGCAGTGTTGAAGCAGATATGCATTATACTCAATTGACACATTTTGCCATTATGCAGATGTTATTTGAGTAAAAAAAATGTGCATTTTCACTTTGTTCTGCTTTAAAGCATTAATAAATCATCTTTTTATGTAGAGTATGATACAGATTTCACATTTTTAGACAGAAAAAGGTATGCAAAATGTGCTAGAAAATAAGGAAAATCTATATTTTTCATTATTGACTCAAGCACTCCACTGTAAGAGCAAATTGTTTGTAATCTAATACAACCTGAAGCACTACTTCACACTAAACAAAGATGGTGAGTTACAAGAAGAGGTTTTTCAAATAAACCAAGAATCCCTGTGCTATCATCTAATACGAACGCCTACTACAGCAGGATTTTAGCTGTGTGCGACCATGTCCATGCCTCTTGTTCAGCAACCTGCAGTAAAACCTATTACTACATCAGCTCCATTTACAGATCATAGCCGTAGGAGTACTCAGTAGCCTCTCTTTGAGGAAAAAAAACTACATGAATTAGAACCTAGGTTTAACTTTAATAAAACAAAGCCCTCTAACAGAAAATGCACATTTCTTTGGCCCAAATATTTTACTTCGTGAGAACTTCACCTCTAGATATGCCAAAAAATACTTCCCTTCATCCATGTAAAGATGACAAGAACAGAAGTGGAGAAAAGAGGATGACTGAAGCACATAATAGAAGCTGGAAACATGCAGAAATTTATTGTTTGATTATCATGCTAGTTTTTCTACAGGTTGTTTAGTGCCATCACACAGAACTCAGCAGAGAATTATTATCCTATAAGATGGCCACAAAAGCATGTAAAATTTGTAATGTTCCCTTAAGTTCTCTATGGTAATATTTAGTTGTGGTTTGGTGTTTTTTTTGTTTGTTTGGTGGTTTTTGTTTGTTTGTTTGTTTGTTTTTTCCTTAAAGACAATCCCCTTCTTTACTTCTGCAGAGCTTTTTATAGGGGCTATTGCCAAATCACACTATACAGGAACTCTTATCTGTCTCCCCAGGTATCTCTGCAAGGAAGGAAGCAAGCAGACGCACCAAGACTCAAAAAAATCATGTGTGCTGTACAGTCTGGCTGGTAAAACCTACATTTGGAGCTGCTCCAACTGATGTGTCTAAGGATAGCACGGTTCTCATTTCGGTGCCCTCATTTTCCTGATTCAGCTCTGATTTGTAGAGGAGCCAGGAAGAGGAGACACACACCTTTTCTTTTCTCATGGCATGCCCTCCTTCAACAGCATCACACATGGATGCTGTTTTGTGCAACAGACAGATGGTTTGTCACTGTAGTGATTAGTAAAGCAGCTGAGAAAGACTTTGAACTGCTTTGTGTGCGCAATTCTCTTTGCCATTGAATTGTGCAGCAACATTAAAATCCTGTGTGGTGACAGTTCCTTGCCAGCTCAAGCCAAAAGGATTACTATCTTGAGTTCTGTGAGTACTGGATTTTGCCCATGAGGCTCGTGAACAATTTGCACAGTTTGGATACTGGAAGGCACTTGGATGGGAAAAGATGAGTTTATGAGGACACAGAGGTCTTCTACACAGATGCTACTGATGAGCAGAAGTGAACAAGATTTAACACCTCATTCAAATAGTGGTTCTTTTCACCAAAGCAGACTCAGACTGCAGGAAGATTTTATTCATTAACTCACTTCATAATCCAGTTCTTCCTTAATGAAGAGGAGAATAAATGTCTATTCCAAAGAAGATCTATGTCATTGAATGCATGTTATTTGTTCTTTGTTTCTCCCTGATTGCAAAGTTGACGTTACAATGACTGAAATTATTTATAGCGAAGCACTCTGTCAGCCCACCCAATAAAAATCACCAATCTAAACAAAATAGTCACAACAAAAAAGCTCATTTCTGCCTACAGCTACATAGCAGTCAAAAATAAAGAGGCATAATTGAATATTTAGAAACCAAAACTGACTAATGGTCCTATTATTGTACAGTTCTGATTTTTTTAATATGTATTGTTAACATTAAAGGTAAAACAGACTGTTTGTAAGGGTAATATTTTCACTAAAATGCATATGACACAGTTCTTAAAGACTACATTTCAGTAAGGATCATTATTAACACGCTTAAATAAAAATTCTATCAATAGAAATTACATATAATTAAACGTTTACTACACCAACCTACTTCTGCTAAGCTAAACTACTTAGCATAGGCTTGGAAGTATACCCATTTAAATGAAGTAAATATCCAACTATTAATATGTTCTAGTCTCCAAAAGAAAGCACATTACTTTGTCAGAACTAATTTACTGGTCAGTAAGCAAGTGGTTAAAACACAAATTGCTTCCAATTTAAATATTTTCATGTTATTTGCACTTGAGAAATCTCATCCTTTGTCATCACCAGCAAGTTCTCTGTTGTTCTCATGCTAAACAAAATCCGAAGCAGGAGAGAAAAAAAAATCTATTATTAATTAGACATAAATTATTCCTAATCTACACAGAGCACATAATCCCTGGTTCACAGAAATGCAAATTGTGCTTCAGAAACAATATGTTAACAAGCTATTTGTCAGCAGCAGACAGGAGCAAAAGCTCAATATGAAATACAGAACAAATGCTTCAAGCTCATTGCAAAAAACATGCTGGTTGAAGGTTTACCCTGAGCTGTATAGAAATGCAAGATGGGAAACAGTGCAAATAAAGTAGTTCACATTGTGAGCAGTTCATCAGTTCAAAGGTAGGGAAAAAAATCACCAAAAATGTGCTTCTATCAAATTTCATACTTAGCCTCCTTATAAATAGCAAAATATCCCTCTTGTTGATTTGCATTTCTCCAAAAGGAATAAGAAAACAGGAAGATAAACCACTGGAGAAACTGCAAGGCCTGAGCACTGTTCTGCTTCTTTCCCTCCAATGTTTGGCCAAAACCTTTAATGAAATCAAGAGTTTATAAGTTTGTAACACAAGCGTAAGTAATGCAAATATTTAAGAGCTGTAACAGTAAACGGCATTAAAAAAAGAGTTCCTGAAGACATTCTCTGCTTCCAGGCTTAAGCACTATGTCCCAGCGAATAGACTTTTTTCCTGTAGTGAAGCTTTGCCTGGGAAAGGTTTTGTAGACTCGTCTTCCCAAGGACAGAAGTAAGCTACTGAACAGCCTATCTGGTCCACTCAGGGAATTCCTATGTTCCTACACAAATATAGCGAAAAAGTGAAAAATAGTTGAAAAATATTCCTAAAGCTTCACTTGAAAATGTGTAGGTGTTTTGTTTGGTTGGTTGGTTTGTTTTTGTTTTGGTGTTTTGTTTTGCTTTTTCCCACATGGAGTCAATATAATTCCTGTGATATTCCATTATCTTATCAAGTTTGAGAGAAACATTCCCTAGCTTGGGAAGAGGTGAACACTCTACCTTTTGTGTAGTGTGCTGTCAATTCCTATTTGAGCAGAAACAGGATTTTCCTCCCTCCTATACACGGAGATAATGCAGCAAAAGTTGAGTAACTAGAAAAACAGCTCCTTCCATTAATGATGCTGATACCTCACTTCTTCCTACTTTCACACCCTTTGAAGGTGGTTAAGTGCCACAGGAATATGCAGATATTTTCTGTTGCTATTATGAATTTAACTGACTGGTTAGGGAAGTGTCACCAGAAAACTGGGATAAAATGCAGTACAGAAGCAGATGTCTTTTGTGAAATTCACCCGAAGTTTATCTCAGTATTCTTAGCTTTAACAAGCTGAAAGGTTGTATTCCCAGACACCAGAAAAAAAAAAGTCAGCTCAAGACAAATGTCAGGCAAAAGATATAAGCAAATACCTGGACCCCCTGGCTATAGAAGAGAGGCATGAAGGACTCCAGCAGTATACTATGACCAAAGGATTTCCCTTGTCACCATGGGAGAAACAAAATTAATTGCATTACACCTTACACTGTAAGTATATTATAGTATTTGAATTAGGCCATTTGGTATTTAACAGCAGGAGGATATTCCTAGGGTGAAGATATATGTGCTGTCATCCTCAATGGCCATTTTCCCAGCAATTCAGAAAAATAAAGTTACAATATAGTGTTAGCTAGGAAGGCACATGGGGCACTGAGCCCCTGAAGGAACAGTGACAAAAAAAAAAAGAAAACAGTTTTGCAAATCCATTAAACTGAGAAGACCAAAGATTTTATCTACTTCTTGCTGAAGAGTAAGAGTTACAAACATGACACTGGAAGCCAGAGTGTTTGGTATCTTTTTAACTTTGATCTTCAATAAAGTATCTGCAGACTGTGACAGGAAGATGACACAGCCTCAAACAATTTTTGAGTACTGAGGAAGAGAGTTCAGCTACAGAGAACTGGCTGGTGACACATGAGTTAATGGCTGTTTCCTTTTCTTTCATGGAGACAAGACAGAGTCCAGAAAACCTGAGTATCACAGTTGTATTTTCTGTCCTTAAAAAGACAAGAAGAGGGGTGAGGAAGCTATAGATGACCTGCTTAACTTTCATTGACAGAAAACACTGAAAGCAATAATAAAGCATCCGTAAAATAATGAAAAAAAATATAAGTAGCAGAAAATTAATTAGTGAAGAATTTGTAGCACCAAACTAATTAATTTCTTTCCATGACATGGTAATGTGCCTTGTGGATAAAGTGTCTGAATATGTCATACATCTTAGATTTAGTGCCACTTTTGGCATTCATAAGATGCTTCCAAGCAAGCTGGGGAGGCATGGCCTGTATGAAACTAATATAAAGCAGTCCTTGTTGGAAACCACATAACATAGTTAGCAGTGGTCCACAACAACACTGCAAGGACTCATTAAATAGATTATTGCTGCCATTCACCCCATGCTAAACTGTGTTTCTTTATCAGTATAAACATTTTTCATGAAAAATAGGATGTGAAGTTTGTTGGGGTGGTGTGAATTCCCACATACTGTAAGACAAAGATGCACTTAGAAATTGGAGAAACACTTTCAAAAATGCTATTTAATTCAATAAAGAATTGTGAAAAATTTGTAAAGTTGTAGGGAGGAGTGATATTTCTGGAGGGAGGATGGGACAAGATGGCACGGAGCACTAGATCTGTAGAAAAAGATCCTGTAGAAAACAAGTTCATGAAGTATTTGTAATTTCTTGTCTGAGTTGCTAAGGCCAAAGCTGGGCTTTGTCCAGTTTTGGGTACTCTGAGTAAAGAGAGCTACTGATCAGTTGTAGAAACAAATAGATTTGTGAAATGAAGAAGTATTTAACTCACTGTGATCATTGGACCATAGAAATCTGAAGATACGAAAAAAAACTTTAAATAATCAAAAAATATTTGAACAATGTTCAACAAGGAACAAGATAATAACTTCTTCCCTGTGTCTCCTGGGAATAACATGGGCTTATATTGCAGATATTTAGATCAGAGACTGGGAAAAGCTTTCTAACAGTGAGGAGAGCTAAGAGCTGGAATATTTTGACTAAGGAGATTGGCTGCCTTGGGCTAATGAGCTCTCTATCATTTAAAATTGGCCCAGAACATGTACACTGAATATCTCCAAATACCTTTTAAATATCCATCTCCTAGCACAATAAATGCCTCCACCTCTGGTTTACTGCTGTAGGTACGGCTATTATGCTGCAAAAAGGAAGCTATTATCGAAGTATCACTGCATCTGGCAGAATCATATACTCCTGTGTCCTTTGTACTATATACACACAGCCTGCACAACACCATTCAGCATAAGCCTACTACTGAGCATATGATATTCATCACATGTGCTGTTGCCCCTCCATGAGATGCATTCTTAGATCATATTCTAATTTATGACAACATTTTCCCTTGGCTTCTGAGAACTGCCTGATACAGAAATACACAATGTCACAGCAATGACAATTGCTGATCCACAACTATTCCCACTGAAAGTCAATTGAATTTCAATTTCTTTCAGTGAGGAAAGCCAGGAGGAGCCAATTATCGTTGCTTTAACACTGTGCAGTTTTACCTCAGGCATCACTTATGTTCCAAACAAAAACATTTCAGATCATGCTGGCAAACTTCCTCCCGATGTGTTGCTCCAGCTCCTAGAAGCAGTACTGTATCAAGGGAGGTTTGCATTAAATGCACTTAGCCATGTTGGTCATATGAGCAAATAAATACAAGATATATTCTAAAAATTATAAATAAAAAGAAACACATTCAAAATTTAATGCTCTTTCCTCTCTGTTTTACAAACTATGTTCCAAAACATTGTACTGAGTTCTCCCTGTTACAACTTATTAAGGGATGAAGTCAGTGTGATTCTCTACATTTGGGACCTAATTCCCTAACGTGGAAGAGATGTTGGTTATTCTCTACACCAGGACTGGGAAAGTGTCAGTACACTGTGAATGATGCACGCACAACAGCTACTCCCACAAGTTTACGGGATCATGTCCTTCACATGCATCTGCTAAAACCACAAAATTACCAAGAAGCATTTTCAGCTGTCTACTGATTGGCTCAGCTTCCCGCAATATCGAGGGTGTAGCTCTGAAAATCTGTAGCAGATGTGCTCCCTCAGTTTCAGGTCATCGGGATGTGTAAACAGTTGGGCTCTGTCAGCAGAGCTGATGCCATTCTCAGAGTCAGCTGAGGGTGGAGGAGCTGCAGTCTGAAAGTAAGCTCATGGGCACATTAAGAGTACAGTGGCTGCAACAGAAAACTCATTTTAGATCATTATGATTTAGAGCTATCATTAATATGAAGCAAACAATACAAGTCACAGCTTTTGCAATGAAGTTGTAATGGCAATACAATGTGTTTCAAGCCAAGTTCTCAATTCTACAGCTCACATTGTTAAAATTATGAAGCAGCTTATGCACTACCCAGGAAGCAAAGAAACTTGCTGTGTTATTTTCTTAGCTACTGCTCTAATTGCGGACATATCTATCTATCTATCTACCTACCTACCTACCTACCTACCTACCCATCTACCTACCTATCAATCTATTTCTTTTTTTCTGTTTCATTTGTACTACAAGGTAACAGCAGCAGCTTTACCCTTTTCCTCATACATGCCTGCTCTGGGCTTGAGGTAGCACTGATATTCAGAGAAATATTTGCTACAAATCTCAACACATATAGAGTTCTACTCTAAAAATTAATGTCTGATCTTCATATATAGGGTGCCAACATTTTTTTCAAATTATGCTTTTTAACATTCCTCAGAATTAAGTTGAAAATTCTCAAAGTAGAAATGAAAGCAGAAGGTGTGCCATTCCCATTAATTTTCTTGAGAGGTTATCAAAAGAACAATAGCAGACTGGAAAAAAAGTAGCAGAAATTTCTTATGGAGCAGTTTTTCAAGGAAAAATAACTGACATTGCACTATTTTTTAACACCACAATTCACACCTGGGTTAAATGAAAGGATTAGCTGTCAATAAGCTAACTAAAATGTCAGACAATCACAACGTTTTATTTCTTTTACTGCAAAATTAGAATAAACAAAATGTCCTCTCCCTTTTGTTTATTGTGTCTGCTGACTCAGTAACTTCACACCAAGAAATGGCTGTCTCTCTCAGCGACTATGTAAAAAATCAGGCTCCTGTAAAAAATTGAGTTCATATAAAACGTTAGAAATGCTCTGTGGTATAAACTGCAGAGATTTATAGGTTTTGAACAAGTTTTTAGACGTTTAGGAAAAAAAAAGCCCAAATTTATTTCTAAGTGTATATATGGTGCTGGGAAGAAAACAGATTTGATCACTGAAGTGTGAAGGAGGAGTAACTACTGTTTATGTGTTATATAAGGGAACGCAACAGGCATTCTCCCTGTATGCAAGCAAGCCTGAATGAACAAACCATGTCACCAGCCTGTGAGAAATGCAGCCACTTCTGTGAATCCAAAGGTGACACTGAGATCGTGTCTTGCAGAGCACAGGGTCAGTGTAGCCTCATGGTCCAAAACTGCTGTGAGGACATTCTGCACAGGGGAATTTCCTCATGCAAACACCAAGGCATTTTCAGGCCCTGAGGGTTTGCCCTGATTTCAGCCTTCGGTGCATCTTCTCCCTCGCACCATACTGAGTTCAGCACCATCAATGCAAGTAGTCACACAGCTTTCCAAAGCTGGCGAACTGCAGTAGAATAGCTGCACAGGGGACAGAGCTGGATAAAGTCAGGGTAAACAGTCCATTCGCAAAAATGCTGAAGGGATTTTCTACAGAAAAGCATGAAAAAGGAATGAACCTCAATGTCTGAAGTTAGAAAAACACAACTCAGCCCACTCATATGTCCTCTGGAATCAGAGCTACAATTGATATACTGCACTCTGCATCTATTCAGCCTTTCAGAAATGTTTTGTCCAAAAAATGCCCAAGTGAAAGGCTTCTAAAATGAAGAATATCAAGATTCAAATGAAAAAGCACAGGAAAATAGGATCTGATAGTGCATGCCAATGAGAGTGGGAATGGAGAACATATGCTGCTGTTTTAAAAATTCTGAGATGATTTTCTGTTTCCAGGGCATAATGATGTGAAAAGGAGACAGTTATTTAGATCAGGGTAGAATCAGGCTGTCAGCAACTCAAGATGGGCAAGATGCTAACTGTCCTGCACTTCCTTGCACTCTTTCAGCAGAGCCTGATGATTACGCTTCATATTTAGTGAGAGTAATCAGTGGCCCTAATTTACCCAAATCTTCCCCTTTTCACACTTGACGTGCCAGAGAGCAAGAAGGTTGAGGGAGATATAGGTGTAGAAATATCCTCCCTATTTTCAGCTGTAAACTTCAACAGTCTTCAAACCTGCATATCCAGTATTTTTTCTGCTAACTTAATGAATGATCCAGCAGTGATCTCAACTGTCTTACTAAGAATATGTTTATATGAGAGAGCACAGGAGGCTTCTTTAGTATAATGACTCCACTGAGAAAGAGCAGCTCCTAACTATCACCTCACCGAGTGCATTGTGAGTAAGCCCAAAAAATAAAGAAGAAACACAGTTTCCACAGGGGCTTGTAATGTTCCTTTCTGGCCTCCACTTGCTGAGGCTCAGAACTCTTGAACAATTTAAACAGCTCAGGACGGCATGGCAGTTCCAGTATGTGGATTGTCAAGTTAATTTATGAGTGTGTCTAATTGGGTGGATGCTTTTCCCCTGGAAAGATGAAACAGCTGAGCCAAGAAAAATTGTTTTCTACCATTTCAAATATACAGAAATAGATATTTTCAGGATATGAAAAGAGAGAGAAGTAGAGAAGCATCTGTGCAGTCACTAAGAAGTCAGCAAGGTGTAAAACTCTATCATTAAAATACTTTCTAGATGCTGAGCCCTAATCATCACTAACTTACAGAGCTATATGGTAAATGCAGAGAGGTTCAGAGCAGCACCATACCCCAGGGAGTTCCCAGCAGAATTCTACCTACAGACAAAAGAAGCAGACTGTTTTCTGTGTAACTGAGGGAATAAAGGCTTGTTTTATTATAGCCTCAGTATTGGCTCTGAAATGGATGTAGGATAAAGCTGTTCCTTAACTAGACATGTTCCTTTTGTGCAGGGTGTATCGGCGATGTGATAAACCCCAAGGGTCTGCAGGAGCACCCTGAGATTCTAGCTGCTGCTCTCAGAGAAACACACATAAAGGGAACAGTCTTGTTTTGAACTCCACACCCTCTAAACAGGCATACTGGCGGTGTCAAAATCTGTCCCTTATTAACTGACAACCTATGAGGTCAAATATAATGTATTAATTAATTCCCAATCAATTACACTAGTTGCCAAGGGCAATGGTTCCAAGGCAAACAGGTGTAACTATTATGAGTAGTTAAACACAGCTGCCTGTGTACAAGTGTTACGCGCACAGTATCCTTTCATTTGATAAGCAAAACCTACATCTAAACCCTGGAGGCTGGGGGCACTCTGCAGTTCCCAGCTCTGAGGCTAGACATGAAGACCACATGCCAGAATGAACCCTGCACATTGACATTCCTGGTCTTCATCAGTTTCTCCTGGAAGGAAACACAGGAAGGTACACCATCACACCTCCAACTCCAGGTGACCGTGGAAAAAAGGATGGAGATGAGGATTACCACAGGGCATGCACTTAGACACAGGCAAAAAAGGTTAGATTTACCTTGGTACACTGATAGCAAGGAAGAAAAAAAGCTTCACATCCTCCCAGTAACAAATATACAGCCCTTGGAATTCAAAACAAAGTCTGTATTCTGGAAAACTCTCCTGGAGGATATTACATCCACCTCTACCATGTGCTTCATAATATTTGGGTGTACAAAAATGCATACATATTAATACCATGCATATATACGCCATCAGTTTAGCACCATTGACATGATTCAGAATTGTGTCCTGCCTTAGTTTTCCCTTGGTAATTCAATGCTTGATTTTGGAGCTTCTTCCAGCTACCTGAACATTGAACCTCTGATTCTGAAGTAGCCCACGATCCCACATATTAACCTCAGCATCTCTAGCAAAACCTTCAATTTTAGTCATGCAGAGTGTCACCTAGCAATATAATTGGAATTACTTGTGAAGATACTGACATAGAATATTAAAAAAAGAAGTGGGTCAAGGTAGAGTGAGGTTCTTTTTAGCAATATCCTTATCACAGAGGTATAGGCACACTTTCTGTTCACAGCAGACAGGACTTGTCCTCACTTAAGTCTCTGTACTCAGAAACAACTTCTATCATCTCAGTGGACTGACATGGGTGCATATGAAAGAGAACTCACATGAAAATGAGATCTTTGAACAGCCTGGGTTCAGACACAAAGTCTTTTTAACACTGGCTGAAAGATAGACTCTAGGAAATATTCTAAGTTATCTTACTCATCTAACAACAATTCATCTGAAATTGTAATTACAACTAAGACACATAAAATGGGTGTATTTAATTAATACATTTAAGGTGAGGGTGATGGAAGGCTACTGAGACATCACATACAGTGCTGCCCTTTTTGTGTGCCTGTGGCTCACTCTTTTGACTTCTAGTGCAAATGAGATGACATTCACAGCAAAGATGGAAATAGGGATGAGTTTTTCTTTTGCATAAAAAGCTTCAGTTATCCAGTCAGGTAACTGAACTGTGCAATTCAAATGTTTGTTTGCACAGGGTGAATTACACCAAACACAAGCACCCTGTACTCCACAAAACATATCAACAACAAAAACCCAAACAAACAGAAGAAAAATTGTCGATTTCACTCATTTTACTGTATGCAAACCTGCTACCAGACTTTGACCAGCAGGAAACATTGCCCACCAGACCAGAAGACCATACACAGCTCATACACTAGCAAAATAAGCAGGCTTGATATTTCAGTGCTCTTCAATAGCTAATAATTCCTGGTAGTTGTGGGCCAAGTTCTGAAATTCCCCACCACTTAAACATTTCTTGATGTATTTAATGTTCTAACTGATTTCTCAAACAAAATACTATTTGCCGCTGTATCTCTGCACCTTTGAAAGCTCTTGCCCAAGGAACCACCTTTTTTCTTCATCCAGTCTAAATTGATCCTCAGCCTCTATAGAGCATCACAGTGAAACTGACTTAGATTTAAATAGTTCATGCTTCCTAACGCAGCTTGTACTTGCTGTAATATTCCATTATAGTGTGCAAAACACTATGCTTGATGAAGTGAGTTGTTTAAAAATGGTTTTAAAAAAATAAAGAAAAAGAAATTTATGCAAAAGTTCCAGTTGACTCCTCTGGGATTTGCTGATGAAAAAACAAAGACAAGCCATTCCTAAATGGATTTTACAGTGGGAGTGACCACAGCTTTATTTATTTTTCTGTTTTTTTTTTTTTTCATTTGAACAGCAATACCTGTCATTAATACAAATTATGCTAAACATTGTCAGCTTTTAGGTGCAGGTCTTAAAGCTTAAATCTCTACCTTTTGATGTCTATAATTTATTGCAGAACTGAGCTCATATACAGATCTCACAGTCCACTGTGTAGCTGACTTCAGCCCCTTTCCTCACATAATAAATAAATCAGATATTATTGGAGACTTTAAATTAACAAAAGGTTAAATAACATTTTATGAGTTCCCTTGGTGATTTTTCTGGCCAGCACCACATTTTCCATAATACATCGTTGCAGCAATAGCACTCTGCAGTATTGTAGCTGTATTACAGCGATATTATTATGGGAGAGCTGCTGCTTTGAGATGCCTATTAAACAGGTTTCAGGACCCCAGAAGCCTCCAAACAGTTAATAAATTGTACATTATGCAGGGTTGCTCAGTGAGCAATAGCAAAGGCTACATGACTTAAGCAAAGCTGGAAGCTGTCAGTTCCCTTTCCAGGGACTCAGCCATGTTAGAGAAATCAGAATCAAGACCTTGCCTTATCAAGGTGTTTGAGAGTAGGGTTTTTTTGCCTATAAAAAAACATAATACATATTCAGTGTGTACTAAGTCATCATTTTCTTCATTTTCCCATCACAGCAAACAACAGATGTTCTTAAGGCAGAAACTTAGCAAAGATATAGTTCAAATGCCTTATGTATGCATCATCCTCAAAACATCTTAAAAGGACACAACACAACTCTGTGAATGTTTTTGAATATAAATTTGAAATTCTAAAAAGAAGCAGAGCTCCATTCTCTGTTCCTGTGAATGTTCTTGCTTGTAAAGATTAAAACCTGCTTTTATTCTTCAGGCCAGCACAAGCTTTACAGAACACCATTAGGCTGCCATTAGTACACTGAAACCCTGCCAAAGTGGTGCAATAGTCTCCAGATTTCTAGAATGACTCTCAAGAAAAAAAAAATGTTTGCAATTGGCTTTATTTTTTACACAAACTTACATTTATTTGAATGACAGAGGAAATACATTGTGAAGGATAACGTGTAAAATGTTCAAAAACAAAGTAAATCATAAGCAGCAGACAGAGTGCAGATGGATAGAGGGGCAATCTAATCAATCAGTAAATAAACAAAATGTTCAGAACAATATCAGGGAGGTATGCTTGCTGCCTTTAAGAACCTTTTTCCTTTTTTCCTTTTTTATGCTGCACTTGGATATTAACTGAGATCTCCGACTCCTCGCTCCAATGCACCCTCTGCCTTCTTCCCAACACATGTCAGCCCCAAAGATGTAGTGGAATTTCTCTGTTTTGGTTGTGTTCTTAAATTTCAAGGGTTTGAATAAACAAAAAGTTAGGAAACCATGTATGCCTGAATTTCTCTAAATTAACTGTCCAGAGTATGTTGATTTACTACGATGACTTCATCCACCCCTGTGAAACCTGGTGACATTATGTTTTCAGCATGTTTCATACTCAGTATGCTTTTCATGCCCATTTATAATCAAGCATAATTTTTAAAAATGTCAATTACTGCATTAAACCTCTAGCAACTCACTAGTTAATATTTGAACATGTAGGATTTCATGCTGCAGTGCTGCCTACTACAAATCATTTTGATCAGATATATTTTCTTGCTTTGGATATTGATTTCTTTTTCTTCAGATACTCCACTGCTCCAATGCTCTGTACCGACAATTGCAGAAAAAAAAATATGTAAGGATATCCATCAGCAGTGTGTCTACCGGTAGCTATCATCTACGGAATGGCTCAGACATAAAGATTTCTCTCAATATATATGGTAATATACCCCTTTCCTCCATTGGCAAGAGTATGATCAACCTTTCCTCAGGCAAGAACTTGGCATATCAAGATTTTTTAATCTACTCTAAACAAGGCATGAACTGGGATGTCAATGATTTCTAAATCAATGTTGTGAAGTTTAGTCTACACTTGAAAACCTCTCATCTGTTATTTCAGACAAAGCTACACTAAACTGCATGTAAGCCACTGAGGGCCTGGGTTTCTGTAGGCCGTCACAAATGGTGTAGGACACGTCATTAATTTTACTTCCTTTCTGCTCTTATATAACAAATTTATGCTGTGCAAGAGGTAATTAGTATCAAAGAAAAACACGAAATTAATCCTCCATTTCTCTTCCATTGCTATTCCAGTTTGTCTTATTTTTAAATATAGCTAAGAATTTTTTTACATGCTCTGAATCCCAACACTTTAAGGACTTAAACTTATTAGCCATTCTATCAAATAATTAGAAGTAGCAGAAAAGCCAATTTTCTGCTTTCTGTAGGCAAAACCACAACATCCTCATCAGCCTCCAGAAAAAAAAGGTGACAGACTTTGACCAGCTAACTATCACTGGGATAATTTGCTTCTGCAGCTAAATATGATTCTCGAAATATATTCAGAAAATACTGACAGGAAACATTAAGAATAAAAATGTGCTACGAATTCAGAATGACTATTCACGTGTAGCTTGGAAGACCTAAATAATCTGCTCAGGTTTGCAAAGGAAGAAAATGGCCAAACCACAATTTCTATTTGCACAAAACATATGTTAAAACTTAAATGCATCTCAGTATGTAATGCAGATAAAAGACAGACCTGGCAAAAATGGGAAAGCTTATCTTTGACAGAATTATGAACAGCAAATCTGCCTCGATGTCTTCAGGAGAACACAGAAATTTAGTTTAAAGTGTTCTGTGTTTGGTCATCACACATTAGCTTTCTCAACGTAATACTGAATATTTGCTTCATGGAAGTTAGTGCACTTACTCATGGACCTGTGCATTTTTTTAGTCTCTCCTGAATCAAATGCAAAATAATTCAAAGGCTGCAGACCAGGGACTCAGCTGTTGTAAACGGGTCTAGTTCCAGCGACAGAGGTGAACGCAACTTACACTGGTTATGGATTTGCATATGTGAGGGCTTAGAGGTAGATTCAACCCAAATTATTTTTCCTGAGCACAGACTGCGTGAGACAGCTGCAGATCTGCAGGACAGAGAATCACTTTTCCTTTCATCTCTCTGAACAAGACGAAATGTAAACCATCCGAATAGAATTACGAGTCTGCACAAATCTCCCTGACAATTGCATTTTTACTTTGGATCTACCCATTTTTAACTTTCTTTCATAGATACAAAAGTCCCCACATATTGTTAGAAAATTAAAACACAATGCAGTTGATACTAAGGTTCTTGACCAAAATACAATGCATGTTGTGGGATGTAGTTCTGCTGTCTTGCAAAACGTCTACAAATGGGAACAGGATAAATGATGGAATCTCTTTACCACACAAATGACTTGTATTAAGTAGCAACTTCTCAAAAAAGAGCTACTCAAAAGCTCTTGGATTCCCACTGTAGTGAAGCATTTCCAATGAATAGCAGCAGATATTATAATATAGTATCCTCTCTTTGTAGACATAATTGATATCAAAGATTTGCTTCAATGATCAATAGCAACTATGGCAGCTTAAAATGAGACAGTATTTTTTCTTTTTTTAACATTGCTTTTTGGTGCAAAGTATAGTGAACACTGGGAGATTTCAGGAAAATACTCTGCAGCTGTTCATTCCTGACAAGCCTCTTGGGTTGTTTAGCTGTTTGCATTTTTATATTTAAAAAAATAAATGGGCTCTAATTTACTTTAGATTCTTTGGTCTTGCACAGAAGCCTGACTACACTTCACTGAGCAGGCCATGTGTTATGTTCCACCTTCATGCACGAACTCGGAGTCTTCATTGGTGCACACTTCACAGGATCATAGAATGTTTGGGGCTGGTGTCTACCAGTACCCTCAGATCCTTTTCTGCTAAACTGCTTTCCAGCTGGGAACCCAGCATATACTGATGCCTGGGTTGGTTCTTCTGCAGGTGCAGGACTTTGCACTTCCCCATGTTGAACTCTGAGACATTACCATCAGAGCATTCCTCCACCCTGTTGAGGTCCCTCTGGAAGGCAGCACAGCTGTCTGGTGTATCAACCACTCCTCCTAGTTCTGTGTCACAGAATCACAGAATCGACTGGGTTGGAAAAGACCTCAGAAATCATCAAGTCCAACCCTTGGTCCAACTTCAGTCCATTTACTAGATCATGGCACTAAGTGCCATGTCCAATCTCAGTTTAAAAACCTCCAGGGACAGTGAGTCCACCACCTCCATGGGCAGGCCATTCCAATGCCTGACCACTCTCTCTGTAAAGAATTTCTTTCTAATATCCAGCCTAAATTTCCCCTGGCAGAGTTTAAGACCATGCCCCCCTGTCCTATTGCTAACTGCCTGGGAGAAGAGACCAATCCCCACCTGGCTATAACTTCCCTTCAGGTAGTTAGAGAGAGTGATGAGGTCACCTCTAAGCCTCCTCTTCTCCAGACTAAACAACCCCAGCTCCCTCAGCCTCTCCCCATAGGTCTTGTGTTCAAGTCCCTTCACCAGTCGTGTTGCTCTTCTCTGTATCCGCTTCAGCACTTCAATGTCTTTCCTGAACTGAGGGGCCCAGAACTGAACACAATACTCCAGGTGTGGCCTCACCAATGCAGAGTACAGGGGAAGGATCACTTCCCTTGTCCTGCTGACCACGCTGTTTTTGATACATGACAGGATACCATTGGCCTTCTTGTCCACCTGGGCACATCACTGGCTCATGTTGAGTTAATTAGTATTAATTAGTACTAATTAGTACCCCCAGGTCCCTTTCTGCTTGACTGCTCTCCAGCCACTCTGTGCCCAGCCTGTAGTGCTGCAGGGGGTTGTTGTGACCAAAGTGCAGCACCCGGCACTTGGCCTTGTTGAACTTCATCCCACTGGAATCAGCCCATTTTTCCAGTCTATCCAGATCCCTCTGCAGAGCCCTCCTGCCTTCCAGCAGGTCGACACTCCCTCCCAACTTGGTGTCATCAGCAAATTTGCTGATGATGGTCTTAATCCCCTCATCTAAATCATCAATAAAGATGTTAAACAGGACTAGACCCAACACTGACCCCTGGGGAACACCACTAGTGACTGGCCGCCAGCTGGATGCAGCCCCATTCACCAGCACTCTCTGGGCCCGGCCCTCCAGCCAGTTCTCAACCCAGCAGAGAGTGCACTTGTCCAAGCCATGGGCTACCAGCTTTTGCAAGAGTATATTATGGGAGACAGTGTCAAAGGCTTTGCTGAAGTCTAGATAGACCATGTCTACAGCTTTCCCCTCATCCACCAGGTGGGTCACCTGATCATGAAAGGAGACCAGGTTGATCAGACAGGACCTGCCCCTCCTAAACCCGTGCTGGCTGGGTCTGATCCCTTGTCCATCCTGAAGGTGCTGTGTGATTGCATTCAGAATGATCTGCTCCATAACCCTGCCAGGCAAACTTGCTAAAGGTGTACTCTGCTACATGATACTGATTATCAATTAAAATGTTGAATGGTATTGGAGCCAGTACTCATCCCTAGTACCACTGGCCTCCAAACAGACTTTGTATGGTTGACTGTAACTCTTGAGTTTGGCCATTCAGTCAGTTTTCAGTTCATCTCACTGTCAGCTATGTGTCCTATACTTCATCAGATTCTCAAAGCCTTCTTGAAGTTCATGTAGTCAATATCCACTGCTGTCCCCTCATTTACCTGGCCAGTTATTCTGTTGTAAAAGGTTTTCAGGTTGGTCAAGCATGATTTCCTCTTTGTGAATCCATGCCGAATGCTGATGGCTAACTTTTTGTCCATCATGTGCCTAGAAATTGTTGCCAGGTTTATTTACTCCATCACCTTCCCAGGCATAGAGGTGATACAGACAGACATGTGGTTTCCTGCACCCTTCTTGCCTTTGTCAAGATAGGAGTGACATTTGCTTTTCTTTGGTCCTCAAATTCCTCTCCCAAATGCCATGTTCATTCAAACACAACTGAAAGTTTAAGCCATATGTTTGTGACTGTCATCAGAAGCATTTTGATAATGTAATTCTGATTTCCTCAGAAAATAACGGAGCAGCACAGATACAGTGTTTGCCACATCACCTTCAAAAAGATGCTCCTGATTGTGGAATTTTGGTTATGAAAGCTTACATTAAAAAAACAGGGCCCTGGCCTCATCTCATGTCTTCTTATCTCCATTGTGTACTCCCATGACATCATCCATATTACAGTCTCTTCACTACCTTGCAATACAGAGACAAAGATCAGAATTACTGGAAGACAAAACTGATAGAAGTACTGCTAAAAACTGCCTCCCACCTTGGAAACAGCCTCTTAACTTCCTGGTCAGTACATCTGAACAGTTACAGGCTTGGGTCTGTGTCATACTGAGCACAGGTACTGAGAAAACAGTGAATCAGGAACTCAGCAACATATAGGAAATTGTCCCAGCACTCGTTCCAGTGTTCAGTTTTCTCTATCATCTTCCATCCATCCTTATGCTGCCCACTCCACCCACTTGGTGGTTTAGCCTCTCTGGAATCCTGCAGTATAGATTAATCACAGACAAACAGCCTGCAGGTGCTTGCCACCTGAGTATTGTGGCCTTTTTAGCAGCACAGAAAGGCCTAAACACAAATGCAGCCTGTTTATTCCACAGTGGCAACTCCAGATCTACTACAGCCAATGTAGATCAGCCAATCAGTCTTGCTGATGTTACATGGCTTGGGATCTGAGTCATGTGACTCTAGATTTGTCTAACCCTACACAATTATTATCAGCATACTTTGATGGAAATAAAGGTATTCCATCTTACTCAAATAATGTGCTGGAAACCTCAAAATATTAACTTTAATTCTTCATCCACACTTCCTACAAATTCAAGGATTTGGTTCGAGTACCTTTTATTCAAATCAGAATTTAATTATAAGTTAATTTATTTCTGTAATTCACCAACATATTGCAATGGACTTATAATTTTGAACCTCTGTGAGCTTATCTAGCAGTCCCAGTTTCCTCTTTAAATGTTTTTGACCCTATTGCCCTTACATGATCAACTTCTGCTAGGTTATCATACTGTTAGATCTATTGAAAAGTCAGAAATTTATTAACTGTCAATTATTAGCATTTTCTCTAATAAGCTTAGCACTAATTATCCCTAAAATCAGCAATGAGTTACTGTAAATGATAAAGTCAGCATTAACATTGATTACCTTCCTAATTAGTCACAGCAAAAAGTAGGCCATTTGAGCCACAAATGACATTACTATGTTATTACAAAGGGCCACCACAATTAGATGTAACCTCTGTTTTAATTTCGCTTCAGTAAGGACCAACAAACCAGATGGAATTCAGTAAGTGATTAATTATTAATATTTTTGCTGGTTTCAACCAGAGCTCTAGCTAATTCATATTCTTTCCCTAGACACCCTTTAATCATAATTATTCTTAAAATACGCACTCATCCAAACTAATGTACCAAGGAGGACTACAGATCTATTTCTACGAGTGCAAGAACAAGAAATAAAATAGAGACAGACAGAAGCTGGAGGTGCCTTCACAAGATTCAATTCCAAGAGTCTAAGGTCTGACCCATTTTGGAACATCTACTTTAAAATCTAGAAATACTAAAGATATCAAACTAAATGTTCATCTTCATATTTGATGCTGACAGAGAATCTATTCACTACTACACAGTACTGAGTGCTCATTAGCAAATACCACAGAATCATAGAACCGTTTACGTTTGAAAAGACCCTTAAGATCATTGAGTCCAGCCATAAACCTGAGACTGCTGTGGAAAACAGTGTCAAAGGCTTTACTCAAGTCTAAGTACACAACATCCACAGCCTTCTCCTCATCCACTAAGTGGGTCACCTTTTTGTAAAAGGCAATCAGGTTAGTCAGGCAGTACCTGTCTTTCATAACGTCATGCTGACTGGGCCTGGTCACCTGGTTGTCCTGTATGTACCACATAATGGCACTCAAGATGATCTGCTGCATAACATTGCCCAGCACCGAGGTCAGACTGACAGGCCTGTAGTTCCCAGGATCCTCCATCTGGCCCTTCTTCTAGATAGGCATCACATTTTCAAACCTCCAGTCAACTGGGACCTCCTCAGCTAGCCAGGACTACTGATAAATTATTGTAAGTGGCTTGGTGAGCAGCTACACCAGTTCCATCAGTACTCTTGGGTGGATTCCATATAGCCCCCATTTCTCCTTGGATTATGGGGACTTCGTTCTCCTTGTCCCTGTCTTCCAGCTCAGTGGGCTGGATACCCTGAGAACAGATTGTCTTACTATTAAACACTTGGGCAAAGAAGGTACTAAGTACCTCAGTCATTTCCTCATCCTCTATCACTGTTTTGCCCTACATTCAATAAAGGATGGGGATTCTTCTTAGCCCTCCTTTTGTTGTTAATGTATTTAAAGAAACTTTTTTTTTTGTCTTTTATGTCAGTAGCCAAGTTAAGTTCTAGTTAGGCTTTGGCCCTTCTAATATTCTCCCTGCATAACCTCACAGCATCTATGTAGTACTCCTGAGTTTCCTGTCCCTTCTTTTAAAGGTCATAAACTCTCTATTTTTTTTTTTTTCCTGGGTTCCAGTCTTCAGCTCGCTGGTCTTCTTCCCTACCAGCTCGTCTTTTGGCAAGTGAGGATGGCCTGCTCCTGCAACTTTAAGATTTCATTATTGAAGAATGTTCAGCCTTCCTGCGTTCCTTTGCCATTCAGGACCGCCTCCCAAGGGACTCTGTCAATCAGCCTCCTAAAGAGGCCAAAGTCTGCCCTCCAGAAGTCCAATATAACAGTTCTGCTGACCCCGCTACTTATTTCATCAAGGCTAGAAAACTATCATTTTGTGATTGCTATGCCCAAGACAGCCTCCCTCCAAATATAGCTTGAGAGTTGACTTCCTTAGTTGGCTCTATCACCAGCTGTGTCAGAAAGTTCTCTTTCACATACTCCAGGAGTGAACTATCATCCTTGTCATTGTTTGATTCCATTTGCAGAGCCTCTTATCTGTTATGCAAGGGCAGCTGGGAAGATGGGCTGGTCACACTGGAGATGTACGTGCTGCACCAGGTAAGAACTTGTCACCATTCCCCCCTATTCTCTAAGTCACTATATTCTGCTGGGTGGAGAGAGGATAGTGAATCCTCCATATCATGCATGCTGCCTATCTGACAGGTCTATCCCAGGAATGGCAGGGTTTGGTTCCAGTAGTGTCATACTACCTGACACTCCCAAACCTCCCACCTCTTCCCGGAGCCCTACCGCTAAGTTGAGGAGCTCCTCTAAATGGGCACACCTCCCATAGGTGTTCTCACTGCTGCCGTCTGGTACTGTCATACAAGTAGAGCACACCCTGCAACCTGACATATGTGGTGATGGAGGTGAACTTAAAAGTTTGTAAATAACCTCTGTGCACATGGCAGTGCATGGGTGGTTTAATGAAAGATAAAATAGTGGATTTGCTTTGTCATATCATATAAGCACAGTGCTAAATTTTCCACCCTGCCTAATCTATACCAATCCAAACACAAAAAAATGATTAAAAAAAAAAAAACCCTAAGTACCCATCCCAGGAGTCTTTCTTTTTACATATGAATTTTGTATTACACACATTCATTGCCCTGTAGAAACTTCTGAAGAGGATTAAGCTTGTCTTTACCTCATATCAAGGCACACTCTCTCTGAAAAGCTAAGCACCCACAAATGGCGCTGCAAACTGGATGGGATTATAGGCATCAGATGAATTCATATGGACCCCCAACTGCTACAGTCTTTGAGGAGACCATGCAGCTCACATCAGCCCCACAATGGTAAATTAGGAGGCTTGACTCCTAAGGGACTCAGCAAACTTGTCTGGACACCTTCAGCAAGGTTGCTGTAGAAAATGCAGCCTTGGAAGAAGATGCAGACATGAAATGGATATCCAGCATCTTGGAGGCTGTTACAAATAATATCCAATCCTAGTGCTTTTAGCCTAGTGAAATTAGTCCAGTGCAGTCCTGCAGTGCCCTGCAGGGAGCAAGGATGTTCATTAAATCTTTTACAATGATACCTTTTAAACAGCACCTATTATATCATTGCATTCTAATATCATGGCAATAACCCTACAGCTTGTAAACAAGAACATGATGCCTTTTGCTGTTTTTCTAGTTCTGCGTTGTCTCATACCCATAGATTAAGAAGTTGATACATCTTTCTACTGCAGGCTAACAGATGTGGACAGGAATAGTTCAAGAAATAAATACAAAGCACACCAAAAGGAAAGTAATGCAATAAATAATTATTTAAAGCAGAAACAGGCTGGAGAGTCGGGCGGGGAAAAAATTAATGAAATATAACAAGGGAAAGTGTAGAGTATTGCATCTGGGTAGGAACCATCCCAGGTTCCAGTATAAATTGGGGAACGACCTGTTAGAGAGCAGAAAGGGACCTGGGGGTCCTGGTGGACAGCATGATGGTCATGAGCCAGCACTGTGCCCTTGTGGCCAGGAAGGCCAATGGCATCCTGGGGTGTATTAGAAGGGGGGTGGTTAGTGGGTCGAGAGAGATTCTCCTTCCCCTCTACTCTGCCCTGGTGAGACCACACCTGGAATACTGTGTCCAATTCTGGGCTCCTCAGTTCCAGAAGGACAGGGAACTGCTGGAGAGAGTCCAGCGTAGGGCAACAAAGATGAGAAGGGAGTGGAGCATCTTCTGTGTGAGGAAAGGCTGAGGGAGCTGGGGCTCTTTAGCTTGGAGAAGAGGAGACTTAGGGGTGACCTTATTAATGTTTATAAATATGTAAAGGGTGAGTGTCATGAGGATGGAGCCAGGCTCTTCTCGGTGACAACCAATGGCAGGACAAGGGATAATGGGTTCAAACTGGAACACAAGAGGTTCCACTTGAATTTGAGAAGAAACTTCTCAGTGAGGGTGACAGAACACTGGAACAGGCTGTCCAGGGAGGTTGTGGAGTCTTCTTTTCTGGAGACATTCAAACCCTCCTGGACGCCTTCCTGTGTAACGTCATCTAGGTGTTCCTGCTTCAGTGGGGGAATTGGACTCGATCTTTTGAGGTCCTTTCCAATGCCTAACATTTTGTGATTCTGTGATTCTGTGAAAGGCACTATCTGAAATATATGCAACAGCACATTCCCCCAATTAATGAAGGAATGAAAACCATGAACCTGAACATGGTATGATACCAGAAATACTGACAAAGGATTCAGACCAGTTCAAAGAATGTAGATGGAGCTATGGCCTGGAATTTTTTTCTTCTTTTTGTAGAGAACTGCTTTTCTGGTTATAAGATTAGAGACTAAAGTGAGTTAAGACCATTTAAAAACAGATTAGGTTGCATGCTGTGAAAAAAACATCCCAATTTAAGTAGGCTGCTTGACATAACCCTGCCTGTCCTCACAGCTCAGAACCTTATGATCGGAGCACAAGTTAGTCTCAAGGGTGAGAATTGAGCCTCATTAGAAAAATGCCTCCTCAGATCTATTAAAGATCAGAAAAACATATTTATATTAGCTGTCATATTTAGAATACAGTTAGATGGAGAAGGGATACAGGTGAGGAAGAACTGTATCTCTGTTTTATGACAAAGTAGTACCTGCATTAAAATGGCTTCAAACCAGCATGAGAGAAGTGGAAATGCAAGCTATATTGTTTTCAGAGCGCTCTCTAGTTTCTGAAAAAAAAATTGTTCACAATTAAGATACTTTTTTTCCCCCTCCTCTTTCTTGCAGTTCTTTCCCTGGAATCCATCAAGCTTCATATTTATAATCACATCATTTTTATGATTGAAATTTTTTTAAATATAACAATAAAACCGTCTGTTATTTGAACACTATGAATCAGTTATTTAATCCAGAACTATTTCGATCTGCATTCTCTCTTCCATGACTGACACGTTCAATAAGAAACTTTTATCTTCTTGAGCACTTGACATACATCAACTTTCCCAGAAAACAAAACCTGGAAATTTCAGGAAATGATAATTCCACCCTGATATTCCCAAAATCAGACTTTTCAATGAGCTTGACTCATACCACATTTTGCTTATTTTAATGAAAGTCTCAGAATAACTTTTTTTACTCTTCTTTCCAAATTTACCTCTTAGTCTTACCACTGATCAGGTGTACTGATAAAAGTTAACAAAGACAAAACAATTAAGTACCTAAGAAACTACTGATACCATGTAAGTTAACTCTGAACAAGGCTGACCAACAAAGGATTTGATTTTTAGTGTCCTCTCCTTGGTATTATCATTACAAGCAGTCAGTATCTACAGTGGAAACAAGAACAGAAAGTTTGATTAACAATACACAAGGTAAGCTACGTTCCCCCACCAAAAAACCGCCACAAACAAACAGGGAACTAACAATTATGCTCAAATGCAGTAAGACAGACTGAAAGCACCAAAAAAAGTTTCCAGAGTGGCTAGTCAAATCTTTCAGAAGAAGGAAAGACTTCTTAAAGATTTTACTGGTCAAATTTTTCTCTAACATCTTTACTAAATTTGTGTTGAGTACGATTTTGGTTTATTTTTATCACTTGCAGAAAGTTTAGTAATGAGACAACTTTGCTTACACATGTTGAGATGAAGATGTAATTTCATCAAACACCTGTACAAATAACAGCTGATGCAAGAAACAAATTCCTACAAAAGTATAAATGCAAATACATTTTACTGATGAAGAAAAAAACCTGAACTGTTACTTTTTTCAGTAATGACTAAACACTAAGCACAGTGGACACAGTGACTTCAAGCTGATGTTCTATATTGACTAACTGAGATACGGTGACACTGCACAGTTAGAAGCAAAGCCTGCAACAACAGACAACTACTTTTCATCATTTAGCCTAAAATGTTAGGATTCTTAGCTTAGAGAAAGGATAGCAAGAAAAACAGCAAACCATGGAAATGTATAGCTCTTAAAAACCACAGTTTTGCTAAAAAAGCATGGCCTAATGGATAAAAAGAATTTAATAAGCTGCAGCCTATGTTTTTTTCAGATGGGACCAGACTTGTTTTTTTTCATTAAAGTTTTTTGTTCCTGTTTTGGTGGGGCTTTTTTGATTTTTGTACTTTTTTGGTGGTGGTTCTTTCTGTGGGGTTTGGTGTTGGTTTTTGTTTGTTTGTTTGTTTGTTTGTTGTATTTGTTTTGGTTTTTGTTTGTTGGTTTAGGTTTTGGTTTTGGTTTTGGTTTTGGTTTTAGTTTTTAGTTTGTGTGTGTATGTGGGCAAGAGAGTAGCTAGCATGAGAAAGACAGGAAAAACATCCTGAAATCTACTGCATCTTCCTCAAGGAGAATATTTATACTACTGAACAAATCATGTAACTTCTATGTATCTCAGGTGTACTCTCTTAAAAATCAGCTATTAACACAGAGCTTCATCCACAGAGAATTCTTACAAATTGATTAACCTCTTTGAGATATTTGGATGAAACATGATCTTTGACTGCCAAGTGCATTAGAGCTTGTATCAGGCAGTAGAAAACTAGGGCAAGCCAAGCCATGGAGATAGTTTAAATGTCCAAAATGGCAGAAAAAAACGTTCCTGTCTCTCACGGTTACTTTCTGATTTTTTATGGGAGAAAGAAAATATGTTCTACAGAGTTTAGCTGTGGGAACCACATTTTCTAGGAAGATGACACTAAAAATTTTTGTAAGAACAGGTGTTCCCTGATTTCTTTCTTGTAAGGTAGTAGCTTTGTATAGCTACCTTAAACCAATAGCTAACATTTGCAATATTCCATTGACTAGGAGGGAAAAGGGGCGACAATGATTTTCTATTATGTGTTCTGGTTTTAATCTAAAACCTCCTCCAGTTGCTTTTTCCCAAAGGCATAGATAGGAAGTACTGAGAGAATACTGAATATAATACTTTCATCATAAAACTAATTGCATATCTCTGGCTTCTGTTACTCTTTCATAGTATCTGTTGAATGTAATGCTTGTATTTCACAGTTTGGATGGATGCCCAGAAGTTTATGTCAAGTGTTTGCCACAAATACTGAAAGAGAACCTACATATTTACTTCCTCGTGCCTTTGCTGAGGATTAATCCATTCTTCCTCACATTGTAATTTTTTTTCACTTTTCAAAATTTCTTTGTAACTTGTGAACAGTAAAGACTCAGTTTCACAGCTAAATCGAAACTGTTGCTGGGGAACAAACAAACACACAACCAAAAAAAACCCACAAAACAAACAAACAAAAAAACCCCAAACCAGTCAACCAAACAAGCAAAAAGAACTTTTTGGTGTTTACATAAAAAATAGAGGTGACCTTATTGGATTCTGAATCAGAGTCCACATATGCTTCTAAAATGTTGAAATACTGAGCTGGACAAGTTCCTAGTACCAAGTATGTGTAAACACTGAATTTAATAAAACAGCTAATAACAATAGCTTATGTTCATACAGCACTTCACATTGTGATACACAAACAATAACTAATTAATTCCCTTAATACTCCTCCAAAATAGATCCTATTAAACAGAAATGTTAAAGATGCAATTACTTGTTCACAACAATTTCTAAGATTTAACTTTAGCAATTACTATAAAATGTAGTTTATAAATCTCTATTCCATATTGTATGTTTTCAGTTACCTAATATATTGCCATCAGTTATTTAAATGCTAGGTGACTGTCACCCAGATAGCCTGACTAGAATTGGAAACGAGACTTCTGATGAAAAAACTCCCTTTTATTTCAGTCCTAGAGTATTCTCTGTGTGATGTGATCATTAGCAAAATTTACCACCATTGTCCAATACTCTGAGGATCAGCTTGGGACTGTCAAATCTCCACACTTTTCCTTTCCTTGTCAGCATGCAATGGCTTGTAACAAATTTTGTGGCTGATGGCCATTCACAGTGCAAGCAAAGAAGCTACATTATCACAGATAAGTGTTAATTCATTTCTATTGCTTTTCTAGAAGCACTTTCTGTTCTAAACTGTGACTCCCTTGCCTACCACAGTATGTAGAGCAGCAAGGAAATACCTCTACTTGCCACTGCATCCCATTTTCAAATCACATGAAAGCCTGAAGACAAAATGAAGCCAAAATCAAAGGATTCCTAAATATATACTGTGTGCACTAGCCCTTTCAAACTGAAACCATGGAAACTACTGGAAAATTCACCCTCAGGTATGCCTGCTAAAAACAGGACCACGTTTTTGTTTTTTTTTTTTTAGATAGACTTCCAAAAACTGACTGGAAAGCATGTAAGTGGATTGTGGGAATTGCATCTCCATATATACTGAGGAAACAGATTGTGAGATTCAGGGATGTTGAAGACATTGTTATGACCCCTCTCATCCCTGGGGTTGTATTCATAGAATCATGTAATAGTTTGGGTTGGAAAGGACCTTCAAAGATCACCCAGTCCAACTCCCTGCCATGAGCAGGGACATCTTCCCTCAGATCAGGTTGCTCAGAGCCCTGTCCAGCCTGGCCTTGAATGCATCCTGGAATGAGGCATCTACCACTCCTCTCTGGGCAACCTGTTCCAGTGTTTCACCACCCCCACTGTAAAAAATTTCTTCCTGAAATCTAGCCTGAATCTCCTCTCTTTTAGTCTAAAACCATTACCCCTTTTCCAATTACAACAGGCCCTGATAAAAAGTCTGTCCCAGTCTCTCTTATAGGTCCCTTTTGAGTACTGAAATGCCAGAATAAGGTCTCCCTGGAGCCTTCTCTTCTCCAGGCTGAATAACGCAAACTCTCTCAGCCTTCCTGATAGGAGAGCTGTTCCAGTCCTCTAAAAATTGTTGTGGCCTCCTCTGGGCCCTCTCCAACAAGTCTGTGTCTTTTCTGTACTGAGGGGTCCAGAACTGGACTCCAGGTGGGATCTCACCAGAGCAGAATAGAGAAGAGCAGAGTAGAGCAGAGTAGAACATAGAGTATAATAGTATTGAACAAGTGAAGATGTAGTAGATAAAGCATATTAGAAAACATCATATGCAAGAAGCAGGCAGTGTCAGGGACACTTGGCTGATGCATGCCTGAAAAGATCCTGTGGTGACAAATGATAAGGCAAAGAGCAACCTGACAAGCCATGACCATAATCCTTGGTCTCCTTTGGCCATAGATAAGAAGGATGAAGCAGAGAGATCTTCCACAATGTTTAGCGATGAAACATGGAAGACATATAACTAGATATAAACAACCAAATCCTGCTCATCTTGCTTCTTTTAACCACATGGAGTGTGGTACCAGTAGAGGAAAGAAGTGCAGAAAAACCCTGTCCTACAGTTCAGTAGGATGATACAAAACTGCAACCCTAAGCAGAGCACTGAGTGTAGAAAGGCACAAACTTTAATAACAAACTCTGATCCAGTTGAGAAAATTATTCCTTGCAGTGGTTCTTGACAAACACAGCACCTCTGTCATACTTCTTAGAGAAAGAAGTTGTTGACTGAAAGACAGTCAGAATACCAAAATCAGTTTGAATGTAAAGTACGTCTGTCCAAACCAAAATGAATCAAGACACTTTAGAACAGGTTTGTGCACAGAAGAAAATTCTGTTTAAACTAGCAAGTATGGTAATGGATGCGACATACAATGTTACTTTGTACACACATATATTTAGATAATAGCACGGGATGCGGCTGAGGCCTCGGTGTCTGGCGTGGAAAACCAGTGCTGACCAGAAACCAAACAGCAAGGGGAGGGAGTGGGAAGTGATGCTATGGTAGCCCCAGACTTGTGTGTGCAGAGACACAAGTGCCAGTGTTGGCTGAACTGCTGCCCGGGCAAGCACTGCGGGGGCACATGGGCCATTGCAACGTCACCATGCAGTGGACAGTGACATCACCCAGCCATGGACTGTGACCTCACGTCCCTCGCTGCTTATCTTGGGGCGCTGGCAGAACCTGGCCCAGCCTGGCTCGTGCCTGGACTCCTGCCGAGCAGCCTGCGAGGTCTGGAGCTCTGAGCGAGGCTTTTCGTGGTGCTGGGTGGTGCTTTGGGGCTGCTGTCAGCAGCTCTCAGGCCCATTCCGGAGCCATCCCCTGTGTTTCCCCAGCCCTGCCTGGTTCAGGCAGCCGGGAACTGCCGGACACGCTTGCAGCAGCGGAGGTGAGCTGTGTGGGGAAACATCCCCCTGAGGTGGCTGTGGGGCTGGAGATGGAGCTTTGGGAGACAGGAGTGTATCCTTCTTCAGGGACCTGGGCATTTCTTCCTCCCCTTCCCTCCCTGAGACAGAGTGACCATGATCTCTCTCCATTTTGCAGTGCCAAAGCACTCACCACTGCGGTGTCAGCAAGAGGGACCAACTCCTCGTCCTCAGTGTCCCCAGCCCATCACAGCACCCAGAGAACATGGCTGCCGAGAGCGAGTGGAGCTGCCCCATCTGCTGCGACGATCGAGAGGACGTCGCCTACATGTCCCCCTGCCTCCACCAGATTTGCGTAGGCTGTGCCATGCGCTGGGTGAGGCAGAAGGCAAACTGCCCCCTGTGCCGGTCGAGGACGACGGCCATCTTGTTCTCCAGGATGTCGGACGACGACTATTTGGTGTTCGACATCACCAGAACTGCAGCGTCATCGGATGAAGATGAGGACGAGGAGAGGGCTGTGGGGCCGGTGCCCAGGGTTGAGGTTGGCGGCTTCCCTCCTGAGGTCTGGGCGGACTTTTTCAAGAGCCACCCAAATAACACCAGGCCCCTGCTGCCGTGGCTGCGACGGGAGCTCCAGGCGCTGGCCGAGAACGAGTGGTGGGAGCTGGATGCGATGGAGGCCACCGTCGTGGCCCACCTGTGCCTCTGGGGGCTGGATGAGGAGGCGCTGGTGCGGCAGCTGCAGGACAACGTGCTGGAAGACACCAGGACGTTTGTCCGCCATCTGATCGACGCCGCTGTGCAGCTGTGTGGCCGGGAGATCCGCCTGCACCTGGGCCAGCAGGACCCCCGTGCTGACTCGGGGGATGACGACAGCCCTGCGTCCAGCCCCAGCCCCAGCGCCTCCCGGGGGGGCACTCCTGCCCCCCAGCCGGCCTCCTTCGGCAGCCCCGCAAGCTCTGATGTGGAGGAGCAGCCAAGCACGTCGGAGGCCGCCCTGTGTTGGGCTCCCAGCTGCCCCTCAACTGTGCCCGTCCCTGCAGAGCAGGTGGAGCAGCCCCAGGAGGAGCCGGGGCAGGCGGTGGCAGGTCCCTCTGGCCAGGGCTGCAGCCGCAGCCCCTCCAGTCCCGGCCGGGGCAGGGACTGCTCACCCGGGGGGTCCCAGCGCCCCCCAAAGAGGAGGAACCCCAGTCCCCCGGATTCTCCTCAGCCAATCAAGAGGCCGCCCCGCCGCCGGCACTAGGCTGGCCCCCCAGGTGCTGGCGAAATGGGGGCTGAAGAGGACCATGACATTCCTGTTAGTCACCGCAGCCTATGTGTTAATGAAATAAAATAGAAGACTAAAGACAACAGGAAAAGTCTTGGTGTCACTAAGAGCTTGGCTGGCATTGCCGTCCCCAACCAGGCTGCCTTTGGATCTGCCCAAACCTTCCCCCTTAATGTCCGCAGCAGCCTGGGGTCCGTGGGCATTTGGAAGGAATTGGGCTACGGCCATGAAGCCCTTTGCTGTGTTCTCATTGTGGAATTTATGTCTGCTTAGACAAGCAGACTTCTGCTGGCAATGGTGCTGGCTTTAGCAGACCACATAAAGGTACCTGGGACCATTTGACCTTCCCTGGATACTCTGCCTGGCTTCCAGGTGTTTCCTGAGAAGGAAGGTTCTGTTATCTGCCAGGCCTGGGGTACCTTGAAAGCTCAGGACAGATGCGTGGGCAGACAAATCCACTGAGGGTATCTCAAGCTCTTCATGTAGGCAGAGCCTGTCAATACGGGACTGGGATTTGTTTGAGGAGCGATCTGTAGGGAACAGGTAATGATCCAGGCTTCACTGCAAAGGACTCTCTCTCTCCCTTTAGTATCCACCTGCTGTGCTTCAAATGCATACTTACAAAGGTACATTCCATGGGCATGTTGTTCATCTCATTGCAGAGAAACTCTCTGGGGAAGAAGTGTACATTCCTGCCTTCAGACTGGACCGGCATCCAAACACTGGCTGCAGAAAATATCAGTGCTGCTAGTGCAGATATCTGTTGAACATGTTATTAGCTGGTAGATAGTCATTGGCAGTGCCAGAGACGCTCGGTGCCTCAGTGTCAAGAAAGCTCCAGGCTCCCTTCCCAGCAGGCCAGGGCTGTCCGCAGCTCAGCAGGTTTCATGACCTTTGTATCAGAGTAGGTATACCCCGGGGTGAAAGCTGCAGGAAGACGTCCTAGATCCAAGACTCAATCTACTTGTTAAAAAAATAAAATAATGATTAAGAAGTTCTGCAGTGCCTGTTGGAAGTTGTGAAAGTGTTATCCTATTACCCTTTAAAAGCCAACTATACTGTTGGCATTGTGCAGGGCACACAATCCAAGATAGTCTCTGCTGTGGAGTCCTTTCAAGCTAAAGCTATGAAGCACAAATAGCCATTTGCTTTCAATGAAAGGAAAAGATCAAACAAGCTTGACAACTTTATGCTAAAATGTGTACCACAAATAAGGATTCATGGCTTAGTCTGAAGAGGTTTTTAGCACCCACAGTTCACAATGACACTGCTGGGAGCTGCAGGGCTAGACCTCCTATTCAGAGGAGGCTATTAGGTTAAATGAGAGTAAAATCAGCAGAGGTTATAAACTGCTTTACTGTTATTTGTCTAACAGGTTGTGCCACTGAAATGGCAGATTTAATGTACTGCAAAGAAAACACAGCACAGCCAAATAACTGCAGCTGTTCTCTACTGCTTTTTATTGCTTAATATTTGCATATGACAAATTATTTGGGAATAAGACATATTGAATTAATTGCATTTAACTATGTATTGTAATGGACCAAAGGGCTGATATTTGTCACTATTCACAGTTCTGTAACCAGTCAAGAGTGTGCGTTATGAATCCTATGGCAATGTTCATCATCAACACGCACAATTATAGTTTTCCCTTTTGAAAGCTTTCCCTGAAATAGAACAAATTCTCCTTTTTCCTCTTTATTTTGGCTAACATATTGCAAAGGATGAAATGAATCCCACCTCCACTGCAAGCTGGATGAAATCCAGTAGATCTGAGTTGTTCAGTTAATGCCCAATGTACTATAGTCTGTGGAAGAATCAGTCTGTACCATAGTATTCTGTAGAGGAATCAGCACACAGAGTTTGATCTTCATTGAGGATGGTTGCTAGCAAGTTCTGTGTATAGAATTTATATTGGCTTCTATAATAGGAGCAAGCCAAAGTACAAACACGGGTGTAATTTATGTGCCCATTTAGAAGCTTTGTGTATTTCGCTAGAATTATATGAACAGCATTTTAGTCTCATTTCTAAATGACAGCTACATATTAGTAACACTATACCGGACACCCAAGCTGTTTTCCACTGAAGTGCTTTATAGAGTGGTTTGCAGGTCAGATGGTTAAGGTTTTGCCATTTATTTTATTAAATTACAGGAAAAGAAAAATTAGACATGTACTGTATTCAGCAGCCCACTCCTACACGAGGTTCTCTCTGTCTTGCAGGAAAAAGACTGCTGCGTGTGTGACCCTACATGACACCTGATGAACACGTAACACTGAATGAAGCTTAAAGCTGTCATTTTTCTATTGCATGTACCTGGCAGTCAGTACAGTCATCTTTCTTAAAGACTGCATCCCACAGGAATAGGTAGAATATGTGATGTTACAAATATGGAACAACCTTGTACGCTGTTACTAATTTCTGAGGTTTGGATAATTTTTGAGGAAAAAATGTGCACATTTTTAAGCAGCTGGTGATACATGTCTTTATAGTCCAAAGCAGGAACCTGCCTAGCACCTTAGGAACAGAGGCATGTGCAAGGGCATGTATCAAGGCAATTACATGTTGATAAAGCATTTGTTGATATGAACATCACAATGCTAGAATGAATTCTATTTAGGCACTGCAGTGAAATCTACACAAACTGCTGAGACATCTGCATTTCTCATCCCATCTAGCTACTTTACATCGGTCCTTCCCTCCCATCAGATTCCCTTCAGCCTACTTTGATTATTTTAAATTTGTGAGCTTTTAAAATCACCCCTCCCCAACTAAAACTGGCATGCAATCAATCAAGGAAACAGCACTCTGCAAAAAGGAATTCTCAAACAGCTATTGATGCCTGCCTGTATTGCCTACAGCTGTAGTGTTGCCTACAGCCTGAAACCACCCACACACTTAGAAGAATGTGTAACAAGCAGCTGTACATGGAGAAGAAATTGCTCACAGAATCATCGAGTATGAAAAAAGAAAGGACGAAAATAAGGATGACTAACAAATATTACCAGGGTAAAATCCTGTATCTGCGCCTCTTTCCAAAAAAACCCCAGACCCACACATTGCAATGTGTTCCCCCTCCCTCCCTCCCTCCCTCCTTCTCTCTCTCCCTCCCTCCCTCCTTCCCTCTCTCCCTCCCTCCTTTCTTCCCTCTCTCCCTCCCTCCTTTCTTCCCTCCCTCTCTCCCTTCCTTTCCTTCCTCCCTCGCTCCCTCCCTCCCTTTATTCCTCCCTTCCTTCCTCCTTTCCTTCCTCCCTCCCTCTCTCCCTTCTTCCCTCCCTTCCTCCCTTCCTCCCTTCCCTCCTTCCCCTTTTTCTCCCTCCCTCCATCCCTCTCTCTCTCTTAACTGGAAACCTGTGTAACAGCAAATCTCCTTTTTCTGGTCCCTGGAGCAAGAGTACAAAGACATTTAGGGGGACAGGGAAGAAATGCAGCAAAAATCAGTGTCCTGTTCAGATTGTCTTTCCCGCACAGTGGGGGAACAGAAAATGAATGGAGCTTCAATGTGAGGAGACAATGACAGTCACAACAGCCACAACTGACCAAGCCTGAGAATTAAGAGCTAGTTTTGTTAGTGATTTCCACTGTGGTTTGAGCCTCCTATTGAGCTAGGACTGCACCACAGTCTGTCTGATCATGTTCTAGCATGGTATCTATGTTCTCTCTACACATAATTTCATTCTGTGTATGCATTACTGTTATTTACCTGTAGATCTTTTCAATGTCTACTGTTGATGGTGAAAACTTTTCAAGGGGACACAAAAAATAGCTTGTGGCATATGGAGAGTGCGGAAATATTAAAAAAAAAAAAAAAATTAGCCTTCTAAAATACTGAAATAGTATAATTTTATATGTGAAATTGTCTTCAACACTTACGCATCATCTTATTTTTAAAAGGCATATCAATTTTAGATAGTATATTTAAAAACTATTAGTAAGAATATTCTGTCCCTAGAAGAACGAATAGAAAGCACTTTCAGTATTTTCAGTGCTAATTTGTCTTGTCTTTCTTTCATTCTTTTCCCTTCAAAAACCATTTTTTCCTACCTAAGTTAATGCATTATCCACAGACAGAGAAATAAAAAATACACTCTTTGTGCTTGTGTTACTTTCATACACATAGAACCACATAAATGAATTGCACTTTTTAGATGAATTAAATTACAATTTCCCTCTTCAGAGAGTTAACAATCACGAATGCTGCTGGCCTTGCTTGAAACTAGCAGAAGTGGATCAGCCTGCACGACTGAAGCCATTGCACTTTGATATTGTTTAATGACGCAAAATAATGACAACCCATGGTTTGATCTGTTTCACCAAGACTGACACAGGAAAAAAACATCAGTACAAATTATCACAACAGTTTCTCCTAGTTTTCAGTTTCAATAAAAGGTGCCTCGAGCAGTGGAAGTTTGCATCAATATTACTTCAGCAGAGTTTCATACAACCCCTTCACCAACTTCCACGCAGCCAACCTTCCCTCTGAGCTCACCACAGACATCAGACATCCCTCCCATGTGATAAGAAAAAGAACACATTAATCTCTCCCAGCTTCAGTCATCTGAAAACTTAACAGTACTGCAAGATAAAGTTGTCCAGAAGCTTTCTCTGTAGTTAAAGGAGATGCATATCCTGACACCCTGTCACCTGTGTTAGATAAACCACTTTGGCATGGTTTCTAGACTATGCTCCCTGAAGTCAAAAGCTGAAATTCCCACATATTTGAGTATAAAATTTGTCTCTTCAGGAGAGTAATTAAGGATGAGGAAGACTAGATTTTTATATAGTTTTACTTCTTTTTCTTTTAATTTGATCATATCCTTATGACAGATATACTGAAGGTCTACATTTTTATTAATGAACTTATGAAAGTGCTCTTTTCTTTCATTCTTGCATCAGATACCACTAATTGTTGTCCTATTTGCTTTCAGCTGTGAAGTACAAAGTCTGAACTGAAATACTGTGCTACCCTGTTTGCCTGAAAATAAGACAAGGTCTTATATTAATTTTTGCTCCAAAACTTATTACTTTTTTACATGTATAACCCAGACACTATTTAAATTGACTTTTTTTTTTTTTTTCTTTTAATGAACTGTAACTAGGGCTTATTTTTGGAGCAGGGCTTATATTTCGAGCATCCTCAAAAATCCCGAAAAATCATGCCAGGGCTTATTTTCAGGGCAGGTCTTATTTTCAGGGAAACACGGTACGTATGGCAGATGATTCTGGAAAGAAAAGTATTTTCTGTAAGTTTATTGAAACCTTTTTCTGATGCTGCATTTTCTTCAGAGTATCAGTACCAGGAACGGTACACACCATTTTAAAAATAAACTGGTGATTCATTTTAAGTACAACAGAAAGTGAGGCTACCAGAAATTTTATTTGATTATCTAACCTTGAATCCTACCAATCTGGATGAGTCACTGTTTCCTTTCACTTCTCTCCTACTTTCTCATAACACAAATGCAGGCACCAGGACATGGTATAAGAAACTGTCTTCCGTGGGCTGCTCATTTCAATGATTTTTTTTTTGGTTGTTTTCAAGATGTTCCAAATGTCATATTTTAAGTGTAAGCATCCATGAAGGGCCAGAAATTCACTTTTTTTTTTTTTTTTTCTCCCCTCAGCTTTTCTATGCAGAAAGTAAAGTTATTCTTTAAAGTAGTTCTCATTTCATTTTTAGGCAAACAAGTACTTAACTATGTGTTCCAGTGACAAATATGAAACAAGCCCTTAAAGTTCATGTTATATTTGTACAATTTTCTGAATTAGGTTGTAGATGAGCATTTCCTGAAATGCAGTTTCTTATTGTTTAACTTAGCAGAACTTTTGCCCATCTTCCCTCTCTTTTAGTAGTTCTTACAGTAAAGACAATGAGTGAATCGTCAAATATTCCCATTGCATTTGGTTTGTGTCTTTACTGCTATTCTTCTGTTGCATGTGACTAAAACAAAACTTACTTGCCCCAAATAATCTACTTTTCTACATAAATCAGTCCAATAAAACATGTATTTCCTCCCCCTACAAACCTTACCTTACTTACATCTTTAGACTATCACAGCCACAATGCTGCTTAAGATGTAGACCTTTTTTGGCACTTTTATTATAAATCGGTGCTTTGAGACAAAATTGCAATGTGTCATTTGGGATGTTTTGTGTGCTGTCAAATTCACTACAGTTCTAAAACTGAAACATGATCCAGACTTTATCACTCCCAGTAGATGAGTAGGGTTTCTTTTGTACCTAATACTAGAATGCTCTTTGACATGGCATTTACAGAAAGATTAAAAAGGTAATATTCAATATTTTGCTTCCTGTTCTTCATCCTTTTTTTTTTTTTTTTTCCTGCAATAGCACTAAAATGTCAAAAAAATTAACATGTAAATATATAATCAGAAGAGGCAGGAAAATACATGGTCACTCCTAGGTACTGCAAATAATACAATAAAAAGACAGAGAGGAAGAGAGCACCAGGGAAAGATGCGACTGTACTCTTGATCCTTTAACAAAGAAGCAGAAACAAAGTCACCATGATATTGCCACATTTTATTCTTAGAAAAACAGGACTAACAGACATGTTTGTTCTCTGCTGGATAACTTCCAGAAGAAACTAATAACAGAAACCACAGCAAACACTCAATCAAACTTAGAACAGCATTTTGGGATTTAGTCCTCTCCCTGTCTCTCGTACACATACACACATGAAGTAACCTGCTCACTGATTTTTTTGTTTGCTCAAGCATGAATAAGGAAGAAAAACCTCAAAAATCAGAATATGTAGTATTTAAAACAGTATATTTGTAATTACCTTAACATGTATGACATGATTTTTCTTGTGGTTAGAGAATTCAGGCAGATGGGACTTTGGGGTGCCGCTGCTCATGTAGCCATTGCCCATCCCATCAGTTTGGAGAAAACACTTGGATTTGCAGCATAAAAACCAGGTATACTAAGACAGACATTAATTTCCCATTAAGCTTCTGTGATTCCAGTACAAAAAATGTCACCTATATGTCCTTTCTTCAAGTCAGTGCTTCCCTGCTTGCAGATGCCTTGCTTCTGAGTTTTCCTAGCCAGGTCTTCTGGTCACAGTAACTCATCGCTCTGATTTAGCAGATGCAGCCTCCAAGCAGAACTCTCCACCTGTGTGACTTTGCTAATACCCACGCTATATCTCTGCCTGCTTCATACATCAAAGAGTATGAATCGAAATTTGAGGTCACTCATAGTAAGTCACCAAACTGGCCAAATAATTTACTGGCCAAAAATAATACAGATTCAATGCTAACACTTTATTACTCTTAAAAGCAGAATAAAAATAGGAAGAACAGCCTTTTCTGCAGGGCTCCAAAGTGCTTCCTTGTAAGGAGAGTCTGGAGAGAACTGTTTTATGACATCAATCCCTGTATTAATAAAAAAGTATGCAATCTTTACCAGTTAGAGTTCATACCCATGCATAAGGTAGACGAGCTAAGAATTCATGGAAAATATTCAATATTGGGATAAATTTTCAAAGATTTTTAATGAATTTGCAATCCAGTTTTCAATCGTGACTGTTGACTCTGTCAAAGCAAGCATAAAGTTTAATGCATGCAGGAAATATTTCAACTAATGACCTTCCCAATTCATAGATACACCGGGTATCGTAGAAGAGAAATTTCTATTAACAAATTCACCTTGAACTCCAAATCCTTGAGGGAAGCCAGTATGTTTTCATAGTTATTTACATTTTTGTTTGGCAGTAGAAACATTTCCTTAAAAATTTATGGAAGTTACCCCACACTTCTGTACCCTGTTCCTACTGATGAAAACAGTGAGTTAGCTATCTATCTCTTTTCCACTGCCTGACACATCATAGGAATTTAAGGTGGAACTTCCAGCCCTTAAAACAACTAAGATAAATTCCTCGGTAAGGCTTTAATAATGAGAGAATCAGCTGGCAGACTAGAAGAGTGGAGGCACACAGGAGAGCACAATAAGAAACTGAAACAGGTGCCAAATGAATTTTTTGGTGATGCATGACCCATTAGCTCCAAGAAAGATCTGAGCACAACTTATCTGTAAAGCAGAGCTTTATTTAAGAGAACATCTGTGGGATCTAGACAATCAATACTTGAATTACTGAAACAATTATCTAATTGATTAGCAGTTCTGTAGATCTGATGGTTTTTCTGTCCATAAGTGATCAGGAGCAAGGGTTTTCTTTCTTGTGCACTGTCCTCTTTCATATGTGGCAAATAAAAATCCTGCCGTATGCTTTTTCATTACAATATTTCTGCATATACTTGTGTCAATACTTCTTCACATCTAATTTTGGCCTGATTTTCTATTTTTGCTTGATTTATGATTAGGCAAAAGTCGTAGTAATCAAATCACTGAGCTCAGGCAATGCAGAAAATAAATAAAAATTATTCTCCACCTTCTTCACGCACATAAACAATACAATAATTATGCAACCTTCTCATTGAATTACTTAGATGGTTTTGTATATAGTTTTTCTACAAACACTTTCACTATCGGAGTTTGAATTATATAGACACTAGTGTTGAGGCCTACAAAACATGGTAACTCATAATCAGGATTGGATAAACACAAAGATAATTTGGACCAGTCTCAGACAGTGGTTAATAACACAACTAGAGAATCACCTTCATAATTTTGTCTCATCACAAATTTTGCTACCTCATTGCTTGCTTACTTTTGCAGATCAATACACGTATAAAACACTAGACCTAGTAAGGAATTCTGAGACATTTTATTGTTAACCTTTAGATATGATGAAAACTGACCTTTTAATCTAGCTCTCAGTTTTCTGTATTTCAGTTTGTGACCAGGATATCTCTTCTTTCTCAGATCATACAAACCATAGAAACCAGCGATTTACTTCAGGAAAAGGAAATTTTAAAAACTGTAAAAGGAAATTTTTGAAGTTTTATAAGCTGGTACCTCATCAACTCAATATTGCTGAATAGTTTTTAAGAGACCAATAAAATACAATTTTATTTTTAAGAAGTCATGGTGCTTAATTCTTGTAATCTCCTGTTTTTCTATTGCAGTGATTTTAAATATCTTTTCATCTGGGCCATTCAGTGTATCTATGTCTTACCGCATTGTAATTCTTTGATCCAGCTACTAAGTATTTTATAACTTAAATATGCAGAAAATATTGGAGATTTTTACTTCCTTCCAGGTCTTTGTAACAATGGCTGTTTTTTTTTTTAAAAAAAACAAAACTTAAGTATATTTTCATCTTTTTGGACATAACATTATTCTGTGTGTGACTCTATGAGTATCACCTGAATTAATCTTTGTGTCTTACTCAAGACTAACTTCAGAACAGCCTCCCTTTTTTGGTTAGCTCCTGTAAGAGATTCTTAAAGTGCATACTACGACATAACTTTATGCAAGACTTTCTACATCATGCAATGAAACATTTTGTAAAGTGAAGAACATCATACCATTAGATTTCATGGCTTTTCCACTTTTTCTGTGTCAGCTCTCACAATTAATCTTTTCCTATTCAGCCAATAAAGACAAAACGTTTCCTGCACAGCAGGCTGTGATGTGTATTCAGATGAAACATCACTGATACAGACGTCTCTTCAGAATTTTATCTTTCTACATATTAGAAGTTTCTCTTAATTTTGGTTGAATAACACAAATAAAAATATATATACTAGTAACACAGATGGAACAGATATTAAAATAATGGTGGACCGCTCAGAAGAGCTTTATTACCCGTAATATAGAAGTACAGAACATGATATCAGTTCTGATTAAGCAAACCCCCATTAAAAGTTTTGGGTTTATATTAATTTCAATTCTAGTACTTTGTTGTATATTATACTCATAGCTACTTCATGATTTACAGAAGATCATCTTAAATACCCATGAGGAAAGAGTAGGACACTCCTGCTACAGAAACCAAGCACATCTGAAGTGAGACTTGGCAAATAAAAAAATATTCCAGACAGGAAAAGCATTCAGTGATTTAACCATAAGTTTTGTGGTAAGAACTTTTCTATATGCGTGTTTAAACCTATCCTGTGACTTCTTACAGTTTTCAGTTACACTGCTCCTCGATCTTCTGCAATATTAAATATACCTGATTACTGAATGAGTATAGTTATGATATATAGGAAGAATTTGGTCTACTACAGGAATATTAAAAATAAAAGAAATCATCAATCATAAATTTACATGCCATAGTATTAATTTTAATGTGCTCATCTTCAACTTTTATAAAGATTAGGTTTAATGCCTACTTTATTAATGCTATCAGGAATGAATTTTATGTATAAAAACACAATTCACAAACAATCAGACTGTATGGGAATTGTGGAAGATTGGGTGAGGAGGAGAAAGGTAAACACGCTCAAGTGACCCACAGCTGGGGTATAAAGAAAGCACACACATCACAGTAATTGTTTTACTGACCTTGTGTGCTTGACAAGTAGAACCTCTGTGTGAGATAACATAGGCCTGAGAGAAACCCTACAGTACCTTATCATGTCTGAGATTCCGGCTTTGTTTTGAGAAAGAGCAGAGCACAGCTAGAAGCCTTTAAATATAGGCGAGCGTAGCCAGCCTAATGATCTTCCAGCAGGGTTAAACTTATCAGCACCTGCGTCCCCGCTTATGCTGCCTCTGCCTGGGAGCTTAGGTGTGGCTACGGAGATCCCCCAGTAGAGAGGTAACTAAAACAAAACTGGCTCTTTGCAATTGCATTTGTGGCCTCTGGCTCTTCTTGCGACGTGCCTGTGCTTGTGCACACACAGACAAACACACATGTCCATTCTAATTTAGTTTTTTACACCAGTAATAAAGTACTGGACTTCACGATGATCAGGTTCTAAACATGTCCTAGAATTAGGAAGTTTTGAATATTTCAAACCAGTATATTCTCCAATAGGTGAAAAACTGTAATTTTACAGTAATTTTAAAGCACTTTATATACCTATGTAAGAGTATGATAGCCTAGGCTTCAGGACACTCTGTAAACATTAGTGAACAACTGGTACGTGGATTTAAATTCTATTGTACTATCATGATACAAATATGGATTGGTCTATTCACATTACTTGGAAAGTAAAAATGGGGCTAATAGCTGTTCACAATCCTAAAAACACCAGAATCAAAAACGTCAGATGTTTGATAAATGAGAAACTGACTATACTTCATTTTACTAATATAAATTTAAAACTACAACTATCCTTCCTATGTTTATATTGTACACTCATAAACTGAAGGAAGGTGGAAGCCTTTGTTAAGCTGAATAGAAAAGGCAATGATTTTAGCAACTTTAAAGTAAGTGGAAATCCAGGAGAAAAATACTTTTCTGTTAAAAAGTATAAAATCAGGTGAATGCTGAGACTCTGATTCCTGCTGTATACAGGAACCTGAAATGTCAAGTAAGATGGCAATGCAACTGGAGGTTCTCCATAAAATGAAAATCCATGATAGCAGCTATAGGGTCTCAGTTTCACAGCACAAAGTTTACACAGTTCATGATGAATATTAATGTTCTTGAATTTTTCATAATTCTTTTTTTAAATAAAAGCTATTTACTTTGAAAGTAACTCTCATCCCAAAGTTGCCTTCAATAGTTTTCTTCCTAGCTTTGTAATTGGTGTATTGAATACTAATGTCAATAAAAAAGGAAGTACGACAGTGTCCCCACAGTGAGATTTCTGAGCACTACTGTAATTCCAGCAAGTTTGGCAACCTAAAAGCAGAATTTTTATAATATTAAAACAGATGGATTAGTCTTTATAAACAGAAAGCTAGTTTAAAGGACAAATGCCTTATGTAAAATCCCACACAAAAGAGATCTATCAAACCCTGTTGTTTTCACATGACTGATAGACAACTATGATGTTCAAAGACGCACAGAAGTCAGACACACTATGCCCACTGGAATTCAGTGGAAACTGGGTGTTCAACCTTTGCCTGTATCTTTGGAATTTCTCTTTTAACTATCACTTCTTCTCCTCTTTTATTCTTTTTTTTTTTTTTTTTTTTTTAATTTAGCTCAGAGTATTTTATTTTTCCTTTATTCATTTCAACAGGTGAATTACCTGACTATGCAGAAACAGAATAAAGACACTTTGAGACTCATACAGTACAGTGATGCTTGCTATGATATTGATATGCTTGATGATTTCTAAACTGCTTGAAACCAGACAGGGTTGAACTTTCTGCCTGTTATGTGGAAAACAGAAAACCTATTATTTTCAGCTTAAAGAGAAGAGACTACAACAGCCAGTCAGTCTCTTCTTAAAGGCAGTTGTTTGCCAATATCAATAGATTATTTCTTGACAATCAATTGTGAAAGATAATTAGGTCTTAATCCTACAGCATTTTATGAGTCTGCAGGTATGAAGCCCAGAGGCAGAGCAAATAATATCAGCATCTGTGAATCAATTACGTGGGCCTTTGAATTGTGCCTCCTTAGCAATCGCAACTTCAGCAATATCATCAAGTACATCAAAGCTGAAATTCAGAGAACTGAAAGATAAAACCAATAATAATTATTTACATTATGATTTTTTTCCCTTCAAGAAAATAACTGTTCTACTATATTCCTATGCTGGTCTGTAATGTAGAGGAGGAACGGCAGTATTACAGATGAATTTTTGCACAGCTAGCATACAGCAGCCATTTAAGAGACACTGTTTCAACTCCTGCTGTTCTAAAGCCGTTTTCCACCCTTTAATCTCTGTGCTAAGCGAAAGTATTGTTTCAAAATTAATGTATGCCCTGAACAAATAAACTGATAGAATGTGTGTTTCAGATATCATTTCTGTCAGCTCAGTGCAAATTGAAATGGACTTCCTGGATTGGAGGTATTGATTTTAAAATTGTGATTCTGGATGAAAAGGGAAAAGTTACAGCATTATCCCATTTGCTACCATGCCCCACTGCTATTATATTAGTAAAGTGCTAGCAATGCAATAGGAGAACCTCAATGCAGACACTACCTACACTCTGGGCCTTCCAGTTTTTCAGCTGACAACTTTTCTATCCTGTATTTACTGTTTTGGACAAAGCAGTAGGAAAACCAGCAGGGTCTAGAAAATTTTTCCAGCTGGAAGAAAAACTAATGATAGAATACAAGTATTCTTTACATACTGTCACAGTACACATCTATTTCTGTTTTCTGACTCTTGATCGTCAACATGAGCCTTTAGTCCTGACATTTCTGTATGAATTCAGTTCCCTTCCTGTTGGTACAAACTTCTTTCTTGAACATGCAGCCAAGGTAAAAACCATTACAAACTTTGTGTCAATTGTATATATATTGGAAAATTTCACTTAACCATAAGCCATTTCTGGAGTAAGTGTTTTTCTTCCTGTTTTAGTATGCACCATTGTATAATTTATGTTTAACAGAATGGCCAAAGGAGGTACATAATCTCTTACGTATTTCAAGGTATCATCTGATTATCAATACTGATAGTAAACCTTGGAAAGAGCTTAATTTAATTTTCTTACAATCTCCTCCTGCCAGCTTTGCTTTTTTCCTTCAAAATGGGCTAGTTGAAGGCTTAAGCACAAATGTCCTGAAATATTTCCCATTTTGTCTACCTATTTTGCTCAATTGCTTTCTTTGGGTATCAGTTCTGTGTTGGATCTGCCAGGTGAACCTACAGAAGCACCAGATTCTTAACTACAAAGTCTTTTGGCCTGTATCTGCTGGACCACAAAGAATACTGCTGTGCAACAAAGATTAGAACATCACGATCCTATTCACTCATGCTTTTTCTCTGCTCAAGCTTCTACTAAATCTACAGATTTGTATTTTGCAGCTTTTGCATATTTTTGTCCTGAGGACGGGATGCAGGTGGTCTAATGCTGGATATCTATGTTGGAGGCGTCTTTCAGACTCCCTTAATAGCAAACAGAAAGAAAAAGACTGTCTGGAATGTGATCTATCTGACATCTTTTAGACACTTGCATTACATTGAAATGTATTCAAAAGAATCTAACTGACCATAAATGCAGCATATGGAATTAGATATAAGCACATATGCTGCAAATGCAAGATTCATTTCACCAGAAGATTCAGGAAATAAACAGGATATGACATTTGTTCATGACCTCAAAACCTTTTTAAAATAAAATTTAAGCCCATGACACCAGATTTCAAGACATATTTTCTAAGTTTCTGCTGGAAAGAAGGAATGACCAATATTTCTTACAACCGTTGACCCTAGAGAACAAATTATTCACTGAAAACATCTCTGACAACCATTTCCCCCCCCCCCCTTTTTTTTTTATGTATAAAAAATAATTTTCATGCTCTGAATTTGTAAGGCCTTTTCTAGCATGGCTTACAGATGATTATCCATACATATATGCATGACACTTATGTAGCTTATTCACTATTTCAGCTGCCCAAATGTCTTGCTCTAAATTAAAAGTGCAATTTCAAACTCCATTTTACCACCCTTTTAATTGGGACATCAACCACTACCTGTAATTAGGTAGTTTATTTTTGACTCATAATCCTTAGCTATCTCATAAAATCTGATCAATCAAGTCAACTGTCTGAGTTATGGTTTATTATTCCTACGCAATTCACAGATCCTGTTACTGGTTCAAAGACCAAAAAATATATTCAGGGCTGACCTACATTTCAATAAGCTTTGTCTTTTAAGATGGTGTTTCTCACTCACAGAATATTGGAGTTCACACAAACAAAAGCCCACATGTTCACACAACATACATGCAACAGAGACCTTCTTAGAAATAACAGGTAATCCCTTGCCTGTATTTCTGGGTCTAATCAGTGCTTTTATTTTAAGTTACAAGGCTTTGTTCAGAAAGCCAAACTGAAGGGGAGTTTGTTGCCTGCTGAATTTTTTAGAATTTAACTCAATCTGTAACCCTTAATGTACCATTCTCTTCCCTCTCTACTAATACACGTGTAGCTCTGAACTCAGCTTCCTTATTCTAGTCCACAGTATTTTGAGGGACTGTTCTTTTCCCACAGCAATACAAATTTTAATTAAAACTGGTATGTCAAACTCTCATTTATACTCAGTCCTTCTTATGGCAACACATGGATAGGATTAAATGGTGCTGTCAAACAGAGATGTTGGTATTTGATGGTATTTAATACTGCTGCATATACCAAGACAACAAATAAGTGCCATCAATATTATCTATTCTTACTTCTTCAGCAATTATTTCATTCAAATCGTATTTATGCTGTCAAGTATCAGCAAGAAGTGCTGGTATCAACTGGCAACTCTATTTGGTGGTAATAAACTATGCCCAAGGAAGGTTTGGAAAGAAATATTAGCAGTAATAGGACCTCAATGTGTATTTTATAAAAATTTTCAATATATGAAACAAAAAAAATCAAAGATTAAAGGAAAGTATATGAAAGCAGCAACTGAAACAACAAGTTTACATGTACTATGCAAAGATCAGCAATCCAGCTAAGCAGTAAATACCCTCCCAAGACATGCACTCTATCCACAGAATGCTTGCAAAAGGGTGGTTTTACACAATTCCCAAAACATCAGTTCTTCCAAGGTGACAAAGTAACTTCTAATACACCTTGCTCTTGAACACTATCAACAGCGAAGGAATGACGACAAACACAATGCCTAAGACAGGTTGGCAAAAATGTAAATAAATTAGTTTCCAAACCCTCTCCTTCCCAACAGTGTACTGTGAATCTCTATTTACAGAGGCTGCTCTAATCTCCTTTACTCCAGGCTGACAGCAGTGTAAGTACGACCTCATTGCCTTTGACAGCACCATTCCTGCTCTACATTAGTGAGAAGGAATAAGAATAAAACCTCTCTATTAACTTTTGAATTCTGTGTGCAGACTGCTGATAATAGATATCCTGTGTCTTCTACTTGAGCTAATTTATAAAGATGTTAACAGGTGACATTATAAGCTTTATCAACATAAGCCTTCTTTTAAGTAATCTGGCTAAATTTCCTCCCGATTGTATAAAACATTTATGAAGACCAACCAAAAGCATCAGCAGCAAGGCTATCAGAACTACATCAGGCAGTTATAGGTTCTCCCTCAGTATGACGGCAGTGAATGCCGATGCTGGCCCATTAGCAGCCACAGTCCCTAACACAGCAGAACTAATTGCAACCATGCAAAAACAAAGCCACCCGATCTTAGCAACTGTTGATGTAAAAGATGTGTTCTTTACAGTTCCCTTGCGAGAAGCCAATAGGGACAGCTTTGCTTTCACCTGTGAAGGTATACAATACACATTTACACAACTTTATCAGGGTTGTTGCCACTAACCAACCATTGCCCATTACACATTAGCCCAAGAACTTGATAACATCACCCCAGAGAAGGAGCTAAAATACATGAATGTATCAATGATGTATTAAGAAGCAGTCTTGATGTTGACTCTGTAGGGCAGGCCAAAACAGAGATAACTTACTCATTTGGAAAATTTAGGACTCCAAATTCCAGTACAAAAGGTGCAGCTTCCCTCTACAGAGGTTTAATTCTTGGGAATTTGGTGAATGGGTGGCACTGTATGTATTGTCCCAGACACCCTGACTGCCTTTGAGTGAGAAAACATGCCTGAGAACATGAAGGAACATGCCATAGGCTTACTGCTATTTTGGAGGAAACATGCTCCAGATTTTTCTGTCATCGCACACCCATTATACAATTTGATGTGCAAAAATTCTGTTTGGGACTGGACCGCAACCAATGAGGAGGCCCTGAAACTATTAGGTTTCGAGGTGGGGTTATACCAGTCTCTGAGACCTACACATCCCACTGACCCCCTACATAATGAGCGGGGTTTGCCATCCGTGCACTAACTGTACCACAGAATCACAGAATGTCAGGGACTGGAAGGGACCTCAAAAGATCATCCAGTCCAATCCCCCCATGGAGCAGGAACACTCAGCTGAGGCTACACAGGAACGTGTCCAGGGCGGGTTTTGAATGTCTGCAGAGAAGGAGACTCCACAAGCCCCCTGGGCAGCCTGTTCCAGTGTCTGTCACTCTCACTGAGTGAAAGTTTCTTCTCAAATTTAAGTGGAACCTCTTGTGTTCCAGTTTGAATCCATTTCCCCTTGTCTTATCATTGTTCGTCACTGAGAAGGGCCTGGCTCCATCCTCATGACACTCACCTTTTATATATTTGTAAATATTACTAAGGTCAACTGTACATATGTGGTGATGAGGACTGGAGGGGACAACCTGTCCTGTAAGATTTTATTCCTGTAAGCAGAATGGGGTGGACTAGGGCATACTGAGAAGGAAGCAAGCCTGTCCATCACCGCACATGGCTGGGAAGCAGGCTGCACGCAAACAAGGTTCTATGCAAAAGAAACTGACACGTTTCTGGGCTCAGCCGCCCACACCCCAGCTCTCCCGCCGCGCTAGCAGCAGCGCACCCGACACCCACCCGCTGCCGACAGCCGGACCCTCGCCCAACATGGCGCCGCCCTCAAAATGGCGCCGCCAGCGCACGGCGGCTGTTCCACGGCGACCCCGGCGCCTCCGGCGCCCGGAGCCCCGCCCCGATCCCTGCACAAGGCGGCGCCGGCGCCAGCACCTCCCCGCCCTGGCGGCGGGGCGTGCCGGCCGGCTGCGGGAACGGCACGGATGAGGCGCATGCGCGCTGTGGACGGGCGCTGGGGCTGCACCGGCTCGGCGCGGAGGGGCCGGGGGGGGCTCGTCGCCGCCGGGAGCGGCCGCCGCGGCGGGGCGGCGGAGTTCGCCGAGGCGGGCAGCGGCCAAGAGGGCTGGCGGGGCCAGTCGCGGGGCTCGCCGCAGCAGCTGGCGGAGCGGTACGCGGACCTGGCGGCCAGCCACAGCGAGGCGCTGCGGCAGCGGGAGGAGGAGGAGTGGCACAACGCGCGGCTGCGGCTGGAGAACGCGCGGCTGCGGCTGGAGAACCGCCGCCTGCGCCGCGAGAACCGCAGCCTCTTCCACCAGGCCCTGCTGGGGCCCGGCTCGGGCAAGCCCGCCGCCGCGGACCCGGGCGAGGAGGCGGAGGCCCTGCGCGCCCAGCTAGGGCGGCTGCAGGAGAAGCACCGTCGGGCCCTGCAACACCTGCGGCGGTGCCGGGCCGCCGGCGGGCCGGAGGCCTCGGAGCTGGACGAGCTGCTGGAGGAGGACGAGCAGCCGCTGGAGAAGAGGAGCCTGGTGCCGCCCGTATAGCCGGCCCCGGGGGAAGGCGCTGCGGCCTCCCGGCCTGCGCGGGCCGCGCCGGAGCTCGGGGTGGGACGGGCGGCCTGGCTCGGCCTCCCTGCGCTGACCCTTTCGGTCCAAACTGGCTCTTCCCAAAGAGGCGGACGGGGAGGAGCCGGGTTGTTTCTTTAATCCCCATTCCATATGTATGACAAGCGAGCACTGATGGTGATTGAGGAGAAGCAGGTTCAGCGGGAAAACGATGCGTGGAAGAGGCCGGTGCTGTAGTCGAGGAATCCCTCAAAACAGCCGTTGGTGTGGAGGAAAGAACCACTGTGAAAAAACAGTTCGGTCTTACGTCACTAAAGCACTGAACTCTGCTGCTCTTGGGGACCAGCTGAAGATAATTGTTTTTCTCTTCCAGTTAGCTAGCCATGGAGGCTATCAAAAGATGGCTCTGACTAGCCCTCAGTAGTTTGTGTATGTCCGTTAGGGAAGGGAGTGGAGGAAGCTTGCAAGCTTCTTTATCAGTTCTCCAGTAAAACTTGGTGATTATTTGAACCACTCTGAATTGTCCGGACATTTACCACAAAACAGTATTTGTATTTTTAATTATGGACTTTTGTTTGTCATCACATGAATTTTGGCTTTAATTTCACACGTTCATATTAAAATGCAGCTGGTAAAAAATAAAACCTGGTGCACCGAATGACTGTCTTAAGTGTGATTTTTTTTAACAGGGAGTTATTTGAAATTGTAGGTGAAGCACCCTTCAGACCTTTGTAAGACACCCCTCAAAGCCAAAGGAATTGGTTACTTTTTGGATCTTTTTTCCTTAATAAAATCTGCTATTTGAAAGTGAAGTACTTAGTTCTTTTTCAGACCTGTCTTCCTTTAGAAAATGCACTGTTTGAAACAGGCCTTGTGAAGAACAGAGACATCAATTGGTTTTGTAATGTTCCCTCATTTTTTGTGTTTTAAAAGCTGTCTGATACCTTTAGGTTTGGGATTGGTTCCTTAAAGCTTTAATAGGCAAGGTCTGTTTCAGCTTTAATGTGAAAAGGTGGAAAACCGTCTTTAAGTATCTTTGATTATAAAACTTTTGAGAAGAGTGGTTATTTTTTCACATAATGTCAGCATAAACCTCTATAAAGTGGCTGCAGTACTTGTTAAATCTCTCAATCTGCAGCCTCAAGTAAGTGCATTCTCAAAATGGAAAAAGAAATTTGGTACAGTGCAGCTAATAATCTCCTTGATGAGAAGATGTGGATGTTAATGAGGAAGTGTCAGTGTGGATGTCTGGATGTGGTGGTTGACTGATTTTTAAACAAAGTGTTCTCAGAAATGCCGAAGGTGATAAATGCTCAAGAATTGCAGTGCCTGCAATAAAAGCACCAACAGGATTGTCATATAGCAATTTCCAGTAAAGTGTGACTACCCAAGCAACAGGAAGATTCTGCCAAAATAGTACAGCACAGGACTGTGTTTAGATACAAGGCTAGAAACATGTAACTGTGCCAGGCAGCCTTTTCAAAATCTAAAATATTGGCATGTACGAAAGAGAAGAGATTCTGGAATTTTCTCATATCGTATGCATTTTTTTTTTTTTAAATTAAACTTTTGAGGCACTCCCAATAAAGGTAGTTTTTATGCAAGAGTAGTAAGCTCTGTGCAGTTTTGTATAGAAGATTATCTACTTCTTATTTTTTCTTTTCTCTACCTTGGTAGAGAAATTACAAAACAAACCTGCAGATTATAAAATACAGAGGGACAAAAAAATCAGTAAATTTCAAATTAACGTGGAAGTGCCAAGGAAGAGATTCAGAGTATTTCTTGAAATTGCTGCTTCTAGATGAACTGCAGTAAATTATCAGTTCAGTCAAGCTGCAAAAGTTTCATTTAACCAATCATCTCATCTGGTTGTTCTGAGTTTGTTTTTGAAAGCAAAAGAGAAGAAAACACAAGATTTAGGAAAAGATCTTGACTAAGATGGTGCGAAAGTGGTACTTCACTACGGTGTCCCCCAATTAGTGGCTTATAGGTGGTAGGTTTCCTTTGTGACACACTTGCATGACCCTTGGCTACAAGAAACTACAAATACTGAGAAATAGAGGAAAAGTGAATGATCCTTTGGGATAAACCTGTTTGAGCCATAATGGTTGTGGCCTGCCTTTGTGTGACCAGTTTTAACTTAGTAGCTTGATACCACAGGCAGAAACTCACGTCTGGCCCAAAAACTGCAGTTCAGCCAAAGTCCCTTGTGTTGCTGTTTGGCAGAAAGCACAAAATATCTTTGAAATTGTCTGACACATCACAGCATCCATGTGTCTGAAGCGATGGGAGAAGTGTTATGACAGTTCTGCAAAGGCTCAAACCTTCCTCTACTTTTGGTTAAGGTCTGTTTTGTTTCCTGTTCTTCTGGTTTCTGTCTGATAAATTGTCAAACCTTGAAGTTCCAGTCTTCACTTCTTACTCCCAAATTTTGTCTTTAGTTCTGTTTATCACGTTCTGGACTGTGACAAGTATTTGTCCTGTGTCTCTGTGTTTCAAAGTCTCGCTGTGTCGAGCCTTTCTTCCTCTGGCCTGACTGAATGCTGCTTCCCCAAGTTGCAAAGGGAGTGCATTGCAGAACAAAATTGCTGCGGTACACACCAAATCATGCTGTCCTGTTGCCCGTCTTTTTATAACTGCACTTTTTTTGATTCAAAATAATTTCAGTTGTATACTGATCATTTTCGAAACTGTGAACTTCAAAACCATATGTTTTTCATTCCACGTTTTAAGTACAAATTTTCTTGTCATAGTTACTGGAAAACAAAACAACCAAATGAAAACAAAGCAACAAAAACTTTATATTCTTGCTAAGGCCAGGTTTTTGAAGACTGGTGGGTTATTTTCCTGTTTAAAAATGGTTTTGCTTATAATTAATATTTATTACGCAGTTTTTTATACCACAGTGCATCGGAGTGCTACATGGTAGTGGATTTGTTCGCAGGTAAGTTCTTTATTATGAAATGGATTGAATTTGAGAGTTTGAGTGGTTTGTGTTTTGCCTTTTTTGTTGTTTTTTTGTGGTTGCTGTTTTTGTGGGGGGTTTTTTTGTTAGTTTCTTTGTTTTCCTTTTTGTTTGTTTGTTTGTTTGTTTGTTTGTTTTGTTTATTTTTGTCCCCACATAAACACATAAAAACATAACAATACATAAAACATTTGGCAATAATACCTTCCTGATCCCCTTGTTACATTGCAGTGTTTAAAATACTAGTACATATTCTCTTAACTTTATTTGGCATATATATATAAATCTATAGATGCAACCAGAACCAAGACTCCTGTAGCCTTTCACTTCATTGCCAAGACAACAAAGTTATTTTCCTTTGTTTCTTAAGGAAGTGTTCAATCTTAGCTTCGGACTTTTTCTTACCCTTCTGGCATGTGCTTCATGTTAACAAATTATTATGAAGTGTATGTTCAAATGGAAGCTATGTGCATGGCTATATTAAAAGTGTATTAAAATCTTCTGGGACACTGTGTGAATTTGATAGCAATTACTTTAAAACACATGCATATGAACAGAATGGCTCAGTGTCAGTGCCATATTTAATATACACTCTATTGCTCTTTTGAGACCTAATTTAAGTTTCATTAAATATTGCACTCTGAAGGGGTCTTTGTCCGCTGTGCTCATCTCCTTGAATATGTTAGGTCCTTGAGGTGCTTTAGCTGCCCACAGAGAATAACAAAATAAATTAAATATCTTTGTATGACAAACTAATGCCACTCAGATTAGTTTAGTTCAGCTACTTTGTTACCAAAGCAGTCATCTGTTACTCTTCCCTTTCCATCTATCTCACTGTGTTCAGTATCCCCTTTTGAATTTGTTCAGTTCAGCATGAGACATTTGCAGGATGTATTGAAAGCCTGTTTCCCAAACTTGCAAATTATTTGAAGTGGTGGTTTAAAGCTGGATTTTTAGTGATCACAAATTAACAAGGTCTTTCCTGTGTATGTTTAAGTGGTCTCTGGTATTTGTATTCTCATTCTGGGAAGCTTAGGTGTAACTGCCTGGGAACAGTCATAATTCTGTACAATATCTGGATTTAATTTACTGCCAAATCCCTTCAGAAATAAAACCCTGTAACATTCAGAGAATAATAGCAGCAGTGATTATAAAGCTCTTTTTAAAAAAGCTTGCAACCACTATTATTTCATTACTTTCAAGGCCATTTGCTTGCTCTTTGTGCTGTCAAGGGTCTTTGTGCAATCAGAATGTAGCTGTAGCACAAGAGAAGATAAAAAACATTACATTTAGAGGGCATAAAGAGCCTGCTTTAGATCTAGCTTTACAGGAGGGAGTGAGGTATAAGTCTGGGAAGACAGCAGGTTGTTTGGATAATCCAGAAAAAGAGAATATTTTGTGAAAGAGAGTTACTGTAGGAGGATGTGGCCAGCAAACAAAAAGCTAATGAAATTATTACGTCTATTTATATTTTTGTATTTTTATGAATAAAAATATTGAATGCAAAGTTTGGATAAAGTGAAAGATTAGCACTGGTGAAAAATGCAACTGTATCTTATACTGGCATGTCTTTGAAGTGAGGGCAAGCTTTGGAGAGCCACTCCACAAACAATCCTCGGCTGCTACTGAGATTGCTGGGAGTGCTGCTCATTAAGGTTGATCTATGTGAAAACTTGTGAGGGCCAGAAGACCGAGCATCTCCATTTTATGAATTCTGAAGAATTTTCGATGACCTCAAGTGCTTTACAGAGTTGTTTGCAATTTAGCACCTAGACCAGCACTACTCTTACCCCCCATTGCAGTACTGGTTCAATAGCAGAGGGATGTGCTGCAGTCAGCCAGCACCATCCAGGTGACAAACTTGCTTCTGAGTGCCTGACCCAGTCTGATGCTGATTATTAACCTGTAACAGCTCCGGGCATACCCAGAGGTGAGGTGGCTGCAAAGCATCTTAATACAGTACATCTTATATGTGCTAGTGGTCATGGCTTCTGTTATAATGACTACCTACAGAAATTATATGTGTTACTGAAATAACAGCTGGTGTGTTTGTGTGTGAATTGCAAATAATTAGCTGCACCTGTGTTTCTTCTCCTTATTAAGTATGAAATAGTGTTGTCTATTCCTTGGTCACAGCCATGACTCTGTGGGTGTTTGGTAATTTTTCTTCATGGTGAAAATGATTAAATTGTTCTACCTGGCTATTAGAAAGATTCATTCCCAGCTGAGGCTTTTATTACTTATAATTTTGAATTTTGTTACTGCTAGTCATTTAAGATAGTTTTGTTGTGCTGCACTGATGAAGAAGAAAAGCTTCAGAGTGGATGATGTAAAATAATTTAGATTCAGAGCAGTGTACTTGACACATTGTCCCAAGGACTCTCATAGTCAAAAAGTAAGGAAGAAGAAGTTTTGAAAAAAATTCTGTGGAAGATTTTTTTCTTCTGCTTTTTTTTTTTACTTTATTTTATTATTTTTTTTTTAATTGATGTAAGAACTGTAGCTTTAATGACAGTTAAATATTTCCTTACTCTGCACTGTAATTATACGTGACTGGGTATACTGAAAGACTCAGGCATATAAAATCTAAAATAAGGTCTTTCCTACCAAAAGAGTCCCAGAAGGCTCTCTACATTTGGCAGAGGAAGGTTGTGCCTATTTTACTTTTGAAACCTCTGTTTATTGTGAAAGAAGCACCTGCAAAAATAGTATAAAAGTCAAATTTGATCCTGTGTGCTTGAGGTGCATACGGCAGTGCTGAAAAAAAGCAATAGCAATTGGAGGAGTGTGTGTGAAAAGCTGCTCTTCTCCTGGGTACGAGCACGTGTTCTGGGCTAAATTCGAATAGTCTCTGGCTTGGAGGACATCTAAAGGAGGTCAAGGAGGCGGCTTCAGGTACCAGTCAGTTTGGTTGCTGACCCTCTCTTGGTAGTAAAGAAGCTTTTATTCGTGTTCTGCCAGAGAGTATTTCATTTTGGCTTTTAGATAGAGATGGTTTCGTGCCCATAGTGGGCATTTCTGTGTTTCCTCAGTGGCTGCTGAGCCAGATCTGCTTTTGGCCAATTAAGAGGCCAGAAAAGTGGCTATAAAGAGACTGAATATATCTGGTTAAAGAACAGATGGGAGGATCTCTGACCATATGGGTAAGAAGACCTTGTTGCATTAAAGATTTCCATGTAAAATATGCTGAGAAAAAATGCTTGACTCCAGCAAGCTGGTGTAGCGAAGTTGAATGCAAGCTCTTACAGCAGAGTAAGATACGCTTATCAAAAAAAAAGGAAAAAACAAACAAACAAAAAACAAACCTACTTGTGTGGATTCGTGCTGTCATAAGGAAAATCCCAAGATCACTGAGATGCATATATCTGGCAGTCCAGCACCAAAATACAAGTACTCTGGAAGACCTTCCAGAACTCCTTAAGTGATACATAGGATAAAGAATACCATCTTACAAGTCTGCCTCTCCTTGATTTTTAAGTTGGTTATCATATACTGCTTTTATAATAGTATTTTGTGTCCTTTATGAACTGGCTGTGAGCAGTTGTTCCATGCCAATCTAGTAAACTGTCAGGGTTTGCATCCTCTCCCTTTGTCTCCTGGCCTGGCATCCTGAGAAGCTGCACACGGATGTATGGCGGGGTCTTTGTGACCTGGTAATGTAGGTGCCGTTCTTACTGCTCTTCTGCAATTTGCTCCTTTTGCTGGCTCCACACCCAGACCTTTCCCCCCCTCCACCACACTGACCAATCTTGATGTTTCTGTTGCAGATCTCTAGAGCAGATTCTGGTGTGCAGATGCTCCACTTTGGACTGGACTGGTGTGATGAGTACTTTTCAACACCATTCAGAACTTGATTTAGAGCTAAATTAGTGCCTGCTCTCAAATGCAGGGAAAGAATGTGTGCACCTAACTCTCGAACTGTAATCACCCAAGATTCATTTCTGTACATTGCACATTAAACTTCACCAGGAGCTTAAGGCTTTCCCTTTCTGTATGCCAAGTAGCACTGTAATCTCAGAAAAGCAGAGGATATTATTGTGTTTAAACCATGCTTACTGCCAAACAGAGTTGCAAGTCTTTTTGTTCCCTGTTGCGTTAAGCTCTTTTGAGTGGCTCATACAGTACTGATTTCACAGAGCAGTCCTCAGATGTTTGACGCAATGCAAAATATAGGAATGCTGCCATTTTCTTAAGAAAATGCAGATGAAGCTGGGACTTCCATGCAATACTTTAAACCTTAGATAAAGGGTGTCAAACTCGTTTCATAAATGTAACTCCTCTTGCATTTGTACAGTCATAAAATGACATTTGGCCCTTTGAAGGCAGCCATGAGGCTGATGTGGCCCGTGGTGAAAATGAGTTTGACACCCCTGCCTTAGAAAAGTTAGTCAAGATATGTCTTCTGTCTTTGGCATGAGGAAATCCAAAGTCCTTCTCTCATTTTCTAAGAGCTTGCTTGGCTTTGCTGTTGGGGAACTGTGATGTCTTACTGAGACGCTTCTACACTGCGGGAAAATGGAATGCAATGCATATGAGACAGAAAGGAGGTGTTTTGCTGATCTGTATGGTTGATTAACTTGCTATATGACAGAATCCTCAGACCAGTGGGAATAAGGGTGCTGGATTCTCAGACTTTCCTTCAGAGAACTGCTCTGCAGTAATTTTTCTAATAGTGACACCTGTTAATTGATACATTCATTTAAAAAAATTTCTTTCCTCCCTCTTTATAGTTTCTACCTTTTAATAACCCTATATTAAAGTATGCTGAGGTTCATCCATCATTTGTAGTCTTAGGGAATTTTTCATTTGTTTCTCCCTTTAGAACTCTGGAGACAAGAGCTTCACAACAGGGACAGGTTCAGTAGCTAATCTCCTTTTTCTTTGAAAGATTTTCAGGTATTATGTGGATATCCTGAAAAAAATATTTTAAAAAGCTTATTTTTACGATAACAGAGGTGTTATTCTGAGGGTGTTGACTGTTAAAGCAAACACTGGTTTTCTTAACATAATTCATAAATAAAATCCTTATTATTACTACTGCTGCCTCAAGAAGAAAAGCAGAAAAATCTGTTTTTATCTGCCTTTCCTGTGGAAATTGAAAATGTGTAATTCTGTTTGTAAGGGGACAGCCAGCCAAAATACTATTATTGGCCAGTCTTCTTTGTGACAAGATGAGGTACAACATAGACCAGGAAAGCTTCTGTTTTTGCTGTGTAAAAGCTTGTGGTTTCATTGGTGTGCATAGCTTTAACACAACACGATAGTATGATCTTGAGTCTCTGCGATCAGTTATTGAATTTAAGTAACTTTTTCCCTCTTTACAGAAACAAATGAAAACTTACATTACCCTTTTCATGCTAAGTCTTTTCAGTGACATGATTGTTCAGTACATTTGTGCATCCTCAGACTTCTTACACCAATTCCTTTTCTTTTCAAAGCAGGTGTTTTAATAAATTAGATAGCAGATGTCCAGCTAAGAAATTTATTTTCAGCTAGTAACATAAATTTTGTGAAATGAAATTCAGGTGATGATGCACCTTATTAGGAATCTGGTTTAGCTGAATCTATAAGACTGTTCCTAGATTGTATATTCGCAAAGTTATGTTATCTGCAAACTTCAGTGCTGCTGGCTGACTGGAAAATTTGTCCTACTTTATTCTTGATTTATAATAATTTTCTATGGAATGTTAAGTACATTATACAGTGCCTTTTTGATTGAAATGGCTCATGGACTCTCTGAAATACATAAAGTATGAGAGCATGTTATTCATACATTTGAATTTTTGCGAAAAAATTGTGCTTTTATACTAGTATGCAAGATAGTGCAATGATGTGGTTCGGTATAACTTTATTGCTTTAGCTGAGCCATGACCATTAAAAGCAAGTGTGAGCTGAGTTCAGCACATAAGTTAAATACAGTTAACTAAGATGTTGCACAGAAGTGGACATTTCTCTTGTATGCCTCTAACAAATAGCCCTATCTTGACTGATGTAGAAATACCTTTTCTGAAAATCTCTCTTCTTAAGTTATACAGAAAATATATATACGTATTTATTTTTTTTTTCATAAATAAAACCCCCTCATCATTATTAAAATTCTGGTCACATTTTAGTAGTGTGGAAGTGAGATTTGATTCATAATTAAAACAATCTTTAAGGTGCATCTTTCAAGTGCTATATTAAAAAATTTGGACATTTAAACTTTATTGTTTGGTTGTGTGGCAAATTGACTGTCGTTACCATAGTCCAGAGCTATATATTCAGTTTTGTGTTACAACTATGTTATCGAAATCTGAGACACTTCATAGCTGTGTTTTGTATACCAGGACACATGATTTCATGAAAAACTGAAATTCTCTCACAAAGGTTTTAAAGACTGCGGGCAGCTTTGTCCTTGGCCTATCTAAGTTAGGATTTGTTACTAATGAGCTAATGTAGTCTGAAATGCTCGTGGCCATTCTCTCTTGAGCCCTGGTGCAGTATAGAATGCGAGATGAGGAAGCAGATGTGTGTCCAGGGTGCTGTTTCACAAGGCAGGGGGGATTCAAGAGGTTGCTTTGTTGTGCCTGCATTTATAGCACCGTTAGGGTGCTTATTTACTTTCAGTGGGATCTACTTTGTTCCAGATCCAGCCTCTGCACTTTGGTTCCCAGCTGCATTGCATATCAAGGAGGGAGAACAGAGTGGAATGGAGCACTAATGTGCAGGAGGCTTGGATGATGAAAAGCATATCTGCACAGAAGGAATGATAATGTTTTTCTTGTGATATTTTTTTTCAGTGAGTTGAGGCCTACCTTACATGAACATGAGAATAAAGTCAATCTGAAGTAGTAGGTAGTACTAACTAGAGCTTAGTAGCAAATAGTTTGGGAAAAAATTCTAAGAGATGATAAAATCTAACATAGTTCTTTCTGTGATACTAGCTGTCAGTGTTTCAGACATCTTTGAGGTGGTTGTAGGGTAGGGGGAAACTGATATTGAATTGGGGAAGAGAGAACAGTGTAGACAAAAATGAAGACAAAGAGGAAACAAAAGATAAAAGTTAAGTCGTAACTTGTAGAATCATTTGCAGGACAAACTGGAAAAGGGCTAGTGAAATGATGGACTACGTTTTGGGGAGGACGCTCATGGGTAAGGAAAGAGAAGGAAAAATGAGCACAAAGGAGCAGATAAATTCGCAAATGATGGTTGTTTAATGCAAGCAATATAAAAATGTGACATTTTAAAAGTGTTGAAAACAAATTGTGGAGCAGGGTAGCATTTTGAAATGTATCAGTGGGAGAGCTGCAAGATCTGTGAATGGTTATTTCTTCTTCAGAGTATTAAGGAAATGAAAGTGCTGGAAGATGGTGTAGGTAAAATCAGGAAATGTGTAAAAGAACACACCTGATTGAGACAATGTGACGTTACCATCTTAAAGGTTCTGCAAGGCTGTTAAGGGTACTCTTTGTGATAACAGCTGGAGACAGACTATGCTAAAATCTGAATGTGTAGGCTGATAACCTTATTTAATAACTTCTACCAGGAGCAGTCCTATGGAAGGCAGTGGAAATAATTGTAGAGCAAGGCTGTATTCTGTGTGAGTAAGGGTAATGCAGTCTGACTTACTAATCTGAAAAACTTCTGGTGACAGGAAGAGAACAGCCAAATCAATATAGAAAGGAAGATTATTCCCCAACAAATTCAATTATCATTGTTGATGAAGTAGCTAATCTAGATAGTTACTGTGAACATGACAGCTGTGGTAAGAAATGATTGAATATTTGCTGAACTGCTGTTTATACTGAGAAATTGTGTTTTACAAAGATAGACACCTTCTCACTATAAACGCTGCAGATTGGTTCCTTCACCTGAATAAGGGTATATATGTGAAAGGAGGGGACTGAGCACTGCATTTAATAAAATGCAATAGACTATTTGTTTGTCTTAACAGGCTGGGGGTGGCTGCACTGGTAGTAGAGACATCACCTTACCAGAACCTGGATCTCACCTCCCAGAGGACCACCAGCAAAAGAGCAAACTGCCAGTCTCAAGAGGGACATGTTGCTACCAAGGGAAAAGGACATGGAGTGTGCTGTGCCATGTGGGCACCGTGCACATGGCCAGGAGGAGCTATTGGGAATCAGAACAGGTACCAAGGGCTGTCTGTGGTTTGGGGTGTTCATCCATCTCTGTGCTGGCTCATTTCCCTTTGAGCAGTTGATATTCTCAAGGAATTTCAGAGTAAATGGGCCAGCAACTAATAAGGGTGCTGTGTTTTTGCTGAGAAACATCAGATTGTGAGGAATTTTGCAAGGAAGTGTATTCATGGAGGTGGTCCATCCCCAGGCCAAATCTGATATGCTGGGAATTACCGTGGTGTTCAAAAGATCCCCACATCAGGGAGAAGGAAGAGCTGCTGTTGGTTCTCCCGCACACAGAGCATGTATATTAAATGTTGAGCCATCTGCAAAGACACATCTCCCTGTTTTGCCACCCTGTTATCAGCCAGGCTGTCATGGGCATCTGTTCATGGGCTGCTGTTTGTGTAAGAGCATAAATGTGTCAGTCTGATAGTGTTTGGGAAAGGCAGACTAATAAATTCTGATACATTCTAACAAATTTGACAAATTTTTATCTGCTTGAGAGCAGCAAAGTTACATGAGAACAAATACACCTACTGAGGACCTGATGGAGATCTCAGTGTCTGAATCTGATCCACCTTTTCCAAGATGTAATCAAAAGCATTTCAGAACATACATGATGCAACACTTTTTAAAATACTATTTTTATAAATAGAAGTGGCAAGGATTTTTTGTGTGTGTTAAACAATGGCCATGTCCCATTCCCACATTTCTTTTTTCCTTCTGATACAAAAGGTACTGACATGATAGAGCTGGGATTTTTAAATGAACAGCACAGAACAATTAAAATTAGATGCTTGTAGTGATGGAAAATTACCATTTTCATTGATACTGAGATGAAGTAGATTGCAGAGCTATTTCACAGGATGTCTTTTGAGTAACATCACATTGTTTATCCCCCACAATTTGGCATATATTTTTGCCAACTCATTAGTTCGAAAAAAGTACTTGATAAGTCCCAAAATGTCAAAGATGGAACAGAACAGAAGCTAATAACTGAAGAAAGAATTTTTTTTCTTTTCCATTCTTTGTGGTATAAAGTGAAATTGCAATTGGAGGGCTGCAAAGGGGGCATTGTTTCTAGCTTGGTTTCCTACTAAGACAGGGTGAAACTCAGGATATATGCCTATATTCTCCTGTGTTCTTCCTGGTTTTACCTGCTTTTAGACAGGCTATTCTGCTTTTTTTTTTAACCTAGGGCAATTTCAATCACCCTGTTTTCAAAAGGAACCTTTCAAAAAGCTTATTTGGAAGCGCGCTACAGCACTAAGGTTGGAACAATTGACCAGGGACAAGTAAAGGGACAGAAAGCTTTTAACCTGGCACTGTTGACAGGGAAAAATGTGTTGTCACGGAGAATTTACCTAAGTCCAATACATCAGGGAAAGGTTCAGTAGGGACTGTAGATCAGTCCAGTCCAATTAGCGAATATATGTGGGTGTGCAAACATACATGACTGCACAGCCATATATATTAGCCCACCGGACTGGACTGATCTACATATATATATATATATATATATATATATATATATATATGTATATATAAAAAAGTATATGTGTATGTGTGTATATATATATATATAAAAATGTAATTGTAGAGCAAACATCCAGAAGTTAACTCATTTACTTTCTTTAAACTGTACAAATCTATTATGTCTGATAGTCCCACTGAGTCTTTAGAAAGTGATTGAAAAAGCAAAAAGAGAGGGAAAGATCTTTCATGTCAGCTGACATTAGGGATTTTTTCCTTAACTTCTAATTGTATGTGTAATAACCGGAAGATTCAGTCTGAAAATATTTGCTATATGCTTCTATGATCCGTTAGTTCAACTTTCAGCTATACAATAATATTCCCAGTCCAGCTACTTGCAGGAAAAAATGATTTTTTAATTTCTTCTCATGAAAAAGAGATAAACCTTTTTTTCATGCCCCTGTATTCTAGGGACCTGTACCTTAACCAGAATACAGTATCTCAAATTAAGTCACAATAAGAAAAGCCCCTCCCTTAAAATGCTTAAAGTGCAATTTAGAGTGTTTTTCCTTGACTTGAGAACCCAGCTGGAAGAATATTCTCTTCCCCCAAATTCTCATATGCCAGCTACTGGTCTTCTCAATCAAATAAAGGTGTAATTGTTTTAATAAGTGTCTCTTCTACATAGCCTTGAGCAAAGGAGCAACACTGTGTTTCCTGATTAAAGCTGGATTTATTAGCTTCTCCTTGGTTTATATGTACACCAAGGAAGACAGGTTTTATCTGTTTTACTCAGATTCCTTTGCTCTGTCAGCATGAACAACATGGTTAGTTCAGTATTACAGGGACATGTTAGATTGGTGAGGGAGTAAGGGACAATATTTAATTTTAGGGTGTGTTAATGCATTTAATATTCTATGTTTGAAACTGAAACAAAACATTTTGCAGTCTTGGAAACAGGACAGTAATCCCTAGTCATAATTCTTTGACTTTTTTCTTAAAAAAAGGTTGCTGTGAATCAGAACAACAATGTTGATTTTGTTTTGCTTTGCAAGTTTTCTCATGAACTCACTGTTTACGGCTGAGCTCTATGACATGCAGATCTAAGTGCATGTTCTCTTATGCTTTATGTAAACATTGCAAGTACTATTTAGATCAATATCTGGCTTTATATTAACAACCTCTGTTTTACTTTTTTCACATAAACTTAAACATCAGATACACAGTGAAACTCCTCTGAGTATACTCATCACAGTATACTAAGCCCAATATTAAATATTTATAATATATCTCTGTTCCCTTAACATTCAAATACAGTATTGTTAGAAAACTGGATGTCAAAATACTTTTGATTGTAGCATCTTCTCTAAGTTAATGTCTTCTGAAAAATGCAGAAGTCCTTCAGCCGTACACTGTTTTCATTTTAATCTGTTTTTAGGAAGCCTTTGTCCTCCTAACTAGGCTTTTTGTCTAGCACAACATTTTACATTTTAGGTGGTTTTGAGGGGCAGCTCTACTTCGAAACAGAAACCTGCTGAAAAATACCTGAATCTGTTGGAACATGTGAACCTGTTGTAAATGATCTGGAAAGGACTTTTCTAAGTCTCAGGAGCTTATCTGGGTTGCCAAGAGGCTTTCTGCTTGTAGAGGGAGAATGCCATGTTTCTAGGTGCTCACCTGGAGAAAACGTGTGTGTTTTGTTTTACTGTTGTAGCTGCTTTATCTGAAAATTGTGACAAGAGCCTGGTGTTATCATCAGCAGTACTGGTGACGGGCCTGCAGTCCAGAATAAACTCTTTTTACTATAATCTTATTAATTAAAGCAATCTCTGCTTTTCAGATAATTCTCTTCACTTTAAACATACCCAGTGAAAGTGTGACTCTTCACTTTAAACATACCCACTGAAAGCACATGGGCTTCAGTGAATCAGTACAAAATATTTACTAAATTTACACATTTAAGAAGTTATCTGAAGCTTTTAACTGGTACCTAATGACTGTTCGAGTGAAGGCTGACATATGGGGTGAACAGTCCTCTGACTAAACAAACAAAAGTGTGAGAGGAGAAAATTGCTAAGCTTAATTTAATTAAATCCATGTAGTAGGAATGTTAGAGGAAGACTGAAGGTGTACTTTCATGATGATCTGGTTACATTGTACACGATTTAAACAGCTCTACCTGCAAAAGGTATTAAAAACCAGTCAGCCAGGTTTTAGTAAGGGATCAAATTCAACAGTAATAGCTTCAGAGAGGGAAAAGGTAGATTGTGAAGTCCTTGCTCAAACAAAGCACTCAGTGGTTTTGGTCTGAGCTTTCTTTCAGTAAAGATGTTTCCCCACATACTGAAACTTGAGATCTTAGCTTTGCTTAAGATACACTTTAAACCAAACCAGCTAGGAAAAGAAAGCAACAGTGATTCAGGATGGTCAACAGAAAGACTGCTAATTGCGATCATTAGGGAAAGAACTCTGCAAGATATTCTTTGTTTCTCTGAAAAGAGTGTTTTGTTTTGTCCAGTTTGATGATATAATTTTTAGGAAAGGTCATCGTCATTAACCCTAGATGTGCACCACCCTGTCTCATTGCCCATAGGCATGCTGTTATTTACAATAGCCCTTCGTCCTGTGTAAAATAAAACAACAGTGAATATGAAGTTAATGTATGTTAAGTGCCTCAGGCATATTCCAATTAAGCATTAACAAATGTTGGAGCACTTCCAAAACATTTAGGGAATAACACTTCCAGTCATTTTCGTTTCAATTAATAGGAAGAGTTTCTTTAAAAAGTAATATGTTCTCAACTAAGGGACCAATCAAGGAACTTCAGGACACACATATAGTAAGCACTAGAATGAAAACAAAAACGGGTTATGTTCTAAATCGCAAACACTGTACTTGGTATGTGCATGTGTCTCTGCAAAGATGAAACAAGGACTTTATGTGTATTGTCTGTATCATGGACTGATTTTATGAAACACTGAAGGGTTTTAAAAAGACTTGGTGCTCTCATTTGTTGCTTTTGGTGCATGGATATTGAGGATGTGCTGATAGCCACAGAAGGGATCAAGGGAAGGTTTTTAACAGAGGTTGGAGATAAGGCATAGGAAATTTTGAAATAGATGTCATTTATTTCAAGGGGGAAGAATTATGTCTCAGATTATGGAAGATCTTGTGTTTAAAAAAAAAAAAAAAAAGCAGTGATGTTAATACTCTGCTAAAAATGTCTGTGAGAAAGAGAATGAATGAGTGTGTTAGTGTTAGACTCACACTCTATTTAGAACTCACTTTTGTTTCAAATTGAGATCCTAATGGCTGCATAAGCATTTGGCTGACTATATTCACAGAAGCGAAAGTAGTCAATGAAAAAATAAGTGTGATCTTCCAAAGTGCCTAAATGCCTTTCATTCTCATTGCCAACAGGAAAAGTGTCTCGCCTTCTTTTGAAAACCTTGCTCAGAGATTCTGCTACTTGCAATCATCTCTCCTGAACAGGAAATGTCAAGTGAAAAGTACTACTGAAAAGCTAGAGCACAAAATATATGAGCAGCTATAAAGCACAACCAAATTATAAGCACAAACATGATCTTTTAATGCTTTTTCTAATTTGTGAGCAGCAGCTAACTGGTTACTTTATTCTTAGTCATACCAGTGTACGACTACTTCTATACTAGATTAGGTACATAGAGTAAATATACTCTATCAGGGTTTATGTCCAGTAAAGATTAATGTATCATTGCTAATGAGGAGTACTCAGATTACATGTTCTGTTGAAAGCTGTAAACATTTGCAGGATCTAAGTGTGAAAATTTAACAGTCCATTCAAAATATTCCAAAGTTCTGTAGAAGCCTTTGTGTTGTCTTTAGTGTTTCATTGTTAAAATGTTTTGTAACATTTTAGCAAGAATTCCGTGACACAAAAATACATTTCAAAGACCCAAATACCTATCATATTAAATTCTGTGACTACATGATTGAGAATATTTCCCATAGATATATTAAGCCTTTGTAAGACTTTAATGGCTTGTTATCTACTGAGCTGTCTCCATCATTAAGGGTTTGTCCTGTGCTTTGTTGCCCTCCTGAATGTGGAGGACAATTAAAATTTAACAACAATTAAACAATTAAACAATTTAAATTGTTGCTTAGAATGTTGAATTTAATGATAATGGGTTGATTTTTGAACACTTAGCCTTTAACTTATTCTATTTGAATGAACATTTTTTCATAAGGTAAAAATTAAAGTCTAACACACCTTTAATTTTAAAAAGCTTGATTTTCAATACTGTCATCCTATTTATGGTTAAAAGTTCAATAAGTTGAAGTGTCAACGTCATGATCGCTTGGAGAGTGTTATTTTGATAACATACTGAATTTTTGAAACAAGCAATATCACTGAACATGGCTAATTACTGGCAGTATCCAGTAGTTAAGCTGTCATAGTAAAAGGGAAAAAAAGCAAATAATATAACTCACAGTTTATAACCAGTATTTGTATTGTTACTATACCAAGATGAAATTTTTGCTTAATTATGTATTATAGATAAGTCACTACTTAGTAAGGTAATCCATAATATCAACAATAGATTCTTTTTAAAGCTACAGAACGCAGTAAAGATAGATGGATAAGCACCACACAAACATTTTTCATTCCTGTCTCTTCATGATTCAATGGAGTTACTCTTCAGGTAGAGTGAGAAAAGCAGTATGTATCACCCTGCTGAGAACATCATTGAATTTGAAAAATGCAATGGAGATCTGTGACATGAATTCTAATTTTGTGTTATGTGGACTGATGCAGAAAAATTTTGCATAATTATATACTGCTTTTTATAACACATCCTTACCAAGAATGGATATGGGGAAGTAAGAATTTATGCACTCTGTCCCACTGAAAATCCCATTCATGAAGAACTTAAGATGAGTTCGTCTTTAAAAGCATTTGAACTCTGTGTACAAATAGCTTGTAAATAAATGGAAGATAATTTTCAGTGTTTTAAGTTTAATTTATTTATGTAGGAAGATATGGTCAGTTTTTTTCTTTCTGCACACCACCGTGTGTGCTTTCACTTCCCTATCAAAATACATGTTTTCTGCAAAAATTGTTGCTACTTAAACATGTCCCTGCAGCACTTGAGCAGAAAATATTTGTACATGAAACACTCACTGTGCTAAACATTGCGCGGGTCTATGGCTTATGATCTAGCAGGCCAAAACAAATGTCTAGTTCATCTGTATTAGTCTTCTGATTACTGTCCTGTTTGGCTCACATTTATATGATGTTCAGAATACCTTAAAATAAAATTACTCCTGTGTATGCAAAAAGTCAGTTGGTGGAATTAGGGTGGGGATAGTTTTTCAAAAGTGTGATTGAAGATCTCCCTTTGTGTTTCAGTTGCATTTAGAACCACATACCATTTTTTTTAGTGAGGTCATGCTCTGCTGTATGCCTGACTCGGGACTTGTTCCTGTTGTATATTACTGTCTTTGGTTGGATTGGTTTTAAATTGTCGGGCAAAGACAGAAAAACAAGCGCTAAGAGGGAGACCAGAAAACAAACCAAACCAAACAAACAAACAAAACCAAAACAAAACAAAACAAAAAGACAAGAAAGGAAAAAAGGTAGAGAAAACATATACTAAGGATATTTGAACATATTCAATTGATGTTGAAAGTGTAGAGCTATGAAACCGGTAAGTAGGCTGGCCCTAGTAGCTCTGTTTGCATCACATTTATGTATTTGTCACAGAAATAATGAGAGTACAATTTAGATGAGGTCAGAGCAGGATCAGTTTATTCCTAGAGCTGTAGAAGAGATCACAGAGAACCAGCACAACAGCCTCTGCAGATGTGAACTCCACCCTATAGTGGAGCAGTTATGGGTTTATTTACCTTCAGGGTAAACAGCCTGTTCTTCACCAAACCTGTTAGATAAGAAGGAAGTGGTAAAAAAAAACAGCCATACAAATCCTTCATCTAAGGAAGCTCAAGACAGTATATCCTTTTACAATAAATAGTCCAATCCTTTGCTAATTAGATGATGGTGAGTGGCAAGACCGTTAGCTGCAAATGTTTCTTAACTAATGAGGGCTGCAAAGGCCTATGAGACATTAACTATTTTCATTCCATATTTCCTTCTTTGAGACTTACAATCTAACACAGTTTTTCTTTTGAATATACAGAGTACAGTAGAAGGGCTGAGGGTGCCCTGCTCGTGACTCCTGGGACCCTGCCATTGAACACTGCATGGGCTGTGCTGTCCCATCATCCATTCTTGCCTGTAGGTTTTACATTCTTGTGTGGTCATTAGGCCAAGTATTTCCCTTTTCTTCTTTCACATCCCCAAAACATTCAGCATCATTATTCTAGCTTCTGCTTAATAATCACAATAAATTATACCTCAGTGCTGTTTTAGGCAATTTTTCCTAGCCATCCCTCCATGTCTGGGAGCCATTCCCACCAGTCAAAGAAGTTTTTCTCCAGATACTTCACGTAGCATCTGAAGTTTATCTTGAATTAAATCAATATTCCTTTCTATTCCCTGATTTTTTGTCTGCATGTGCACAACAAGTGTTGTTAACTAATATATACATACCTCTTTAAGCAAGGACCACATAATCTAGTACCATCCTGTTTTGCAAGGCTGTCTATGATTGTTTTACCTCTAACTGTGAGGCTGAAATAGTACTACCCATCTCTTTTATTACAGTAGAATTTATACAATAACTCTTTCTAATTCTCCTTCTCCTAGCCAGGGGATGCATGTTTGTGCAAATGGATGGAATCTAGTTTGTCAAATGAGAAGCGGACTTTGCAGTGTTTTGTATTTTGTGTGGTACCTTGCAGTAAGATGTACTCATCATTCTTGAACAGGTCTGGATGTACTGAGACACAGATAAGAGCACCTACATGTGGGACTCACATGCAACACAAGCACAGACAGCTGAGTCCCCTCCCTCCTCTTCAGATACTGGAGGCAGAAGGTCACTAATGCAGGCACACACACATCCCCCAAAACTGCCAGGGCCTTTCTGTCCTCTCGGGACCCCAGCCCACATCCTGCCTCTCACCTGCTTCACAGGTCCTTCATTTGCAGGCTGGCTCACCCTGGTGCACCAGGCACACACCACTCACACACAGTCCCACAGGCACTTCACGCTCAATTAATTCTTCACATCAATGAATGTTTTTAAGATTTCACCTTTTCAGACAATAGGAAAGCCTTACTCTTTTGGCAGCCATCAGGTGGGGATTTTGTTTGGCTTTTTTGTTTGTTTGTTGTTCTGTTGTGTGGTTGCTTGGAGGTTTTGGGGTCTTTGCTTCTAGCTTTCCCTTAAGATGGTTTACTTGATCTTTCATATCTTCCTGAGAGTCTTTCTGACTTCTGGTCTTGGATCCTGTTTTTCTTTTTGAGGCCTCTTCACAGAAATAAATACCTCACACTGAAACTGGGGTGCCTTAGGTCCTCTGGACTCCAAGTCACTGTCTAAGTGCACTATTTTATCTAGGTTAGGGTACATTTTATAGGAAACTTACCTACCGGCAGGGTTTTGAGAGCAATAGTTCCACATAAAACAACCTAGAGTCTCTTCTGGTGTACCAGAACTTCCCCAGGTTGTCCATTCCCCATTTTCAGACATTTCAATGAGGAGACCTATGCTGCTTGGATATCCATTTCCAGTGCCTGCTGCTGAGATGTTCCTCCACCCCAACAGACACCAGAGACATAAAGTTAAAAAAGACAAGATCCATGGAGGGTTCCACTCCATCACAATACCTAGCCAGACCTCACTGTTCCATTCAAGCTGCTAGTATAGCATCAGCACCCAAGGGGAGTCATACTGGAAGTCAGCAGCTGTGTTTTGGATGGACCTGTATTAAAAGCTGGGTTGCAGCTCTCCCCACACAACACCAGAGCTGCAGAGAAGGCTCAGCTGAATCCCTAAGAGGGGTTTCAGAAGGTGCCCGTCTCTGAGGGGCAACAGGGGGTTTTGACAGGGAGCAGCCTGCCATCTTCCCTGGCCAAGAGAGACGCGTGAGTCTGAGTCATGGCATCATCTTTCACCCTGAATTAGTGGGAATTCAATTTAGATGAGGTCAGAGCAGGAGCAGCTTATTGCTATAGAAGAGACCATGGAGCAACAGCACAACAGCCTCTGCTACTGTGAACTCTGCCCAAATAGGGCAGTTATGGGGTTTATATACCATTAGGGTGTACAACCTGTTCTTCACCAAACCCTGTTAGACAACCAGGAGGTGGTAAATAAGAACTGAAATCCTTCAGAGGGAAAGCTCCAAATGCTACATCCTTTTACAAATAATCCATTCCTTTGTTAATTAAATGCTGCTGACTGGCAAGACAATTAGCTGCAAATGTTTTTTAACTGATGAGGACTGCAAAGGCCTGTGAGACATTAACTAATTTGCTTCCACATATTCCTATTGCTGTTCAACAAGGAGAGGTAATCTTGCCAAAGTACAGATTTTGCCAGACTCTTTTTCAACCACTCAATGTAATGTATGTTTTAAAAGCAGCTGTCTTTGCATTTCTGTTTTCAGAATTAGAAATCAAAGTGTTATTGCTGTCTTCTTGAAGGAAGGCCTTCAGCAGAGCATTTGACATCTAGAGTTCTTGTCTTTGCCAGTAAATGGAATGATAATGTTATAACTGAATTTATATCTCTCTATACATACACATATCAGTCAGGCAGTCGCATAGGTTGCTGTGATGAAGTGTTTAAAAGACTGATGAAGCAGATCAGTTTAAAGCTCTAAAAAGAGCTTTGCTAAATTAATTCATTAACAACATGACCCTTAGTAATGATCCATTTTTACACGGTATTAATCATCATAACTATGTCTACAAATCTATGAGTCTTCCACACTAATATCCTGAGTGAGCTATGAGGATGCAATGCCAAGGGCCTGATGCCATATAGTTAGTGCTGATGGCTGGGGTACATGGTGGCATTTGGTCATGGAGGTCACAGTGATCAGGCCAGAGAGCTGTTGGACAGGTGTAGCCAGAGCCAGAGTGGTTTTGTCCTCTCCTTTTTCACTAGCTTTCCTTTCTGAGGCCTGATAGTTTCAGGCTATTGCCTCTTGCCTGAAAGAAGGTCTCTTCATTACTGATTATCTCGTTTTCTTCTGTCTTGCTAGTTATCTGAGTCTATCAGAAGGATGTCCTGCCTGTTCTTTGTCCCTTGTCCTTATCTTATCCTTTGCCTGGCAACTTTCATTCCTGTATGTCTCTTCTGGGCAACTGCACCCATATCTCTCTCTTTGGTGATCACTTTGTTTATATAGCTATGTAAAATTGTGTTTGGCTATGCTATTGCAATGTTAGAAAATACTTGCATACTATTGTCAGTTGGACTATTTTAGTACCTTTATACTGGGATTCTAGGTTAATTACATAATTTTTGTTACACTGATAATTTTTACAGGTGTCACAGACATCTGCTTTGCTACAGCAACTTTTATTTTTCTCAGAATAGTATGATATTATCTCTCTTGTCACACAGTCCTTGCAAGCAGCCACAGCCGCACACACTGTATTCAGGTGATGCACAGCCCAGTAAAATGCATTTTACTCCCACAGTGAATTAATGGTCATTGCTACAGGAAGCTCTTGCCTTCACCTGTCATTTCTGTCTGCATGGTCTATGCAACCAGCCATCATGGAGCCCCTTTTTTCCTGAGAGCTGCAAGAGGAAAGAAATCCTTCATAAATTCCATGACAGGCTGGAATACTGATGCTTTAGTAATTTCTCTCACTACTACTTTGTCTCTTCCGTAACTGCAACAGGGAAAACCAGAAACAGTTAAGAGAACTTTCTATTTAAAGACTCACAGCTGTAGCACTTGCTAATGAGTTATTTCATTACTGCCACATTTTCTAGGATTGTTCACTGAATCAGAGTTCATTTCTTTTACTTTTTTTTTCCTCAAACATTTTTATGATGTCAGGTTTTTGGGGTTTTAGCTTGATAGTACTTTGTCCAGACTAGCAATCTTACCAATAGCAAATAGACAGAGAACATGCCTTTTGGAGAAGGCCTAGAGTTATAAACAGTTGTCAACAATGGAATCATGGAAAAGCGAAGAAAAAGATGTGATTAATAAAATGGGTCACCTGTAAATCAGTGGTGACTTGTCAGCTCTTTGAATAGTCAAGAAGAACAACTGAAATGGCACGGGGAGAAAATATATTTTAATATTTTAAAACATAAATGTAAACAAAGAAGTTGAGTAAGAGGAGAGTCAACAGGAAAAAGTAGGTTGTACACTGCCATGTTGTCTAACTTTATGATTTATTTTTTTAGTAAAAGCATTAGGTAGAAACCATTATGGTACTTGGAAATCCAAACAATAATGTCGAAGAGTTGAGAAAGTAGTCAAAAGACCACACAGGCTTATTTAGTATTAAAAGAGTAAGGTCATACTGAAGGAATGAAGAGAGTGGACAGAAAGTGTTGTGTATTTTGTTCTTTAGTCAAAGTTTATTTAGCTGGCCATTTTTTTGGTTGTTGTTGTTTATGGAGACCTAAAGTCAGCTTGAAGAAAGAGAAAAAGGCTACCCCCCATTCTATGGATAGAAAAAAGAGCAAAATAAAATTAATGGAAAAAATAATTCTGCTATCAATTCATTTTTTCTTGATGATTTAAAATATTTTCGTAGAAGTAATGGGATCAAAGTTGATCTGACACTGAGTAATTTTGAAGTGCTACAAGTACTTACAGATGCTTTTTACTTCAAAGCACTCCATCCATGTATTCCCAGTTTATTCTTACTGTAAATATTGTTAATGCAGTGTAGGCCAGATAATTTTATGAGCAAAATGCGAAGTAATGAATTATAGGTAGAACAACAGAGTCTTTTTACCAGACTGCCAGAGCTTCATTTGAACCAGTGTCAAAACTCTCGCTATCACTCATGCAAATTTTACAACATCTAAAGTATTTCTTGCTGAAAGCAGACTCACTAAAACAACCAGGTTGTGAACCTGGTGGACTTGTGTTATACCTGAAAAGCAATATGTGCATGCATTTTGTTTTACCTTCCAGTGGGCAGTATCCATAGGAAAGTGCCTTTGCAGGGAGCCATTGGTCTAACAAGAAAACCCTGCTTGAAATATCCAAGCTTTCAGTATTTTGTCTTTCCACTGCACATTCCATTCACAGAGAGCTTCAGCCTAGGACCTCAGTATTGCCGATGAGGATTTCTGTTTCCAGGTTTCTGATTGCTATTTAAGCTGGTGTGTTGCCCAGGAGCTCCTTTTGCCCTCAGATCCCACTGTTACTAATTTTATCATCTGCTACTCTACATACTTTTCTTTGTTTATTTGTTTTGATACAAATGGGATAATAGACCTGAGAATTTTCCCTTCTCAAGATAAACCAGGCTGACATAAAAATATTCCAGTGTAATTAACTGTGGAGAGTTAGCAATGAAACTCCAATTCTTTCTTGTGTTGGCTTTGCTATGTGGTTGAGTTCATGCCAAACTCCTTTATTAACTTTGCTGGCTCCAGCCAAGAGTTGTGAAGATTTTCAGAGAGCTACTATCCCCCAGGTGTGTGCTGCAGAGAAAAGAAACAGGTTGTTGTGTAGGCACTTTGAAGATGCATAACTTCAGTGAAGCACCACTGTACCCAGCAGCTGGAAGCTGTTGTCTTGTTAAGTCCCTTGCAATGCAGTGCAGCAGGTAGGTGCATTTGAATGAAAAAGAAAGATTTTTTAAAAAAACAATGTCTGTACTGTGGTTTAGTTTTGTCTTACTGAAAGTGCGCAGGATATGTTGACTCCAGTGATTACTGTCATCATTTGAAAATCAATGATGAGTCTGGATCTGTCACTCTTGTTGAGTCTTTTAATCATAACTCCATGGAGCTATTATGGAAACAGATTCTTTTTACATCGCAGGGAGTTTGCTTTATTAGCTTGTAATTAACTATAGTTAGAGTTTAATGCCAGAGCAGGACTTCTTAAACATTCAGTTTTGCTGTAACATGAAAGCATAAAAGCCAATGTGAACAAGGAAAGGGAAAGATAGAGAAAGTCCGTTAGGAGACATCAACTGATGAGTGCTTTGCATTTCTGTGTTCCACCTAAAAGCCTAATTTCTGGTGAAATAGACAGTGATGTATGTAATCTTTTAAATCTTTTTAATCTTGATTTTTTTCTGTGTCTACTAATTAAAGTTACCAGTTTTATAAGATCATGAGGCATTACCTACTGTTATTACAGCCCTCCTGGGTATGACCTGGTGTGTTATGTTAAAGGGGGAAAACATAATCTTGAAAAGCTAAAGTGCCTTCAAGAGGTCTTTGGATTTGTTCCTTCTCTGCAAGAAGGCCTTGATCTCTGAAGTCTGCTACACTGCTGGAAGTTAAAAGGAACAGAAAACACTGTGGAAGACTGAGTTTCAAGTCTGTTGTTTTGCCTTGGAGTCATCCAGACAACAGAGGAGAATGTAGGCTTTGCTTTTTTTCTGGAATGCAGTTGATTTTTTGACTAGAATAAATGAACGGTGTTATGAGATTGTTCATAATAGAGAGGGAATTAGGGATGAAGTTTCCAAGAGTGGTGTTAGACAAGCAAGACAATTTTTGCCACAATTTACATTTTCAGTGCTGTAAGTTTGGTAACTGGACTTTAAACTCAAACCTAAGTAATACAGTACCTGAAAATATAATGCAAAAATCCCCAACAGAGATACTAAGCATAATGAGAGAATGAGTTACACCACCCGCAGTATTGTCAGCATTATGACCTTGCACAAGCTGACTGGCATTAGACTAGTGTTGTCCCTCCTACAATTGAGACAAGCTCTAATTAGTAACTGAAAATGGTTAGGCATACTTTAGCCTTTGAAATCCCAGTGGATGAGAAATGAAGCCACAAGCAGCAGCCCAAAGCCTCAGTGACATGCAATTAGGAAGCAGGGTATTTTTTACTCTAAGTTTGGAAACAGATGGAAATAACAATTAAAAAAAAAAAAAGTTATTGAATTTATGGGTCGGTTTCAAACTGGTGACCTAAATTTCTGTCTTTCTTCTTTTCCTTTTCACAACAAAATTTACCTTGTTTTAGTAAGGCAAGTGACTTTTGCTAGTACATGTAAAATCCTTTACTGTGCTGCATTTCTGATTTAAGCTTCCTCTGATGTGCATATTTTTCAATAGTGATCTGCCAGTCACAATTCTGCCCACACAGCAGAAATTTATTTTGCATGTCAGATAAGTGTAAGCTCAACTCTTTCTTAATTACAGTTTTTAAGCTGGGCAGGATGCAAAATCCCACTGGCTTTTATTGAACCACCTACACCATATGACTCGATGCTGTGTTAATGATATCTCAGCAGTTTTCCAGACCAGCACAGGTGGTAAAGTGCAACGAGGACCTGCAAAAAGACTCACATGCAACCTCTGATAGGAGCTTTGGTTCACAATTTGAAAAAGGCTGAACAGTTGTGGTTTGCTGCAAGTCTGGTTCCCCCATACAGTCACTGCATGTTGTAAATAAGCTGCTTCTGTTTCCAGAGATAATTCATTCCGTACCAGCTGAGGGACTGCTGCTTGATCATATGATATAGCATGCAGACATGCCACTGAGCTGCTAAATGACTTTTAAAATTGAGGCAATGGCTGTCTAGTGCCACATATTATTTGTAACATTCTCATGATGATACTTTGCAATACTCTTTTTTTTTTATTTTTTTTTTTATTTCCTGTGGTTATTCACAGTTTGTATTTAGTTCTGTGTTTAGCTTCCTGATTAAAACTGGTGCAAATTTGAAGGAATTGTACGGACATGCTCTCAATACCAGGGTGCCATAGGGGCTGGGGGCATTAATCCAGAGTTAACAGCCTTTGGAAAACCAGGGTTGAATGGGTCGCCACAGTCTAGCCTCTAGTCTGAAGAGCCTGAGGATGGCACAACTTTGCATCTGGTGGTGCTTTAGTAAAGAAAGCTTTCCACTACCTCTCTGAGAGTCGCTGCTGTTCAGGAGACAGTGCTTAGGTAGGCTGGCAGAGGAAATATGTAAAGCTGAAACTTGGCATGGTGACAAGAGAAGCAATGACACTGAGGATGTCTGTCCTTCTGGGGCAAGAGGTAAAAACCAGCACTTTGCACCAAGACGACATAGTGAGTGCAATGTAATAGAGAATGGTAAGGAATAGATCCTTCGTAAGTTGCTCAGAGGTGTGAGGGGAAGACTGAGTTCAGGAGTAATATAAAAAACATTTGATTTTAACTTACCCTTTCCTTCGGTTTTGCCTTAAGGGTTTTTATCTCCCTTCTCTCTCCCTTTAGTACAGTTTTGTTTGAAGAACACTGATTCCCTGTCCTTTCAGAAGTGTTCCTCCTGGTACCACAGAATTGGGTTCCAATGTCTTAAGTAATCTACCGCCACCAAGCCATGACCACTCACTAAGCCCGTGTCTGCCCCAAGGTTAATGTAAGACCTAAGGGGAAAAAGTTAAAAAGGCTTATTAAATTTTTGCCTTTTTTTTTTTTGTCATGGATTAAGGGGATGGAAGCCAGAAATAAAATGCATTAATTGTACTGTTGTTCATTAAAGGTTATGCTTTTGATGTAGTGCATGCCTGTCTTTGTTACCATGCGCTGACTTATGTCTGGTATGTCTATGAACCTGACCACTATGGACATCCAAGAAATGTGTTTATAAGCTTCAGGAAAAAAAGGTTTCCTTTCTTTTCTCCACATAAATAATTGGACTTCATTAAAAAAGAACCAAACAAACAAACCAACAACTATTTTTTAATATCAGCAACAGCTGATTTGCTAAAATTAATATAAAAATAGATAGCCTTAAATTTGCAAATCCTGAATAGCATATTGACTGAACAAGTGAGGCAGGAGAAAGTGGCAAGCTGCAAAGAGCAGAATATGGGTGTGGAGGACTCCCAGATTCCTTAGTGTTCACATCTCTTTGCCTCGTGAATATGGAAGAGAACTGTACGTCATGTGCAGAGGTTACTAGTGGAGTCTCTGGGCTTTATCTTCTCACTGTTGTCTGCTTTACAGTGCCATGATCATACAGATATCATGGAACCTAGTCCCAATTTTCACAGACCTTACAGAGGAGAAACATGTTCTTGGGCTTGTTTTTTTTTCCCCACCTTTACAATATTGGCTAAAGCATAATGCAAGCTTTCTCTCTGGCCATGCAGGTGTATTTTCTCTTCAAAGCCCATTCGCTGAGACAGTTCTTGTTCAGTGAGCACAGAGGCAGCAGACTAAATGATTCTGTATGTGTGATAAACTAAGGATAAAATACAAGATTAGTCTAATAACATGAAAAATCATCAGTTAAGAATTCTCGTTAGCTGTATTTGGTGCCTTAATTGGCCTTTTGACTGTGTAATCTAAAGTGATAATTATTTGTGGCACTAGCCCATTCATTTGTGAATATTATCTTTTAATTAATTCCAGAAATTGATTTCACTCCTTTTACTCATCCTTTCTACATAGCAGTTCCTTCTTGACTCTTTTTAGTGTGACCAGCATATCTTGAATTTATTTCAAAATTGTCAGTAAAGAAAGACTAGTTTCATCAGTGGCCAAAGGAAAAGGAAAATCCTGACGGGTCTTTTCTAACCACTTGGATGCTATGTTATGTGATCTTGTTTAGGATGAGGGTTTTAAGTGAAACCTCCTCTTACAGAGGTCAGTGAGATTTAAGACTTCGCTATCTGTAGAACCAGAACTTCTTTGCAAGTGCATTATGTAGTTTTCATTTAAGTATTTATTAAACAGATAAAGTGAAGCAAAAGGAACACAGAAAATAATATTTACAACTCTACATCACCATAGATATCCTGATCTCTGACTGGGTGGTGTGAAGAATATCTCCCCTATTAAAATCACCAGACAGCAAATCTTTGAATCTTCTATACAATTTCAAGAAGTATTTGGTAAATTATTGATTGACAACTTTATATGTGCAGTTCTAGGATGCTTAGAGAGTGTTCATGTTCTAATGCTGTTACAGTTAAAGTATCTTGTAAGTATATTCAGAAATAACAGATTAATCAACTTTCTTGATACTAAAATTTTATCAAACATCCCCTCTAGATTGGAACTTGCCTCCTGATGGGAAGCAGAAGTACCTAACTTCCTCAGAAATTATGTTCTTAGTACTTCTAACATAAACTAGGATGCTCTAAAGCTTACAGTAATGAGAAACTATTCTCACAAGATTTCCAGTCAAGTTTTGCCAGTCTGACAGGCTCCTATTGGAGTGTAGTACTCAGTAAATTATATTATTTGGGGATGTGCCTCCTATCTCTGTGAGTTCACTTCTTTCCTTTGGAGTCTGTGCTAACATCAAACTTGGATGTAAAACGCAGTTGTAGCCACCGCTCTTAATTGTTGCTTCCATATCCATGCAAAACTGAACTGATCTATCCTTCAGAATAAACCTTTCACATCAAAAATTTACCAAACACCACTTATGTTATTCCTGGATCCTCAGCATGGCAAAGAGAGGCAGCCTTGTGATTATGGCAGGGTACTAACGTTATATATGGGATTCCCAAAGAGACAAATGTGTCCTGGGCCATTCAAATAAAGATACAAATATGCAGAAACTACAAAGTTAAGGTAAATTCTGTTCCTGGTCATGATATTTTCTTTCCACGTCATATGTGATTGGTAGTTCATATCCAGTGGCTCAAGATAGTTTCTAGGGAGGGTAGTTTTGTTGGAGAAAGGAAAACTGTTATCTTTCTGGAAAATCTGGAAGCATGGGATCACAGGGCTTGTATGGAAAACTGACTGACCTAAGCAAAATATGTGGTAATGGATGGAAGTGTCACTTTCCTCTCTTAAGTGAAGTGTTCTTATAAGGACAAAGAGATGTTCTTTATTTGCATTTGCAGTGTATTATTTTGTTGGGTAATTTAGTAAAACAGTTTTTACTTCTGCAAATTTTATAGGGTTCAGGTCTTGTGACCCCACAAGTCCTTCACCTTTTTGAGGTTCTGAAGGCCTAAACAATTTTTTTTTTTTTCTTGACAGTTTTGACTTCTTTCAATTTACCTACCAGGGTCTGATTTAATCCTGTTTACAGATTGCAGATGAACATCACAGTTACTTTATTTTAGTTTTGTAATGATCCTCTGCCACCTGTCATTCTTAGCAGGGGAAGAGACATGGCTTCCACAGCAGCTTGCCTTTGTAGAATGGTCTTTTGAAATTAGCCTGGACAAAACAGGCACATAATTAGAAATAAGTGAATTAGCTGCACTCTGACAAAGACGTGAGATTGATGTTATAAATAAAACTGCATTCCTTTATAACTGGCTCTTAAAAATGAAACCTCCAAAAGGTGGGAAATGTTTTTTACTTCTTCAAAGTTATTCACATTCACATTAAGTTTTATATTTAAAAAAAAAATTACTGTAGTCTATCACTTGTGTTAGTATTTGTGGCAGTATGCAAACCCCCCTCTCTCCCCCTCCCTCCTTCAGTATGGAAGGAGTGGGCACATCTCCCTCTCTCTCTGCTACTTGAGGCTAACAGCTTCTTTTGTTTGGCCCCAGAGCACCCTGGCCAGGGCCGTTAGGAGAAGGGAGTGCCAAGGTGCCAGTGAGCCGCTGGGTGCCTGCAGCCAGCATGGGGGATGTTTGGAGGCTTCAGGTGCACCCACAAACAGTGTGGGGGTGCAGAGAAGCTTCTAGAATGCCCACAGTCAGATCTGATCAGCCAGTATAAAAATGGGATTCTCGTCGAGACTCCGCCCATTGTCGCGGGTCTCTCACAGCACGAGCAAGATGCTGCCACCGAGAGGACTTGGCTTGCCTTGCCACCATGGGTGTGAGTAAAACTTCTCGCAGGATTGCGAGTGTATTTGTACTTTATGTGCACATATACACGTGTAACTTTCCATGCTCAATATGAACACGTGTAAAATTAATCCTCTCATAATCGTGGGTGTATTTTCCTCCCGTGCTTCCACATAAGCACGTGTGCTTTCCGTGCACATTTGCACTTGTAACTTTCGGTGCTCAATACGAGCACGTGTATAAGTTATTTCCTCGCACAATCACGAGTGTATTTTACTTCTCGTGCTTCCACATAATCATGTGTAACATTCCGTGCACGTTTGCACATGTATTATAAATTTACCCTCACAGGAATCTGAGTGTATTATAAATTTACCCTCGCAGAATTGTGGGTGTACTAACTTCCCGTACTCACTATGAGTACATGTATCTCTTTAAAATAATGCCGCACCATGTTTAGGCAAGTGTGTACTTCTCCGGGACTCAGGGACAGCTCCAGCATTGTTTTGGTGAAGCCATGTGCATGCACTCTGTGGACCGCCTGTTGTATTAGTTGCTGCCCCTTAATAATTTTCCTCAACTGATATCTGAACCTGTATTTAAGTCACTTTTGGAGTGCTAAAACCCTGTTTCTCACTGGTTTAATAAAAGTTGTTTTGGACCTTGTTGTTCCTTAAACTAACCTCGGGGTGCCTCTGTGACAGTATTATTAGCTATTTTTGTGCAGATCTTCAACAAAGTTATCCATGGTAATCTTTCAAAGATTTTTATGAGGCACCTGTTGAAGGCAATGACACCCAGGTCCCATATTCAATGCAAAATGCAACCAGTAATTCTCAACAGCTTAACTGCTGGTTTGATCTGCTGAGGGCATTGAGCGATTACTTTTTGTCAAAGCAGAACAGACTCTTTTGCATCTAATTCCTCATTTGGCTGTGTGAACTGCAGTGCTTGCAAAGAAAATAAAATAATTTTATGGAAAATTCTCTGACAGCAGTATTTGTGATAGTTATCCATCCATTCATCTCTCTACTCATGTATAAGGGTTTGCTCTGTACTGACCAGAGAAAACGGATCTTTGATCATATGAAATTAGACAGCAGTAAAATTCGCTTCTTAAGTTTCCAAAGCAAATTGAAGCAAAAATTATCACAAAAAAAACCCATAGGTCGGAAAAGTTTTCTTTAAGAGTAATCAATAGAATTTTATTTTCACACACACACACACACACACACAAAAAAAAAAAAAAGGAGAAAAAAAAAATTGCCCAACTTAGGTTCAAAGTTACATTTTGTGTTCCAACATTTAATGCACAACTCAAAGCATTTCAAAATAAAATATCAAAATGTTTTGCCTGAAAGGGTCAAAACAAAATGCTTTGGCATGTCAGAACTCTTTCCTTTGTTCTTTTTTAGGTATTTATTTCTGAATGATGAGTTAAACCCAAATGAAAATAATTTCAGCTAGGTATCTCTTACAGACTTTGAACTGGCCATGTGGGATTTCTGTTTTGACCTGTGTGAAATAACATTCAGTAAATGATTCTTTCATGCCAGAAATTGAAACTCAGAGGACATTCAAGGACTCATCCTGTTTGGAAGTAAAATTTGGTTTGCTTTTGCAAGATTTCTATTTAAGGTCTCGATGTTGCCAGTTAATTGCAGATTCTTTCCTCCATTTCTCTGTTGGTGGGGAATCTGGTTCCCAACCACAATTTCATGTTGTTTTGATTTTTTTTGATTTTTCTTTTTTTGTCTGACTTTTTTGCAGTACTGCTTTCCATGTGGACACCACGCTCTTTTGAATAATATTTTATCAATGTGTCCCACCATGATTTATTGCATCAATAGATCATTGGAGTGACAGCTGGCTCTGGTGATGCATGATCTAATACATTATAAGAACAACATCTCATTTGGATTATACATTACATAAGATTAATAGATAATCTCCCTCCCCTTTTTCTTAGCTGAAGACAGAACCATTACTAAGGGCTTGAATGGCATTAGAATTAAAGTGAGACAGTATTTCTGGTTTTACCTTCTATTTTCACTCTTGAACATATAGTGGAGCAATGTATGTCAGAATGATTTTAACTGCAGCTGCAACAAGAAAGGGATTTCAAAGCAAACCTGTCCTTAAAGGAAGGCAGATGTTAGACAAAATTCAATGCTTCCCAGTATTATTCAGTGCAAGGGTCCTCAAAATAACCATGTTCCCTCTTGCAAAGTGAGGCTATTTCCACTGTCAGCCCAGTTAAAGCTGCAAGAAGTCAATGAAAGAGTTTCATGGGCTGCAGTGTGCTTCATGTCAGTCACAGGAGGGCAGAGCAAGGTATGAGAACCATGTTGCAAGGTCTCTAAGAAATCATCTCCAGATGTTTCATCAAATTTGGAAGATGCTGAGCACTTGGTTGAATAAGCACATGCATTAGTTGACTGCTGCTAACTCAGATTTACAGATGTTTAATAAAACTATGGAAAAAAAGGCATGCAGAAGAAAATGGTTTTCTTTAAAACTAGCCGAATGGATGGTGCCTCTTGGCTTGTTGTTCTAGTGCAGGAAAAGAGGAGCTAATGTGGTCACAAGAGAGATTTAAAAATATATATATATATATATATATATCTGAGCTAGAGGAAAAGTACACATAACTTTGAAGTTTATTCAGGAGTTTCTCACCTCAGCTGTAGTTAGGAATCTACAGGTGTATTTACATTGTGGTGTAAGACAGGAAACAAGGTAACAAAGATTATTAGAAGAAGTAGGGAGGTGCATAATGACTAGATTTGTCAAGTTCAACTGTGGAGAACCCTCTGTTGTAACCACAGTAGCTAAGCTGCTTCATCTTGAAAACAAAATGGACTGATTTGCTTGGGGTCTTGAAAATACATAGCAGCCAGCAGGCTTTTCTTGTCTGTTTCTTCCTAGTCTTCCATTCATGTAGAAAGCCATTGCAGGAGATGTGTTTATGCCAAAGTAAACGTGTCAGTTATCGCTAGCTGATTCAATCTGTACAACTATGCTTCGCTGCTTTCATCAGTTTTGGAAAGCTGTAGTTACAACCAAACTGAGAACATTTATCATAATTCACTGTCAACCAGTCAGTCTCATACAGCAAGGGGGAGTACTAGGAACCAGAGAGTCTGACTTCGCACCTCATGGGGAAGGAAAAAAATAGAGGGGTAGGGTGGTGGAAAGGACGACAAGAAAGGATGACAAAAAAGGACGACTCAAAAAGCTGTAGACCCATGAAGTTTAAACTGAGCTGGCTGGAGTATAATATCCACTGACCTCTGTTGAAGTTACTGGAACCTGTGGCCCTGCCTCCTTGCTCGGGATTCTTCACCACAAAAGATCCACAGTAACACAGGCAGCTGAGAAAACTAATGATAAATGGTCATTGAACTGACAGCCTTTGATTTCTGTGACCCTTTGCATTGACTGTGTACAAGCTTGTAACTGCATTTGTTTAAGACGTTTCAGCCTTTGTGGTGCAGAAGATATCAGCTTTACACCAAACCAGCTTAGGCTTAGAATTACTTTTTGTTGGTTGGTTGGTTGTTTTTTTTTAAATCCCCAAAACTAATGTTTTAATACCTGAAGAGCTAGAAAAGTAGAAAAGTGTGTGCTTGAAGCCTAGCATGTATTTATGGAAGCCTTCCAACTTAAGGACTATCCCTGAATTGAGACATTATGGATTTTCAAGGCCAAACAGGATGTTGCTGGAATTCTTGTTTCTTTTCTTTAGTTGCCCAGCCATGGAATTAGTTTTTGTTTACAGGAAGATAGGTAGCAATGCATTTGTGGGCCCAGATGTAATTGCAGGCCTGTGGGCAAAATGCATTGAATGATTCTTTCTGAATGCCTTTGCAAAACTGATGGGTATTCCAAGAATAGAATGAACAGAAGTGCAGTTACAATTTTTCCTAATTGTAGGAGGAATTTTTCTTTAGTTTCTAGTTAGGTTAAAGAAATTCCTAACTTAAACTTGCCACCAGTTGCTTGCACTTTGTTCTATCTGCCTACAGTAAGTCATAACTATCATATGCTGGTGCTGCAAATTCAAAAATGCAATTTTTAACCCCTTTGAAATAGTCTTTTATAATGCTTCTATAGCTTTTCTACCTTGGTTCAAAAGAGGAATGTATTTACAGAAACATACAACTCTCACCTCGCACAAAAAAAAAAACATGGTGGGAAGAGACATGGTATTATTTTTTGATGTTGAAAAAATCTTCCTTAATTCAAAAAATATTATCTGAACTGTTGACTCATTTCAGTGAAACCCTCTCTCTTTCCTAAAATTTCAAACCTTCATTTCAATTTGCTTTTCTTCACTGCTAAATATGGTGTACTTTGGTTCTGAAACATGTCTATGTTTCACTGTCAAAGAGCTCTCAAGAAATCTCCAGACTGTCTGAAAACTAATCTTAACTGTTTCAATTTAAAAAGTTTCCAAGGAAAAGCAAAAACTTCTATTTTTGCCAATCCCAAACTGACTTTTTACTTTGATTTCCTTCAGCAAACTGAAAAATAATTTACTGGAAAAATGTCATTTTAATCAAGCAATTAAAAACTGAATCTAGAAAACCACAAACAGAAGATAAGCATGTGTTTTCTAATAGCATGACCTATGGACCCCTGGAAAAAAGTTTAGTTAGAGTTATGTCAGGTGGTTCATTAGTTGAGTTCTTTCAATAAAGACCAAATAGATTTCTGAAACTGCCATTGTAACTCAGCTCAAATTTGATGACTTGATGTTGAGTTCTGTGGTTTACTGAAAGTAAGGTTCTGTGGTTTCTGTGGATTCATACAGCCTTACAAATCTGTAATAGCATGCAGGCCACAACAGAAATCTAGAATTAGACTGGGGATAGTTAAAGCACTTTTTTTCTTGAGAAAAACCTATTCCCTCAAAAGCAAGTAATAGGGCTTCCTTTTCTCTGAGATCCAGTGACAGATACCAGTCTAATCTGCAAACCATTTCTCTTAACCAGTCCCATATTGCTTGCAATGTTACTTGGGGTTAGCTTTCAAAATCAAGTCACTCTTCTCCTGCTTTTCCCTCTACACACCAGGCACCAGATGAAAAAAAAGTATTTTTCATTTATATAGCAAAATTACTTAAATTAAAGGGCTATGTATTAAGTTCTAAAACCAGAGGTATCAACCTTGTCTCACTCAGGCAGCCAGGCAGATAGACCTGTCCTTTTAGAAGAGAGACAGGGGGTGTCAAATGCCATGCAGCAGCATGCTTTAATACACTGAAAGACTTAAGGTCACCCAACATACAAATGCAGAAGAGCTTTATTTTCCTCCCCTTTTCCTGCTTCTTGCATCCACCTTCCCCCATTGTTTCCCCTTTTCCTCCCTTCTTTCCACTTCCCCTCCTGCCTTCCCCTCTTCCCTCCTTCCTTCCTCTCTGAAAACCTTCTTAACCTTTTTTCCAAAGGCTCAGGTTGTCTGAACATGCATACTGACTCTTTCTTTGCCTTATTTTCTGTTCTAATTGAGTGTCGAAGGTTATACATTGCTATTAGAGCGGGACATGAGTGGCAGCAGGGGTCAGGGACTTCTGGCTTTCTATTAGAGCCATAAAACTAAAATAGAATGATAATTTCACCTACTCTAACCCCAATTTTTCCAAGATGTGATAGACACTGACCTTAGTGTTTGACTGCTATTGACTATGTAAACTGCAGCCACCCTAATTCTGCTTACTAAACAATAAATGTGGCCTTTATGACCAGGATGGAAAAAATCCACAAAAATCCACAAAAATACATACAGCAAGAAGATTCAAACAAACAGACTAATCCATGTGACATAAAATGATAAAATAATCCCTACTAGGGAGGTAAGACCCTTTCTTTCACTGGTGTGCCCCTACAGTTATTTGCTCTAGCAATTTTCAATTTCTTCTTTTTGGCAGGACACCCTATATCCATCTCCAGGGGTTGGGACACAGGAAATAAATCTTAACCTCTAGAGAAGTCCCATATAGGCCACGTTAAATGTTTGTGGATCTCTGGGGGAGTGCATTGTTTCGTTTTGTGTGCATGTATTCTGGAAAAAGTGAGGAAAGTGTCTCTCACTTTTTTTTAAGGAAACCTTTCATGAAATGCAGGAGTATTCCTAAAAACCTTCTTGGTCAAATAATAAAACAAATAAAGGCTGTATAACTCCAAAACTCAGTATTTGATATTAGGATGTTCAGACATAAGTATCTGTTTATCATGAATATCTAAGTTGAGGGTTGCAGCCTCATCCACATCCAGGTCATATGAGCAGAGGTACTTCGCTTTATTGGTCTTTGATCCAGAACCACAATCCTAGTTTATAATTTAAGAGTTACTTTGAGCCATATGGCATAGCTGGCATAAAATGACAAGTTTAATTCTGAATTCATTAATAATTACTGTGAGAGAGTTTCAAAAGGTGCTGAGATTCCTTCTCTTTTGAACTTCTGGCTTTGACAGAGACTTATGAGAAAGATATTTAGTAGAATAATCCATTGGTTTTACAGATTGTCCTAAAGTTTGGGTCCTTCTAACACTGTAATTGATCACAGTTTTTCATTTATTGTGCCTAGAAGTATTTATCCATCCCTATAGAGTACTTTTGCCCAGACTGTAAATTTTAGATCAAATTATGCAAAACGATACTAGCAACATCTGTAAGCTTTACCATAGCAACAGTGAGGGACTCCAGTGGGTCAGAAAGGAGGACAGCCCTCTTTCATTTCCTATTGATGTCAGTATCCATGGAAACCCCTTTTAATAGTATCTGCATGAGACCAGAAAACAGGTAAGCTCTCTTCTAAAAGGGAGTTTATTAAAAGAACACAATCCTTTGCAAGGTCAGCTCTTGAAAGCCTTGAAGAACTCTTTATCCGACAAAGCTGGAGGACTGTAAATCCTTAGTTTCTTTGCTAAGAAGCTCATCTACAGAGAATCATATTAGCACTCTCTAACATGGACAGAGGAAAGTAAAGCCTTTGTTCCCAACCTAAGATGTTGTACCCCTGAGAACTCACTTTCTTCACTGGGAGAATATACAGAAAAGGTGATTATGTGAACTGAGAGATGAATTATGAGCAGAATTCAGTAGGGAGACTGGCACAAGCACATGCACTCTACGTTTAATAAAAAAAGAAAAAAGAAAAAAAAAAGACTGAATTGCAGGAACACCATATGGCAAGTGCCCGTAAACTAAAAATATGTACTCAGGAATATTATTCACATGATAACATTTTAAAATATCTGTAAAGTCAGCATCTCATGGATAAGTGGTTTGAAGGAAATGGTACTACCTCCCTCTCCCATCTGGGCTATTTGAGTGAAAAACAGACGTTATCATATTTTGAAATTAGTATGGTGGCAAGCCATCCTTGTCTCCCATGTTTGATTTCCACAACTAGATTATCATGGACATGAATTTGAGTAACAAAAATTACAACTTTATCACTTTGTGATTCATTTGCAAATAAGAACTGTCACACACTAGGGTTCAGTTAGGAAGCAGTTTCTGATGATTTTTAAGCCCAAAGTAATATCTAAAATTTGGTTAAAAAAAATAAAATTAAAAAAAAACAACATGGAAAAAATGCACTAAAAAACCTCCAAGTCTGTGTCAAATATAATGCAGTTTTTCCATTAAATTTGGGAGTAGGATTTGGAAATTGGGTTTACCCATAGGGTAAATTTTTATTATCTTACAATAAGAAAAGTAATCTTCCATAGCAGATACTACATTTTAGTTAATTGCGTGATGTGGTTATTAATGTGACATTGTAACAAACCTTTAGCTTTTTTCAGATGCACTTGCATAGCAGTGACTGATCTCCTATGTCTCCTTTCTCACTGAAATAAATGGTCTGATTTCTCCTAATGATTCAGTAGTTTGTGGCTAAGGACAGGATATATGGATTTTACTGTCCACATGATGCACAGTCTGCCAAGGAAGCAACTTGATGTCTAATTGATGAAGGAATCATTTTATTGGAAGGATCTTATGGTTTAAATTCTAAAGAATTCTACACATATGATTACAAGACAACTTCATGATATGTTCTAAGGAAACCCAAGAAGTGCAAATTAGATGTGCCTTGTAAAACCATGAAAACCACGAGCTGTAATAAAATTTAACAAAAAAAAATAAGGGCATTGAACTGAAACATTTCTGTCTGAATGCATGTAACCCAAATATTTTGAACCACTGGATCACCTAGAACAATTCAGGGAAGCAGAGACCTCCAGAAGTCACCTAGCCCAACCCCCTCCTCAAAGCAGGGCTCATTCAGGGACTTTTCTGCTTGAGTCTTAAATGCCTCCAGTATGGGACATCCCACAACCTCTCCGGGCAGCTTGAACTACTCTTTAGCTACCTCATGGTACTCTTTTTTTTCCTTATCAGGCTTTCCCATGTTCCAGCTTTAACCTGTTGCTTTAATCTGCATGCAACTGCAGGAAGACCGTGGCTCTGTCTTTTCCCACCAGACAGCTGCAGACACCAGTGAGGTCTCTCCTTCTCCTTCTCTTTCTCAGAATGAACCAGCCCAGCATCATCCACCTTCCCTCACATGTCTTGGGCTCCAGCCTCAGCCACCGCAGGTACTCTCCTCTGGTTCCACTCCTGTACATCAGGGTCTGTCCTGCCCCAGGAGGCCAGGCCTGGACCTCGCACTCTTGGTGTGGTCTCAGTGGTGCTGAGCAGTGGGACAGGATCAGTGCCTGGTGCTGCTGCTGCACCCATGCTGGTGCAGTCCCAGGTATGAGTCTGCAACAGCTTTGCTGCCCAGGAGCACTGCTGCCTCCTGCTAACTTGCTGCCCCACAGGGCATTTCCAGAGAGCTGCTATTCGTACCAGTGGTAGAAGCTTTGTTGAGCACAACACTCTAGGCGATTTTCCACCCACTATACTATCCCCCTATCCATACCTGTACCTTACCAATCTGGTGAGAAGAAAACCACAAGAGTCCTTGTTGAAAGTTTTGCTCAAATGAATGTATACAGGACCCACTGCCATGTCCATGTTCACAGTGCTAGTTACCTCATCAAAGAAAGCTTGGTTGGGCAAGATTTGCCCTTGGCAAACCCATGCTGGGTCTTCCCAGTTAGGTCCTTGTCCTTTGTGAACTTAGAAGTGGCTTCTAAGAGGACTTGCTCCTACCCCTTCCAGGAGCTGTGGTGAGGCCAAGTGGCCCGTGTGTAGCCTGGATCTACCTTCTCCTTGTCTCCCTTTCAGATGGGTGCAGTGTTTGCCTTTTTCCTCTCTGATCTGACAGGCTTCTGTTCAACTGGCTTAAGTGTTCTCTATCTCAGTCGTCCCTCCTGTGGGCACTGCTGCCCTGCTGCAAGCTCCAGTAGAGACCTCGGAAGCCCCCCAAAAAGCTAAAATCAGCAATTCTGAAGTCCACAGTTGTAATTCTGTTTTGTTGAATTCTCTTAGGATCTTGAAATTCATAGTCTCATGGTCACTGGAGCCAAAGCTGCCCTTGACCTTCACATCTTGCACTACTTTATTGTTTGTGAGTAACATGCCCAACAGAGCATCACCTCTAGTATATTGATTGATTACTTGCATCCAGAAATTGCCTGGATTTGCCAGAAAGCTAGCCTGCTTGTGCCAGGCTGTATTGCCCTTCTGTGAGATATGTTAACATCTCTGTCTGCTTTTATAGATGGGCAGAAATTTCAGATTGGTTGAGTTCACTGCCGATGACTGACCAACCAACCAACCAACTCCGAGTCTTAAAACAAGTACGAGAACTTGATTTTTCAAAAAACAATATAGGAAAATGGAGAAAAAGTCCCACCCTTGTTTCGATTTGTCGTCTTTTTCTCATGCCTAAGACCTGGCTAGTTTGGTAGGATAGGTGTAGGATGGTTAGACACCAGGGCCAATACCAGACAATACCAGCTCTGAACAAGAGTTAAGTCCTTGAGGCTCACGCTGCTAGACCAGCTAGATTTAAGCTGGTTGGTAGGGGTCCTGCTTCTGGGAAGAAACTGGTTTTGGGAAATGATCTGGACTTTTAGAAAGGAACTCAAGTTTCTTTTCTTACTTCCATACATAAGGGGTTAATAACCAAGATTCTGAGGTCTGGTATAATCAGTTTCTTTTTGAAGCTAGGAATCAGTCAGCCTGGAGAGTGTGAATCAGTTGACAAACATATATATTCCAGATGCCGATTTTCTGGGAAGTTTTGTGGGAAATAAGCGTGTGTATGTGAATAGTGCACTCACATATGTGAGAGAAATAACAAATCACTCTTCACATTTCATAGATAGCCTAGGCAGGTGGATGATGTTTCTCTTTTGTTCTAGTCTGGCAGTGTTTAGAAAATGGCTGATGTAATAAATGAAAGTTTGAGCTCTGTGTGTGTGTGAGCATTTCTGTGCTTGGTTGTACTCAAGGTCAGAATAGAAGATCTAAGGTTACTACCGGCCTTTAAAAATCTTTGTCTGAACCTGCCTTTCTGACCAAGTTCAAGTAAAGAAAGAGACTTGTATCCCTAGGCAAGGAGAACTATTTAAGTTTATACCCACAGGATGTGGATTTCACTTTATTTTTATTCATTGTTCAAGGTGACTTATGAATCTTCTTACTTTTAAAATGAAAGTACAAGGGCAAAATGACCTAACTCCAATAAGTCATTCACTAAATTGCAGTGTAAGGCTACCTTTCAGAGTTCTTTCTACTACACTTTTATTTCTCCAGTGCAAAAGCAGTGGCCTGAGCAGTAGTAGAAGTACAATTTCCTGTGAGACAGTTTTACTTAGAGTCATGGCAATAGTGCAACAAACCGATGTGAAATTTTCACCAGAAACTGCTTTTCTCTGCACAAATGATCACACTTGACTGTGATTGCTTTGATAAAAGCTATTTTCATTGTCATTACACCATACACTGGTATTCTGCTAGCCCAAGTCAGAATATCATGCTGGCAGACAAAACTGCAGGCTGTTCTTCAGAGTGGAGTAGCACTGGAAAAGGTTATGCAGGGAGGACTTTGTCCAGGACAAGAAAACAGTTTTAACAATTGCCGACTTAAAAGTTAAAAAGCTACATGAAAAACTGTATTTCTTCCCATAATTGTCCTCTAGTGTACCTTGATTCAAGGAGCCTTTGTGGAGAAGATGACAAGTTCCTCGGGGTCTGCTGTGTTTGCATGGGACACTGTGCTGGATATGAGTGTGAGGACAGTGACAGAAAATATATTTGAAGAAATATTATTTTCATGTATAAATCTTTTAGCCTCAGATAGCCACCTCAAAATCAGAGACTTGTGGGAGATCTGGGCAGTAAAGCCCAAAGGACAAGGCAAAGGAGGGATTTGTGGATCTCTGAAGAAGGCTAAGAAGACAAAAGCTTCTGGGTTTAAATTATCCATGGGTCATCTACATAGGCAGCAACATCTACTGCTTCTGAATGAAAGGTAATTTTTTGTGTATGGTACATAATTTTTTGTATATGAAAATACTTTCTTCATCCCCAAGAAAACAGTTGTGGAAAAGGAACCTTTTTTTTACAAAACTTATATAAATACAGCTTTTGTTCTTGTGTTCCAGGCTGCCCCAAAAATTTCTGTTCCAGAATGCTTAAAATAGACTTTTTGTTCCCTTTTCATCTTATAAACTCTTCTTTAGTGAAAGCACGTATTGTTTTAACAACAAAAATTGTCCTCAACTTAATATGTTTCACTTAGAAGTATACGTTTGAGAACAAGGACCATATCCACGTTCATGTTCATTAACCAAGTGCCATTAATGGAGCTGTGAGCTGCAACATCTGATAAGTGAAATTTTCACATGTAGGAGACCATACTGCTTTATAAGAGTCGTGGCAATTTTTCAGTTGTCGCTGTCAATGCAGATAATCATGACAGTAAATAATCATAACTGCAAAATGGTGATAACTGCAGATCAAAAACGTTTGGGTGGCAGAGTATTACCCCTGTGCCCATGCTATTTGAAGACATCTATTCTGTCAGTCGATGGGCAGTGCTCAAGTACCAAGGCAATCAATACGCACCATCAGGCGCAGGCAGAGCGCTGTGTCATAACATACATAACAGCAGATAATTTCAAAGGAGACAGTGTGTAGAAGTGCCTGGTATTGACTGACCGGGATTACTGACTGACAGTTTCAGCAATTGTGAACGTGTTTTTTTGTAGCTTCTCTGGATTTATGTTGTTCGTTCGTATATGATAGGCTTTATTAAATCTGAGCTGTGGTGCTCTCACTTTGTAAAACTCCTTGAGGGGGTGTTCACCATACAAATCAAACTTTATTGTTAGTATTGTGCTGAAAAGGAGATGGTGGAGAAATGGGTATTATTTTATTCTTATTCTTGTTTCTAATGAAGAGATGTCCCGTCCTTTCTAGGAAGTCTGTCGTCATTTAGGTTAACATTTTGGTTTTCTGTATCCAAAAAGCACAATCAAGTGCTGCTGAGTGACATCTAAACTGCTTTAGTTCTGGCTTGCTTCCTACTCCGGTATCTTTCCTAACCTAATAATTTGCACTGACTTCTTCAGATTTTTATTCCTGATGTTTTTCCACTTGCTCATAAGCCCTGCTAACTTCATTCTCTACTCCATTTCCCCATGGAGAAGAACTTTTCCCCCAACTTCTGTTTACCCAAGAACTCCTCTACAGAGTTTGATCTTACTTTTGTTTTAGTTGAGCCAGGGCCTGCCAGTAGCCCTCATACATGTCTTAAGCTCCCAGTTGATCCTGCAGTACAAGAGATAATAATTCTATTCTCCCCTGAGGTGAGACACCTCCTTGTAGAGCTCTGTGCCTCCCAGCCCTTCTCCTGCTTTCAGCAGAAATGTCTTGGAGGATGTCCGTGTTACATAATACTGTCTGTCTGAGCAAAGTTAGGAGAGATTATTTAAACAGGGCTTGGCAATCTGTACATGGCAGTTTAATTTTCATTGTGAAGGTACCAGAAATAAGTGATCATGTAGCAGTAAACGGTGTATTAATTCCACTAGTTCTCTGCCTCGTGTCTTCGTGAGCATAATCAGGAATGAGCCAGTACAATGAAAAATGAAGGACAGAAGATAAAGATGGACAGCTCCAGTAAGGCTGGTCTGAGCTGGTCTTTAACTGAATTTTCCTGAGCTGGAAAACCACTCAGGATCTGATTATCTCTGAACATGGACAGAAATCTGAAGCAGCACACCATTTACATGTGTTCATCTATGTCTAATAATCACGCTAGGCTTTTTCAGTCCCTCTGCTTATTTCTTCCTAACAGAGATTGCTTTGTCAATTCTATTTCTTTAGAAACACATGCTTTGAAGTCATATATCCAACTGGGCTGACTAAATCTACAGAATTTTGGTGCTGTGGCATGCACATTAATCTGTCTAAAGATCATGAACCTTTCTAAAACTCAAAATCACAGTTACTTTTATGGAGCTCTGTTAAACCCATTTTGGGAAAGGAAAGGGAAAAGGAAGGGGAAAGGAAGGGGAAAGGGAAAGGGAAGGAGAAAGGGCAAGGGCAAAGGAAAGGGAAAGGGAAAAGAAGGGAATGAGAGAATTTTTCATGCGCAATATGTTTAAAAAAGCTAAGGTGGTGTTGTGGATTCCTAATAAAAAATTTGCTTTTTCACTAGAAGGAGTTAAGAAATCAAAAAAGATTGATGAGGTAAGTCCATTCACCTTAGATGTATCTTTTATTGAACAGATGAAAGCAATATGTGTTAGGTGACAAAATAGTAGTTCTGTTACTTTTAAACAGAGCTCAAAACACTTTGCCATCAAATGTGTATGCTTAATGAAACTAGACCATGTACTGAACAATTGTGCTGATTTCCACCAATTTATTTATAATTTATATACATTTTTAAATTATATCCAAGGCCTCTTTTTATGCTAACATTAAAAATATTGTTAAAATTAAATGAGCAGCATTTTAATCTGTTCTGTTCAAACCACAGATGCTAGATTTGATTTTATTTCTTACATTGAGATTGAAATTCTATTTTAATATGCAGAACTGCAGTCTAGGGAGTCATATATTGCAGAGTGTTTTCATTAGATGATGGCTCTGCACCTCTAGTTAAAAGAAAAGCTGATTCATCCAACAGTAGTGAAAAAGACGCTGGGGCCTAAAAGGGAAATTGACCACAAAGAAGAAAAAAGGATGTACCTGTTTTGCAGCATGTCATTGTTTGCTTTTGGCTAAAACTCTAATTTTGCCAATAAAACTGTTCTTTAAAAGTACAGTCATTTGTTACAGATCAAGGCAATGACAAGGTTGAAGCATATATTATTCTTCTGTTTACAGACTATTAGAATTTAAAGTGTTGGTTTCTAAGTGGTGACTCAGTCTGATGTTTCTACTGATGCCTGCATAATTTATGGACTAGGTTTGTTTGAATAGTATATTGCTGCTAAAAATGTAGTAAGGAGATTAAAAAAAAAAAAAATCAAATAAAGCC